>NC_088807.1:7249938-7619938 GCF_011386835.1 Chrysemys picta bellii
AGAAAAAGTTTTAATTAACACACTGTCACCACTTAGCACACCTAGTGTAGACAGAGTCCTATGTACAAATGTGTTAAGGGACCTAAGGCCAGCTCACATGTCTTTAAATGTAGCTCTCTTTGTCTATGCCTGGTGCTTAGTGGAATTGAGCAATGTGTTCCTTGTGTGGCTGTCCTTCAATCCCATGATGACAAGGTGTTTGTTAATACGTTTTCTAACACCTCATTTTCCCAGCATAGACAGCGCCGGGGGGTGGGAGGGTGGTGGCAGTGTCCGGCCTTGTCCTGGAGGAAATCAGCTTTGATTTGACTGAATTATTGGCTTATACAAATCACATGTAGAGCATGCAGAATAGACGTGCACCCTGGAAAGGCTGTGCTGTGTTTGTGTCCCGGTTAAGGAGCTGATCCTGCAAACACCCACTACTGTCTGTTGTGCTCACTCACATGAGTGGTCCCAGTGAAGTTGGTGGAGTTATTCACAGTAGAAAGCACTATGCCCTAAAGCAGTGGTCCCCAAACTTTTTCGTCTGGCGGGCGCCAGACGACAAGCCACGGAGGACCGTGGCGGTGGACTAGCATCATTGGCCGTACGCGGGCGCACTTAGACGCCCCGGCGGGCACCATGGCACCTTCAGGCACCGCGTTGGGGACCCCTGCCCTAAAGGCTAGATCCACAAAGGGATTCAGGTCTTGTCTACAGTGGGAATTAATTCAGATTTAGATAGGATGTGAATTTAAATAGGAATAGCTATTCCTGATTAAATCTTTACGTGGATGTTCTTATAAGCATAAGAGTGCTTTGCTACAAATTAGTTGAATCCACCTCCACTTCTTATGCTGGAATAAGAATGTCCACAGAGGAGGAGTTAATCAGGAAACAGCTATTCTGGAATAATTCTTCACGTAGGCAGGCCCTCCTGCCTAGTGGAATCTTCAGCTCTGAGTCTGGCACGAGGGCTTGAACCACTAAGGTATTTAGGCACCTAAATCCAACATTTAGGCTTACCACTGACATTCTCAAGACCACCACTCAGCTGCCACCCAACCCTGCAGATGCCTGAGATTCCCTCAGGCAAAACAGCCTAAGTCCTGTTGTCTCCTCCCGGCTACCAAGCTCCTCAGCGCCCTAGTTCATGCCTGTACCCCAGAGGGTTCTCGTACGAGGTGTTGTTCCACATCTCTCTCCAGTGGGGCCTGATCCAGGAGATGTCAGAACCTACCTACTGGATTGGGCCTCACACGTCGGGAACTTTTGGGGTGCAGGAGAGGGGCTGCGTAAAAAGCCTGGTGATTGGGGCACTCAGCTGGGATGTGGGAGACTCAGAGTCAAATCCCCGCTCCAATGAATATTTATTTATACAAAGCTCCCACAGGCGAGATGGAGCGAGGGCCCGGGGGTTAGAGGACTCGTCTGTGATCAGGCTGTCATCTCTCAGGTGAGTGCCTTAATCCCTGGGCTATTGGGTATTCTAGGGACAAGCACACACACAAGCCAAAGCCTGAAAAATTCCTGGCCTGCTTCCCCTTGGTTGTCTTTTGTGTGGGCCCTCATCCAGCAGCCATTCTCAGAGCTCACCTACCAGACTGGGCCCCCAGGCAAGATAGGTGGGAGAATGGCTACTTTGACGATCCCACAGGGGCTTTGGCTTGTGCTAGCAGCTTGTTGGCAGTGCAGCCATGTCAGGGCTTGAGGGGTTCAGTGCCTGCCCACCAGTGAGAACTCAGGCACCTTTGGGGTTAGGCAGCAACTGAGCAGTGGTTTTGTCAGTAGCAGAGGTGCCATCTTTCTGAGTTGCTGGGGGGTGCTTGACTCTTGCTCTGCCCCCGCGCCACCCCCACCCTGCCTGTTCCGCCCCCACACCCCAACGCCTCCTGCACACCACTGAACAGCTGATCCGTGGCAGTCGGGAGGCGCTGTGGGGGAGAGGGAGGAGCTGATCGGGGAGGGGCTGCCGACGGGGGCTGAGCTCCATGGGTGTTCCAGCCCCTAGAGAGGCAGCTAGGTGGCAAAGTTCCTTCGCACATCTAGCCTTAAGTGTTTCACGCCTTGCAGTCTGTCTGTTTCGCTAGCACCGTGGTGCTGTGTGAGCACACTCAGATCTGTTCTTCTCCTTGGCCCCCGTGGACGCAGGAATTATTTGGCGTTGTCGGGTGCTGTTAGCATAGGAGCGGGTTCTGCAGGTTGTTTTGTAGGTGCTGAGAGCTGCGGTCATTCTGGGATCAGTGGCTGAGCCAACTCTTCGTCCTGCACCCCTGAGCCTCACTCATGAGGATGGCAGTCCCATTGTTTCAGTGGCATGCAGCTGTCGTGGGAGACCGTGGTCATCCATGGCAAAGCGGTACTCCAACTAGCGTGGGCAAATCCCCGGCAGGGCTTTGAAGACGAGACCCTTGAAATGGATTTGGTATTGGGGTGGTGTTCCCAGGTGTGGAAATCACACGTTTCTTCTGCCACGCCTTCAGACCTCTGAGTCCTGGAAACTGAAGCTCCTTATTATGGTCCCCTCTCTCCTTTTTTAATGTTTTAATATGTCTACGAAATTAAATGAGAAATATTCTGCTCCAGCAACGTCAAGGATGCCTGGTTAAGCACCCAAAATGCTGCAGAGGTGGGTACAAGCACAACCTTATCTCTGCCCCCTTCTGGATCTGTAGCATTATACCTCAGTCTTTATACGCATGATTCCAAGATGTTTCCATAACTGCCCAAAACAATCAACCAGCCTTCCCCAGCCCCTCTGAGCCTACACCTTACCGCTCTCAGCTTGCCCTGCTGGGCCCTACCCCTCTTGGCCCACCCTTGCCCCTCTCAGCTCACCCAACCCTGCCTCCCCCTGCCCCTCTTGGCTTTGACATTGTGCACCTTCTAATCTCTGGACTCAGACACACCCATCCCTTACTGGTGCTTTCTATCAAACATGTTATGCCGAGCTCTCCCAGTTGAATAATATTAATAAATGAATTTACAAGCTACCTAGTACCCTTGCCAATGCCCCAAGGCTCTCCTTACCAACTAAAACATGTTAAATACATTGAAAAATATGGGAATGCTCTCTAAAAGCTTAGCAAATAAAATTCATTGAAGTCTGAGAGGCCTAGAAAATGGGAGGAGGGATGGGAGAGGAAGGGAATGATAACAAGTAGCTCCCATGGATAATAATTATACCATGTGAAGCTGGCAGACAAGGTGCCAGCTCGTGCCAAGGTGCCCAGGCTGCACTGAACTCTTGCAGTTGAGTAGCTGGAAACCAGTCTGGCTCCCCTGTGGGTAAGTATTGTTAAAATAGATATCAGTGTTATATAAATGTAGTTAGTGCTTAGGGTTTATGAAATGCTTGTAGGATGCTGCATGTATTGAGCTCACTCATAGCAGCTGTAGCCCATGATATAAAGTTATATTGAGGGTTTGCATTGTAATGCTCTGTAACTGTGGAACTCACCGAACAGGAAAGAAGCATTAATTAGTGAAAAGCGCTGATCCTGCACACCAGAAGGCCAATTGAAACCAAATGAGCCTTTGTGAAACATCAAAGGACAAAGACTTTGTTGACTGCCCTCCCACACACACCTCACGATGAAGAGGAGACCGGCACCAACACTTGTTCCATCAGTTTGAAGGGAATATAAATGCCTGACCAGAAGGAACTGTATCACTATGTTGCTTATAATGCAGAGAGGGCAATATTTCTAAGCATAAGCAAGGGATCCCCAAACTACTTATTTTGGGTTAGCTCTAAAAGACCTATAGAGCTTGCATAGATAGCAGCTACTATCATCTTTTGGAACTTAAGCCTGTAACTCATGTGTGTGTGTATGTTTACCCTCTTTAACCTTGTAAATAACTCTCATTTCTTTTTCCTAGTTAATAAATCTTTAGTTTGTTTAATATAGGATTGGTGACAAGCGTTGGCCTGAGATCTAAGGTACACTTGACCTGGGGTAAGTGACTGGTCCTTTGGGACGGGGAGTGACCTGAATGTTGTTGTGATTTTTGGTGTAAGGGACCATCTATCACCCTTGCCTGGATACCAGGATAGACCGGAGTGCCCAAGGGGACTGTCTGTGACTCCAAGTTAAGGCTGTTATAGTGCTTAAGTAGTTCACACTTGATACTTAGTCAGTGAAATCTAATTATAAGAACACCCAACCAGTTTGGGGTTTGTGTCCTGGTTTGTACCAGTCTGCCCTGAGGTTGGCACCCATGTTCATGAGTCACTCCAGACAGCTTGACAACCAGTATATTAGTATTAGCAAAATATATGTAGATTCTATATGTCTCTAATACCCCCCTATGCGGCCAGTGACCTGGGCAGAGGCTGCTGCTGGGAATTCCGCCACCAACACTACCATTGTTCCCATCCCAGCTCTTTGCTGCTATGTGTATCTCAACCAGCTGCATGAACCTACGCTCTTCACTCAGACAGGGGCACTCTACCAGCTGGCCAGTGTGGTGTAGAGAAAACGGTGTAAAAAAATCACACCTGTTACTTTAAATCCGAATGGGTTTCTTGGTCCCGCTTGCACGCTGGGGACTGTGTAGGGAAATGTGCAATCAGGGTCGGCCTGGGAAGAGCAAGCATCGAACAAGGCGGGTGAGTTGTGTCTCTCTGCCTTAGGGAGCAGCCTGCTTTTGTCCTCTCTGGTTTTGGTTGCTGTGTGTAGTCATTCTGGAGTCTAAGAATAAACGTAGTTCTACTCTGTAACTTTCCAGAAAGAGTGTTGGATAGGTTTTTTAAATCTAACTTCTCGGTTTGTATGCTGTGATCGTCACAGCCAGTGCCTTTGGCTGGGAGCTGGTGTGGCTAGGTGGCTGAGGTACAGCTGTGTCGGTGTCTTGGCATGCCCCAGTTGCCTTTCCTCATATATGTTTTGCAATCTCACCCAGCTGGGATGAGGTGTTTTGCTCCAGGCAGCCGCAGGGCATGTGCAGCTCCTCCTCGCCTCATCTGTCCAACGTTTAGCACTGACACTGTTGAGTGCTGAGAAGGTTGTTACCGTTCACACAGTAGATGTGACTACACAGCTGTCTGAACTGCAGGGAGCAGGCTCTCTGGCTACCCGCTGAGAGGGATCATCTTTGTAGCTGGGGATTCAAGGTCTCTGATACTTTTCAGTCCAGTCACGGGCAGCAGCCGTGCCAACAGTTTGGCTGTTATCGCTGTCATCAATTTGTATCACCCTGATACCCAGGGCTAACCCAGGGCCCTAGGACCTGCTCTCGTCTTTGAGAGCCCCTGTGACTTCTCCAAGGCAGTGAGTCCTCTGAGAGAGGACCCAGCCTGGCACCCAGCAGCCCAAAACGTATACAGTCCCACTATCACTGTCTCTAGCATGACGTGCTCCTTCCACACAGTCACATCTGGGGCCTAGCAGAGGCCTTGTCCCACTGCCCACAGGCCTGAGGACACTAGAACTACCAGCACTGACAAAACAAATATCTCAGCCAGATTTTCCGCTCTTCCCACAAAGCTTTCTTCTCTAAGGGGGACTCTTTCCTACAGAACACCTCTGCCCCCACCCCTTACCACCCAGGAGCTGTATATTCGCTTTTCTGCACCCATTACAATGCCTGCATGGGATGTCTTAGCTAGGAAATGGAAGCTCCCACAGGCCTAGCTCCCATGAGCAATGATTTGGGGGAGAAATTAGGAAGCAGAAAGAGTCCCACAGCAAAGGATGCCTCCCCCTCCACTCCTGTGAGCAGGGGAAGGGTTCCTCTGCTCCCCCCTCCCTCTCTGCAACACCCTCCCTGGGACGGGAGAGAGGGCACTCCAATGCAGCTGCCCACCCAGCCTGAGGGGCGGGGGTGTGAAGAACCCCAGGAGGAGCAGAGGTAAGGTTGGGGATGGGGGGGGGGGGGGGGCAACAGAACTGATATAGGGGCAGGATTAATCTGGGGGCAGGGTGGGTCCTAGGGGGACAGAACTGATGTGAGGGGCCACCTGAGATCAGCACCTCCTGGAGCCCCCACGAACCGCACCAGCCGGGGCTGCCTGGAGCCCGCATCCCAACCTCCATCCCATGCCCCAACCCCATGTCCTAGCCCTGAGCCCCCTCCTGCACTCTGAACCCTGCAGCTCCAGCCTGGAGCGCCCTCCTGCACTAAAACCCCCTAATCCCCGGCTCTCCCTAGAGCCTGCATCCCCAGCCCGGATCCCGTACCCCATCTTGCACCCCAACCCCCTTCCCCAGCCTGGAGCCCTCTCCCACACTCCCTTGGCCCCACCCCCCAGCCTGGAGCCCCCTCCTACACCCCAAACCCCTCATCCCCAGCCCCACCCCAGAGCCCGCACCCCCAGCTGGAGCCCTCACTCCCTCCCACACCCAACCCCCCCTGCCCCAGCCTGGAGCCCCTTCCCTCACCCTGAACCTCTCATTTCTGGCCCCATCCTGGAGCCCGCACCCCCAGCCCAGAGCCTGTATCTCCTCCCACACTCCAACCCCCTGCACCCCAGCCCGCACCCCTAACCCCCTACCATACTCACAGCCCCAAGCACCCTCCTGCTCTTCCTAGCAGCCGCCTCAGCTAAGTGGCCCTGATCCCTACAAGCGGCCGGCGGCTGCTTTGGGAGGAGGGGTCAGGTGGAGATGCTCCGAATTTGTGGCTCCCTTTCCCGGTAGTCCTTCCTCCGAGCTCTCTGGGGTAATGTCTACACTGCAGTTAAACTGTAACATTACAGAACTGCATCCTGAAGATGCCATCGCTTGGCTAAATGACTATGCACATGCTAAATATAAATTACTGTGTAGGCATTTGGGCTCTCAGAGCTTGGGATTCAGTTAGCCCAAACACAGCCCCACAGATGGGGGCTGTCATAACTATGAAGGGAAGGGTAACAGCCCTCCTGTGTACAATACTCTAAAATCCCTCCTGGCCAGAGACTCCAAAATCCTTTTACCTGTAAAGGGTTAAGAAGCTCAGGTAACCTGGCTGACAC
Organism: Chrysemys picta bellii; assembly: GCF_011386835.1. NCBI lineage: Eukaryota > Metazoa > Chordata > Testudines > Emydidae > Chrysemys > Chrysemys picta. The sequence goes on from NC_088807.1 coordinate 7,256,879, forward strand.
CTGACCCAAAGGACCAATAAGGGGACAAGATACTTTCAAATCTTGGTGGGGGGAAGGCTTTTGTTTGTGCTCTTTGTTTTGGGGGGAGTTTGCTCTTGGGACTAAGAGGGACCAGACATCAATCCAGGCTCTCCAAATCTTTCTGAACAAGTCTCTCATATTTCAAACTTGTAAGTAAACAGCCAGGCAAGGCATGTTAGTTTTTATCTTTGTTTTCTCAACTTGTAAATGTACCTTTTACTAGAGTGTTTACCTCTGTTTGCTGTAACTTTGAAACTAAGGCTAGAGGGGGGTCCTCTGGGCTCTTTAAGTTTGATTACCCTGTAAAGTTATTTTCCATACTGATTTTACAGAGATGATTTTTACCTTTTTCTTTAATTAAAGGCCTTCTTTTTAAGAACCTGATTGATTTTTTCCCTTGTTTTTAGATCCAAGGGGGTTGGATCTTGATCCACCAGGAGTTGGTGGGAGAAAGGAGGGGGATGGTTATTTTCTCCTTGTTTTAAGATCCAAGGGGTTTGGATCTGTATTCACCAAGGAATTGGTAAAGAGTCTCTCAAGGCTACCCAGGGAAGGGAGTTAGCCCATTGGGAGTGGTGGCAGCGGACCCGATCTAAGCTGGTAGTTAAGCTTAGAAGTTTTCATGCAGGCCCCCCCATTTGTACCCTAAAGTTCAAACTGGGGAAGCAGCCTTGACAGGAGCAGTCAGCTTTAATTGCTGGGTTGACACACCCACCCACACCCCCTCCCAGCCAGGGGTGGCTCCAGGCACCAGCGCACCAATCTGGGACACAAGACAGGTGAAAAAACTTGAAACGAAGAACACTAGAAAATCTATTGGTTAGCAGGATGGTACAATAGGGAGGGGTCAGTTTCTGCAGCATGAATTACATTTTATGCAACCTCATCTTCTTAACATTGAAGAGCTATAATGAATTCATACAATAACATCAATGCAATATTAAGGTTATAATTTAAACATAAGTGTCAGGAAAGGTTCACATTAAGACTCCCGTAACATTAATTTGTCCACATTGCATATATTGTCTATTAAAGCATACATTTAAACAATGGCGTCATTAAAGATGGAACTGCATAACTTTTCCCCCCGCTATACAGTTCATTGTCAGGCAGGGAAGGAATCAGTCAGTGGCTGCCGCACTGGATCCCCTGCCTGGACAGTTGGGTGAAGGCAAGAAAAATCACACTCCTGCAATAGTCTCTTTAGTCTCACTCATTGCGAGTGAGTGGGGCTCTTTTGGGGGGCAATTCATTTTACCATAGTGTTTAAAATCTCCCCCGAGGGAGGTGAAGGGCATTTGAATCACACATTCCATCTCCCGCATGCAAACTGTTGCAGCTCCTGGCCTCTCCTGGTGCCTGCTTGGGCCTTGCAGTGAAAATAAGCAAGTGAGTGAGGGTGGGGGAGAGCGAGCGAGGGACGGAGGGGGGGGCATGGAGTGAGCAGGGGCGGCGCCTCGGGGAACAGGCGGGGAAGGGGGCAGGGCAAAGGTGTTCAGTTTTCTGCACTTAGAAAGTTGGCAACTCTAGGCTGATGTGGGGTGAGGAGTAACTGCAGTGGGGGCCAAAATCACCTACCAAATACATTTGGGAGAGTGGGCAACACTGAGGGTATGTCTACACTATGAAATTAGGTCAATTGTATAGAAGTCGATTTTTTAGAATTCGATTTTATACAGTCTATTGAGTATGTCCACACTAAGCGCATTAAGTCAGCAGAGTGTATCCTCACTACCGCGGCTAGCATCGACTTACAGAGCGGTGCACTGTGGGTAGCTATCCCACAGTTCCCGCAGTCTCCGCTGTCCATTGGAATTCTGGGTTAAGCTCTCAATACCTGATGGGGCAAAAACTTTGTTGCAGGTGCTTTTGGGTACATGTCGTCAGGCCCCCCCTCCCTCCGTGAAAGCAACGGCAGACAATCGTTTCATGCCTTTTTTCCGGGGTCCCGTCTGCCAGACCTGCTCAGCCCACTGCCTGCCTGGATGATCGGAACCCCAGGCAGGCAGCGGGCTGAGCGGGGCTGGCGGACGGAGCCCCAGACCGACAGTGGGCTGAGCGGCTCAGCACGCTGCCAGTCTGGGGCTCCGTCCGCCGGCTCCTGCCAACCGGGGTCCCGCTCAGCCCCGCTCAGCTGGCAGACCTCGGTGAAGTCGATCAGGGGCGCCTGGACAGACATGGCTATCCTCCTCTTAGAGCACCGAATGGGAGTGACTCCAGGTCATTCTCTTCTTTAAGTTTTGTCTCATGGAGATTCAGTCCTGCCTGTAATATCATGCGAGCTGGAGGCTTCTGCCTCAGGCTGCTCTCCCAGCTGGCAGCACCACGCAATCACACCTACCCCAGCCTGCCCCTTGCTCCCAGGGCTCATGAAGCCTGGACAGTAGTAAGGAGCAGTTCAACTTGTGGAATGACAAATCCAGAACGAAGGATTGCACTCTATGGGCCACGTTGAGATTATTTCAGAGTCCTAGATAGCATTTAGTCCCTATAAAAGGCTTCATGAAAATTTTCCCCCGCCCCTAACAAAAATGTTAATTTATCAGAGCAGCTGAAAGGGTAAGGAACCCGGAACTATGACTTAGAGAGAGCTTCCATATTATTTAACTCATAATTGATATAATTCGAAGTAAAATTTCACAGCGCGGTCTGTTCTAAGACTAAAAATGCAGGAGGGGAGTCAGAAAAAGGAACAGTGACCTGTTTCCGCCTGGTTTCAAACCAGGGATGTTTTGCATGTTAGGTGAATGGGATAACCACTATACTATGAGGCTTTTGTATGTTCAGTGAATGTGATAACCACTACACTATGGGGCTTCTCTTTTTTTGCCACAGACTTTGCCGAATGCACAGGAATGTTTTCTCTAGCTACAGAAGCTACCTAATGCAACGTCTATATCTATGGCCTTCCTGCTCACAAAGCGGTCATGCCCCTGCCCAAGGCTGACACAGCGTGGAGTGCATGTGACACAGCGACCTGGCTCAGGCCTCACTAGCGAGGCATGATACTTTTGCCGTTAAGCAAACACAGCAATTCTTTCCTGGCCTCTGTCACTGAATGCCTCCATGCATAATACTGTACCCTATCAATGCGGGAGGACTGCATGAGCTCGGAAAACATGTCATCGCGAGTGCGTTTTTTTCGCCTTCTAATCTGCGATAACCTCAGGGATGGAGATGATAGGGGGAGCGTAGAAACATTCTAGGGGGACTGCATGGTCACTTGTGCTGCTGAGTGCTGCTGAGTTCGCCACGCTGGCCAAACAGGAAATGAAATTCAAAAGTTCCCGGGGCTTTTCCTGTGTACCTGGCTAATGCATCTGAGTTCAAAGTGCTGTCCAGAGTGGTCACAATGGAGCACTCTGGGATAGCTCCTGGAGGCCAATACCATCGAATTGCGTCCACACTACCCCAAATTCAATCTGGCGATGTCTATTTCAGCACTAATCCCCTCGTCGGGGAGGAATACAGAAATCGACTTTAAGAGCCCTTTAAGTCAACAAAAATGGCTTCGTTGTGTGGACGGGTGCAGGGTTAAATCGATCTAACACTGCTAAATTCGACCTAAACTCGTAGTGTAGACCAGGGCTGAGTGTCTCACACACACTGGGGGGAGTTCAACAATCAAAAGACAGACCAAAAAACACAATGTAATCTTTCCTTAAAAAGTCTCAAGATTCAGGGGTCAATCTTGTGATTTTCTGGGAGTCTGACTCATGGTTTTTGAACCTTTGCTTTGGCCAACCGGTTATATGAACTAGGATTTATCTGCTCAACACACGTAGCTTGCTTCCAAGTTCATGATTTGTCCTAAGGCAATAGCTTGATCTTGTCAGTGTCTCCTAAGAACATAAGAACGGCCATACTGAGTCAGACCAATGGTACATCTAGCCCAGTGTCCTGTCTTCCGACAATGGCTGGTGCCAGATGCTTCAGAGGGAATGCACAGAACAGGACAATTTATCGAGTGATCCAGCCCTTGTCATCCAGTTCCAACTTCTGGCAGTCAGAGGTTTAGGGATACCTGGAGCTTGAGGTTGCATCCCTGACCATCTTGTCTAATAGCCATTGATGGACCTGTCCTCCAGGAACATATCTGATTCTTTTTTAACCCAGTTATACTTTTGGCCTTCACAACGTTCCCCTGACAACAACTTTCACAGGTTGACTGAGTGTTGTGTGAAGAAGTACTTCCGTTTGTTTTAAACCTGCTGCCTGTTAATTTTATTGGGTGACCCCTGGTTCTTGTGTTATATGAAGGAATAGATAACACTTCTTTATTCACTTTCTCCACACCAGTCATGATTTTATAGATCACTATCATATCTCCTCTTAGTCACCTCTTTTCTAAAGGTACGTCTACACTACTCGCCGGATTGGCGGGTAGTGATCGATCTATCGGGGATCGATTGATCGCATCTAGTGTAGATGCAATAAATTGATCCCCGATCGCTCTGCCATCGACTCCTGTACTCCATCGCAGCGAGAGGCAGAAGCGGAATCAACGGGGGAACGGCAGCAGTCGACCCCGCGCCGTGAGGATGCGAGGTAAGTCAACTTAAGATACGTCTACTTCTGCTACGCTATTCTCCTCCCCCCACCCCCAGTGTAGACCAGGCCTTAGACAAACAGTTTGCTTTTTGACTGCTACTGCACACTGAGCAGATGTTTTCAGAGAACTAGCCATGATGACTCCAAGGTCACTTTCTTGAGTGGTAACAGCTAACTTAAACCCCATCATTTTGTATGTATAGTTGGGATTATGTTTTCCAATGTGCATCATTTTGCACTTATCAACATTGAATTTCATCTGCCATTTTGTTGCCCAGTCACCCAGTTTTGTGAGATCCCTTTTGTAACTCTTCGCCGTCTGCTTTGGACATAACTATCTTGAATAGTTTTGCATCGTTTACAAATGTTGCCACCTAACTCTTTATCCCCCTTTCCAGATTGTTTATGAATATGTTGAATAGCCACTGGTCCCAGTACAGATCCTTGGGGGACCTCACTATTTACCTCTCGCCACTGTGAAAACTGACCATTTATTCTTATCTTTTAACCAGTTATTGATCCATGAAAGGACCTTCCCTCTTATCCCATGATTGATTACTGTGCTTACGAGCCTTTGGTGAGGGACCTTGTCAAAGACCTTCTGAAACTCCAAGAATGCTATATCAACTGAATTACCCTTGTTCAAATGCTTGTTGACTTCCTCAAAGAGCTCTTGTGCACTCACATAAGACCCTGAACTCAGGGGAATGTAACATTCCCGGGCATTGCCAGATGGTGCTATTATATATGGTCTTTCATTCACCCCTTTAAGAGCTTCAAAAGAAGGTGAATGAAACATGAAATCATCAGGCCTTGTGGGATTGCAGCTATTGCATGGAGTGCAGATATCGATTGCCAAGGAGGACTGTTGATAGCAGTAGGACTTAAATCATACTGGCCTGCTCCAGAACATTGTTCTGGCACTTTCGGGGGGAAGAGTGCTCGTACCAGAAGTGTGTTCCTGCACTTCTTTTTATAGTACTCACATGTTGGATGCCAAGCTATATGCCCGTGCTCTAGCGACAAAGGAGAAAAGTTAATTCCAGACAAATGCATCTTGTATTTCAGCTACATACACGCAGCCAAGAGCTCAGCCTAAAGAGGCTGCAATCCCTGAGATAAGAGCACCTGAAAATAAGAACGATCTTTGAAAAAATACCAGGGGCAGCTACTTACCATGCCAGGTTTAGACTATGCCTTGCAGAGTTTGGTCCACACTGAGAAACTGCCCAGACACTCCACGTTTCAAAGGGACTCCTTGCTAAAGGTGGGCGAAATTTCTTGGCTGAATAGTTTATTTGCTAACAATGTAGTTTGGGGATGATTGAAGCGGCTCGTGAATTTGTGTTGAATTAGTTGACCGAACCGAGAAAGGAAAAGGAGGAGGTAGCGCTGGCAGCACCCTTGTAACGCCAGTGGCTGCTAAGACATAGGAGATCCATGTTCAATTCCCCGCCCCGTTCTGCTAGAGCTGGAAAGTGGTTTTGAGCATGGGTCTCCTGCATTGCATGAGTGTGCCCTAACCAGTGGGCTCTGGGATATTCACAGCCAGGGCCTTCCCTACCCGTATGCAAAGTACACCACTACGACTACATTTCCTGGTGCCCCCACTGCCCTGTGCAGCTGTGTGCTGCTCCAGACCCTGCTCTCCCTCTTCCCCAGGGCCTCCGCCCCTGCTCTGCCCCAGCCCCGCCCCCACTCCCCTGAGGAGTGCAGCAGGGGGCAGGCACCCTGCACTCAGCCTGCTCCATTCCCCTGGCTCCCAGCCGCACTACTGGTGAGTGCTGGGAGGCGGTTCCCCCCTGCCCCCCAAGTCCCAAGGCTGGGAGTCAGGGGAGCAGAGAGGAGCGGGTTGGGGCCGAGTCACTCCACTTCCCGCCGCCCTGTGAGTGTGGGGTCGGGCCTGCCCTGGAATCACCGGGCGGCAGGACGTGGAGTGACCCGGCCCCAACCTGCTCCACCGGCTTGTGCTGGGGGGTGGTTCCCTCCTGCCCCCCAAGACAGTCCCCCCCACGGAGGCCTGGGGCCAGCCCCCCACCCCACCCCGCGGAGGCCTGGGATCCCACACAGCCCCCTCTGCAGGGGGGGCTGTGTAGGGCACCAAAATGGCCAGGGACAGCCCTGTTCACACTGGTGCTTTCTCAATCTCTTCTCTAGAAGGTGTGCTGTGTTTCATAAATAATTAGATCGGGGAGCAGGGCCTTGCACTTTAGTCTCCCATAGCCCAGGGGAGGGTCCTGACTATCCCACTGGAGGGTCATGCTCACTCCTGCCCTGCTCCAGTGGCTATCCGTTGCTGTTCAGAATGGCAAGTCACGTTAATGTGGACTCGACCTTTTTTTTTGACTTTTCAATTCACCAGAATATTTCAAACTACGTTGGTTTTGGTTTAACCCGCAACAATTTATTTTTCTGGGCTTTTTGGAATTAACAGTGAACTGAAAAAGCCGTTGCAACAGCCCACAAGTATCTTTGGGAGACCACAGTGTCTAAAATTTACAAATGGTTTATAGACCTGGGATTGTATGCAATTCCAGTGGGGGAGGGTTCCCACATCTCCTCCAGGAACTCAGAACAACCGGGGTTAATGAAGGCTAGTTGCTGAAACTGGAAACAATCCTAGAGAGGTCCCGCCTTTGCGGGTGATTTGCATGTATTGGTTCAAGTTGGGTGTTCAGAGACCAACAGACAGAGGAAGTACTTTCGGTATGAAAAGGCTGAGTTTAAATTGACACAAGGCCTTCTTTTGATTCAGCATAGGGCCAGAATTTTCTGTCCGGGGGGGGGGGCGGGCAGTCCCTCAAGGAGGGTTGGAAAAACTTTGGCTTACTATGGCCCCATAAGACTGATGGGAATGTTTATTGTTTTTTGTATGTTTTTTTTCTATAATGGTTTTACCCTAAGGATAACTGTATTAATGCCTACATCTGTAACTTTCACTCCATGCATCTGAAGAAGTGAGGTTTTTTACCCACAAAAGCTTATGCCCAAATAAATCTGTTAGTCTTTAAGGTGCCACTGGACTCCTGGTTGTTTTTGTGGATAGACTAACACGGCTACCCCCTGATACTTGTATTTTGCTTTGTGAAGGCTGGTTGGTAACTGGTGTACACTGTTGTAGCCCTTCGAGAAAGGTTACTCACAGGTGCTGGGCCCCAGTCAGACCTGTTGGGACCATCACAGTGAGATGAAGAGGGGGCCCCAAGCCTAAACCCACACTCCTGAGGGAGAGAGATGCAGATCTCTGCCTAAGAGGTGACATCTGGGAAGCCCAAAACCTTTAAGTGGGTGCCCTCAAGGAAGATCCCAGCTCTGGTAGTCCCTCCATGGGTAGCGGCTCTCTGTCCCATTCAGTCTCCAGGGTCAACTTGTCCTCAGCAGGGCCGGCTCTAACTTTTTTGCCGCCCCAGGCGAAAAAGAAGAGCGCCCCCCCGCCATACCCCCCCCCATGAGCGACGCACAGCTGAACCCGCCCCCACCAGCGCCGCCGAAATCCCCCACCCCTCCCAGCACCACGCCGCCCAAAGCCCTGCCCCCTGAGCGCCATGCAAGCCCCCGCCCCCCCAGCGCCGCACCGCCCGAAGCCCTGCCCCCTCCAAGTGCCGCGCCGCGCCCCTGCCCCCCCGAGTGACGCGCCATGTCAAGCCCCTGCCCTGCCTCTGAGCGCCATGCCAAGCCCCCGCCCCTCCGAGCGCCGTGCTGCCCGAAGCCCCACCCCCCAAGCGCCGCGCAAGCCCCCACCCCCCCCAGCGCCGCGCCGCCTGAAGCCCCGCCCCTCCAAGCACCACGCCGCCCGAAGCCCCCGCCGCCCGAAGCCCCTGCCCCCCTCCAAGCACCGTGCCCCCGCCCCCTCCAAGCGCCGTGCCAAGCCCCCGCCCCCACAGTGCCGTGCCGCGCCCCACCCCCTCCAAGCGCCACGCCACCCGAAGCCCCCGCCCCCCTCCGAGCGCCGCGCCCCACACCCCCCCTCCGAGCGACGCGCCGTGCCAAGCCCCTGCCCCCCCTCCGAGCGCCGCGCCAAGCCCCTGCCCCCCAAGCGCCCCACTGCCGAACCAAAATAAATAAATAAATAAATAAATACAAATCCTAGCGCCGCCCCGCTCCAAGGTGCCGCCCCAATCACGTGCTTGGTCGGCTGGTGCCTGGAGCCGGCCCTGGTCCTCAGCGGTTTGGAGCTCCAGAGGATTTCTGGGAGGAGCTGCAGCGTATGTCTCCTGGGTTGCCAGAACAATTTCTATAGTGGGGGTGCTGAGAGCCATTGAACCAAACTGTAAACCCTGGATATGATGGAAACCACTTTAAGGCAGGGGGTGTGGGAGCACCCCTGGTTCCAGCACCTGCGATGTCTGCTGTCCTCCTCGGCCAGCCCAGACTGAGTGGAGTTGCTTCCTTTTATATGCTCCCTCCACCTGGAGCATGCCCAGCAAGGGTGAGGGAGTGTGGCCTCTTGGGCCTAAAGAAATTGGTTAACCCCCACCTGACCAGTGCGGGGTTGGTACACCTCATCACGTCATGTTATAAGGTAATATTTAAGTGTTTGCTCTGTAACTATACAAATATTTGCTAGGACCAGTCAGGGAAGAAACATTAGCAAATGTGAAATACTTGTTTACCACAAGAGGCGTCATCTCCTGCCCAACAAAAGTAGCCCTAAAGACACCAGACAAGCCACTGTGGAAGATCAGTGGACAAAAGACTTGTAGATTGCTTCCCCCCAAACCCATGAAAGGGATATGTGTACAAGCCCTCACACCCTCACAGCTTGAGCACTGGGAGAAGGGACTAAAAATCCCTGTCAAGAAAATGCTGCTCTGAATTTGGAGAGGGCAATATTTCTAAGCATAAGTGATCTCCAAGCTGCTCGGCTTGGGTTAGCCCTAAAGGACATATAGAGCTCGCATATTATTGCAGAAACGATCACCTTTTGGAACCTAAGACTGTTTCTCATTTGCGTGTGTCTGTTGACCTGCTTTAATCTCATGAATAGCTCTCATAGCTTTTTCTTAGGGTATGTCTACACCCAGCCGCTAATTCGGCGGCTGGCAATCGAAGTTCTGGGTTCGACTTATCGCGTCTTGTCTGGACGCGATAAGTCGAACCAGGAAGTGCTCGCCGTCGACTGCGGTACTCCAGCTAGACGAGAGGAGTACCGCGGAGTCGACGGGGGGAGACTTCCTGCCGCGTGTGGACCGAGGTAAGTTCGAACTAAGGTACTTCGAACTTCAGCTACGTTATTCACATAGCTGAAGTTGCGTACCTTAGTTCGATTTGGGGGTTTAGTGTAGACCAAGCCTAAGTTAATAAATCTTTAGTTAGTGTTATCAGATTGGCTATAAAAAGCATTGTCTTTGGTTTGAGATCTGAAATACCCTTGACCTGGGGTACGTGACTGGGCCTTTGGGACTGGGAGTAACCTGAGTGTTGTTATCATTTTTGGTGGTCAGGAGCATCTATCACAAAGGCAGCTTTGTCTGGGTGGCAAGATAGACAGGAGTGCCCGAGGGGAGTGTCTGCGACTCCCTGGTAAGGCTGTTATCGTGCTTTAGGAGTTCATACTTGTTACTTGGTTGGTGAAATCTAATTCTAGACCATACCACCAGTTTGGGGTTCGTGCCCTGTTCCTTGTCAGTCTGCCCTGAGGTTATCACGCACACTCATGAGCTACTCTAGACAGCTGAAAAACAATGCAGAGAAAGACAGCTCCGCACAGCTAGTGACCTGCTATACTCTGAGGACCAGAAAAGGAATGATGGTCCAGGATCCCAGGAACCATCCAGCCCACTGGCAGAGAGTACAGCAGGTGGGGGGACTCTTGGAGACACTTCCTTAGATGGGTGCAGGGGAGAGGCTGAACAGATGCAACTGTGCTCCATTCAGATCAAATGCACCACTGCAGCAGCGGTCTGGAGAGATCTCCAGTCAGAGCAAGAGAAGCCACATGTGGAGAGGGATAAACTGATTCGGGAAGCCCAGCTGCGTGCAGACCGGGAGAAGCAGCACCAGCATGAGCAGGAAGAAAAGAACAAGGCAGATGCCCAGCAAAACTAGGGTTACCATATTTCAGCAAGCAAAAAAGAGGACAGAAGGAGCCCCACCCTAGCCCCGCCCCTGTCCTGCCCTAGCCCCGCCCCTGCACCTTCCACTCCCTCCCACTTCCCACCCTCCTCAGAACCCCCAACCCTCCCCCTGCTCCTTGTCCTCTGACTGCCCCCTCCTGAGACCCTACCCCCATCCTAACTGGCCCCCTAGGACCCTACCCCCTACCTGTACCCTGACTGCCCCAACCCTTATCCACACCCCCACCCCCAGACAGACCCCTGGGACTCCCACACCCCATCCAACCACTCCCCACCCCCTGACAGCCCCCCCCCAGAACTCCTGACCCATCTAAGCCCCTCTGCTCCCTGTCCCCTGACTGCTCCGATCTCTCTCCCCACTCCTGCCCCCTGACAGCCCCACCCCCAGAACTCCCAACCCCCCCCCCCCGCTCCTTGTCCCCTGACTGCCCCCTCCTGGGACCCCTGCTCCTAACTGCCCTCCAGAACTCTATCTAAGCCTCCCTGTTCCTTGTCCCCTAACTGCCCCCTCCTAACCCCCCCCACCCTAACTGCCCCCCAGGACCCTACCCCCTACCTGTACCCTGACTGCCCAAAATCTTATCTACACCCCCCCCTAGAAAGCCCCCCCCAACTCCCGACCCCCCCCCCCCATCTCTTGACTGTCCCCTCCAGAACCTCCCTGCCCCTTCTCCGAGCCCCTGGCCCCCTTACCCTGCCCCTCGTCCCGGCCCGCTGGGCAGCAGTGGAGGAACTCCAGACTGCCGGAGGTGCTCTGCGAATGCAGGGAGGGAGGGAGTGATCTCAGCTGCAGGGGAGAGGATGGGGAAGCGGAGGAGGGGCTCTCTCTGGCTGTCAGAGCCCCAAGTAAGTGGCACTATCCGGCCGGCTGCCCTGTTAGCTGCGCGCGCTCTGCATGGGGGGGAAGTCCGGACATTTACAAATTCCCCCCGGACGCTATTTTTAGCTCAAAAAGCCGGACATGTCGGGGGAATCGGGACGAATGGTAACCCTAAGCAAAACCTACTCCAGTAGGTAGTCAGACCTCACATATCTGTCCTGGTTGGTGGCATAGACTCCAAAGTGATTCCTCACTTTAGGGAAGGTGATGAACATGGGTGTGTTTCTAAATGCTTTTGAAATGGGATGTCAATTGAACAAAGTGGGGCAGCAAGATAGTCTGTGGAGCTAGAGGGAAGCACCCAGGCCATGGCGTGACCACTTTTAAGCAGCTACAAGGTGCCTTAGTGCTTGTTCAAATACTATCCTGCCAAGAACAATGACCAGAAGTTGCCCCAACCCTGCATTTAATATTGTCATGATACACTACATTTCCCATGGTGCTATGGGCCCTGGGATGACCACTGGGAGACACAGTCCAGGGATACTACATCTCCCATGGTGCTTCGGATCCTGCGGTGGCTGATGGGAGATGCAGTCCAGGGGACACTGCATCGCCTATTAGGCGTTAGGGTACCCCTTCTTTTTCTCTGCCCCCGCTCCCGATTTTTAGTGCTGCGGCATGGACTGAAACTTTCTGAACCTTCCCTTCCTGTCACATAATTTCTGTGCATCAGAGGTGAGGCGGAACAGCTCCTGCAGGCAGGGGCAGCTCTCGCTTTTTTGCCGCCCCAAGCACGGCAGGCAGGCTGCCTTCGGCGGCATGCCTGCGGGAGGTCCGCCGGTCCCGCGGCTTCGGCGTACCCGCCGCCGAATTGCCGCCAAATCCGCGGGACCGGCGGACCTCCCACAGGCATGCCACCGAAGTTTAAACTGACCCCTGAAGAATACAGGCAGGAGTTTCAGAGAGTTCATTAAAAGGGGATATGAGCTATGCTGAGATGTCAACCCAAATTAGGGATGATATAAGAAAATGGGGAATTGCGGGGGGGGGGGCGGTTAGCTGATGAGGCTTACAAATGTATGACTTTAGAACAATTCTACAAACTCTTCCCCCCCCAACCTAAAATCATGGGCAATAGACAAGGACAATTGGTGCAATAAAAGATATTAGCTCTGTCCCCTTATTAAACTCAGTGCGGGTGTTTTGGTTGCTAGCTCCCAGTACCAAAAGAAAGGGGAAGAGTTGGTGGGAAATCAGGCCTCTGAGACTGACAGTCCCCAGGAACAATGGGGAGAGGCCAATGCTCCAGGTCAGCCTGATTGACAGGGCAGGCAGGCTACTCAGGGAGTCAGGAGGCCAGGGGGGTCCCATCCCCCATGTGGGCTGGAATGGCCTGGGTCAGACAGAGTGGGGCCGAGCTAAGGAGAGAGCAGGGGCCCGAGCTGACTGGGGAGCAGAGCTGGGCCAGATCCAGCGGGGCCAAAAAGCAGCCCTGTGCTGGGAGCAGCGCTGCAGCCCCGAAGCCAGAGCACAGCCCAGAGGGAGCAGACCTGCAGCAACCGCCAGAGCCAGAGGGGCCAGAGAAGCGGCCCAGGAAGGAGGTCAGAGCTGGGAGCAGAGTCGCAGAAGCGGCCCACAGAGCAGACCTGTAGCCCAGGGAGCTGGAGGCCGAGCAGCAGCAGCCGTGCTGAGGCCGAGTGGAGCTGGAGCTGGGGCTGGAGCAGTCCGGAGCCGGGTGCAGTGAACAGCTGGGGAGAGGAGGGGGACCCTGGGCAGTGGGCCCACCATAGGGAGACGCCCCCAGCCAAGAGGCCTTGCAGGCCAGACTTGGAGGGGGATCGTAACCCTGACGGGGCGGAGGCGACGCTGGGAAGAAAGGTCCTGCCACCTAGAGCCTGAGAGCATGGGGCCACCGCCAGAGCAAGTGTTGCAGACCCACAGCATCCCTGCAGCACGGCCAGGGCCTGGGCAGGGGCCTGGGACTTGTGAGGGACAGACAGTGAACTGCCCTGACATCCCAGAGACGCTGGTTGTGACGTCCCCGTGCCACAGAGCGGGTGGCGGGTTTTCCTTTAACCTTTCCCATTTTTTCCTTATTTTTTGAAATGGGTTGCTGTTTAATACGTTGTATTTGCTTTGAACTGTATGTAATGATCAGTGGGGCAGGGAAGCATCCAGGGCAGAGAGAGCCCCCCGGAGTGGGGACACCCTAGCCCCTACCCTAAGTGACCACGACAAGGTTGGGGGTCGAGCCCCCCAGGAATCCTGGGCCCAGCCTTGTTGGGGTTACAAGGACTCTGCCAGACAGGAGAGTGGAAGGGGAGCCCTCAAGGGCAGGCAGGCCTCTGGGTAAAGGAAGTGGGAGCGAGGACTCGGATCCTTTCGCTAGCCCACTTCACCGGGGTAGTGTATAAGCCAGGAAAGTTCCCCACAATAGCGGGACCATTCCCCCACTTACACCTCACCCATCTTGTCTCTCTAAGGGCCCATGAGATACAACCATAGCTGGGAAATGCATAAGCTCTGACTTCCTCTCTATCCAGGGGGTGCTCAACCTTCACCCTGCCTCAGGCCTGCCCCAATTCCACCCCAAGCCCCTATCCCCGCCCCATCTCTTCCAGCCCCTACTCTGCCCCTGGCCTGCCTCTTCCCACCCCCTCCTCCAAGCCTGTCCCATCCCCGCTCCACCCCCTCCCTCCCAGTGCCTCCTGCACGCTGCATTCCTTGGGGAAGGGGAGTTGATCAGCTGGGCCACCGGCAGATGGGAGGTGCTGGGGGTGGGGGGGAAACGGGGAGCTGGCTGCCGGTGGGTGCCCTGAAGCACCAATAGAGTCGGCACCTATCGGGAAATGGGCTGACCATTCTGTGGATAGTTGGCCTGGGTTTGATAAAAAAATTTAAGGAGCGTGGCACAAAGGTAACCTCCAACCAGGACCTCCCCAGAAGGGAGAATGGGCTAAACTCAGACCTGTGCGGGGAGCCAAATCCCAGTCGGTGCCCAAAAAAGGAACCTGAGGATATGAAATGCTCTGGTTGCAATAAGAATGGTCATAAGGCGAAACGTTGTCCAGTGCTGTGGAGAGCAGAATGAGTGGTAACCATCTGGAGATCCAGATGGCAGTGACCCCACCAGATCCAGCCCTGATGGTCCAATCAGTAACCTGACCACGTCAGACCCAAAAGGGAAATTGACAACACATTGTTTCCCAATGGAGGAAGATGGGGTAAGGTTCAGGGTTGGAGGGACACTGGGGACCAAGCAAATCTGGTGGGCCCAGAGGTGGTGGACCCCTCGAGAATGATCTCCGATAGATTCCTTTCCAAATCCGGTGGCTCGGATCCGTCTGAAATGGGGTGAAAATCAAGGGCCTAAGGATGTGGCAGTGCACAGCTACCGGTAGAGTGCTGTGGGAGAATGACTTACTCCTGGCCCCAGGCTGCTTGTGTGATTACTTGGAGCCGAAAGCAGCAGCCCTTGGGGCTGACCCTGGGCTGCAAACTGACAGGCAGACAGACAGCTCTGAGCTGCTGCCAGACAACGTGAGTGCGTGCCCTGGCACTGAGCAGAGTCCCGCTGATGAACTGACCTGGCAGTGGGTCCAAAACAACGGTGCTGGAACGGGGGGGGGCGCATGGCAGGAGTGGAGCGGCACCAGCAGGGACCGCGCTGCGTGGTGGCAGAGCTGATAACAACGATCCGCTCCCCTGCCGAGGCTTGCAGTGGGGGGGAACAATGCCACCCCCTGCCCCCGAAACTACACCCATGTTAAAGTGGGGGAGCATGGCCCCCTGCCCCCCCGGTTCTGGTGCCAGTGGCCCTCCCACTTCTACAAAGGCTCCAGCACCCTGGTCCTAGGGAGCAGCCTGAGACTAGCCTCCAGCTCCTTGTGTGCAACTGAAGCAGGAACAATCAAATGACCCCCTCCATAGAAAAAACTAGGTCTGCGGCTGTCTCCTCTGGCAGCCCCCTGACAGCAGGGCACCTGGAAATGTTTCTCTGGGGTCTGGGGCTATTTTATAGACAGTGGATGCCCCCCCCCCCCGGCAATGTTGAGCCATGGAGAATATGGAGACAATTGGTGGGTCTATAAAAGTACCATCCTAGGCCACTCAGCCTGGCCTATGATATACCCATCTCAGGGCACATGGAAATACAGGTCACTAAACAGTATTCTACTGGCCTAGGGTTTTTGAGGAAGTGCAAAAATACTGCAAGTCCTGTGACCCCTGCCAGAGGCTGCGGAATGGCTCGGACAAGGGTCAGGCTGCCCTGGTCTTCCTTCTCATCATAGAGGAACCCTTTCAGAGGGGTGCTATGGACCTTGTGGGGCTCCTTAGCAAATGTACTTGTATGGGAAAAAAGTATATTCTGGTAGATTACACCACCCACTAGCCAGAAACAGCAGCTCTGCTCTCCATAGAGACAAATAAGGTGGCTGATGCCTTGCTAGAATTATTCAGCTGGGTGGGGTTTCCCCTGTGAACTTTTGATTGATCAGGGGGCAAATGTAAGTCTGCCCTGCATGACGATTTATAGAAATGGGAGGTTCAGCTCTTCCGATCATCTCCCTGCAACCCCCAGGCTAACAAGTGGTTTGAGAGATTTAATGAAACCCTTAGAATTATGTTGAAAACTTTTTTTGACCAACACCCTGGTGATGGGGCTAAATGCTTCCCTTACCTGCTGTTTGCCTATCAGGAGGTTCCCCTGGACTCCACAGGATTTTCCCATTTTGAAGTGCTCTCTGGGAGGAGGGTCCAGGGGCCCCCTAGACTTAATGAGGGCGGGTTAGAAAGGTATGGCCTCTCACAAGGGGGAGTCCGTGGTGGAGTACATGTTGGCCTTCCCGGAACAACTCACTGAGCTCTTGAGTGTCGCCCAGGAGAATCTAGTTAAAGGTCAGGAGAGACAGAAAGTTGGGTATGACCGAACCATGCATACTTAGACACATGGGAGAGGGGACCAAGCCATGGTGCTCATTCCAGTATGGCAGAATAAACTCCAGGCTGCCTGGGAAGGGCTCTTTAATATATTTAAGCAGCTCAATGAGGTAAACTGTGTGCCTGAGCTGTCTAATCACTCCCACTGGCACCAAGTGTATCATGGGAACGTGATGAAACCATATTATGACAGAGAGAGTCTGGGTCCTGGCTGTGTGCAGGCACTGGGAGGAGGAGGAGGGAGAAGATCATAGACCCATAGGGTTAGAAGGGACGGCAAGGGTCATCTAGTCTAACCCCCCTGCCAAAATGCAGGATTTGTTGTGTCTAAACCATCCGAGACAGATGGCGCCAGCCTCCTTTGGAAAACCTCCAGTGAAGAAGCTTCCTCAACCTCCAATGGCGTCTGTTCCATTGTCCTACAGTTTTTCCTGAGATTTAATCTAAATCTGCTATGCCCTGGCGTATAAAGAAGATATTCGTATCTTCAGTCAGACTTGGGAAGAGTACGTGACCCATGCAAGGAGGGTGCTTCACAGCATTCAGGCAGCAGGCCTGACTCTCAAGATGGAAAAATGCAAAGTTGAGATGGCAGAAGTAGGCTGTTTTGCTATAGGGTGAGAGGGCTGCATAAAACAAGGGCCTGAAAAAGTGGAGGCTCTTAAGAACCAGACAACTCCCTACACAAGAAAACAGGTTCAATCCTTTATTCCCGTCCTGACCACCCCTATCACTGATCTATGTAAAAAGGGTGAGCCAGACATGGTCATCTGGTCTGAGCCGTGTCAACAGGCCTTCTGCAAACTGAAGAAAGCTGTAAGTATTGACCCAGTTCTGGTAAGCCCCGACTTTGACAAGCCATTTAACGTGGGACTTGGGGCTGTGCTGATGCAAACTGATGAAAAGGGAGTGAGTGTATCTGAGCAAGAAATTGCTTCCCTGAGAGAAAAATGATGCAACCATTGAAAAGAGAATGGTGTGGGCCCTCAGCCCATTACAGCCCTATCTATTTGACAGCATTTCGCTGTATATACTGCCCACTCACCACTTACCTGGCTGCGTCAAATAACAGGACTAATGCCAAGTTGCTAAAATGGAGCTTGGTGCTCCAAGATTATGATATGGAAGTGATTCATGTCAAAAGGAATGCAAAGTTGGTTGCTGATGCTCTGTCCAGGAAATAAATCACCCCTGACGTGTTGGACAGCCACCTTTGCTGATGCCCACTTCTTTTGGGTGAGATGTGACAGATATTGCAGCTGTCTGCAGTATCTTTGGGAAATCAGAAGCCTAAAACCCATTGTGGAGGGACAGACCAAGAAGCAATGGGCTTAAACTGCAGCAAGGGAGGTTTAGGTTAGTCATTAGGAAAAAGTTCCTAACTGTCAGGGTGGCTAAACACTGGAATAAATTGCCTAGGGAGGTTGTGGAATCTCCATCTCTGGAGATATTTAAGAGTAGGTTAGATAAATGTCTATCAGGGATGGTCTAGACAGTCTTTGGTCCTGCCATGAGGGCAGGGGACTGGACTCGATGACCTCTCAAGGTCCCTTCCAGTCCTAGAATCTATGAAGCTATGAATGATTTAGGTATCACTGTTGGTCAGGGATTGTATGCAATTCCAGGGTGGAAGAGTTACCACAGTCCCCTCAGGAACTGAAAACAATGTGGGGTTGATTAAGGCTAGTTGCTGAAACTGTAAACAACCCCAGAGATGTACCACGCTGTGGGGTGATTTACAAATACTGGTTCCTACTGGGTTCTCAGAGACTAACTGACAAAGGAAGGGCTTTTGGTATGAAAAAGCTGAATTTAAACTGACACAAGGCCTTATTCCGATTCAGCAAACAGGCAGGAGCTTCTGTCCAAGGGGAGCGCAACCCTCGCAGAAGTGTTGGAAAGACTTTGGCTTACTAGGGCCCCATAAGACTGATGGGCGACCTCTGATAAGGTTTTATCAGGTGTATAGGCACGTTTATATGTTTTTTCTGTGATGCTTTTGCCCTAAGAATAAATGTATTTTGCTTTATAAAGGCTAGTTGGTGTAGCCCCTGGAGAAAGGTTAGCCACAGGTGCTGGACCTCGGTCAGACCTGTTCGGGAAATTACAGTGAGGTGAAGAGGGGTTCCAAGCCTAAAACCCATTGTGGAGGGACAGACCACATGAGGATCTCTATCCGACAGAGGTGACAACTGGGAAGCCTGAATCCTTTAAGTGGGTGCCCTGAAGGAAGACCAGGAGGAGAGTCAAAGGTCTAGTTAACTCTGAAGCTCTGACAGGGTTAACCGACACTGTTCATGTGTTTGTGTTGAGTTAACCAAATAGATTTGACCAAACTGAGACAGGAAGAGAAGATGGTGGTGGTGGTGCAACCATGCCTATAAGTTTTAGTCACGTGGTTAGGGCACTTGCCTTGGATGTGGGAGGCCCAGGTTCAACTCTTCCCTCTCTGCCGGATGTGGAAAGCAGATAACTGCTCATGTGGGCATATTTGCATACTGTGATATAAATAAGTAGGTGGGTCCATTCAAGCAAGGACCTGGGGCTGTGTGGCTGCAGGAAAGGAAGCTGGAAGTTTATTCATCCAAGGAAATAAACGATGGCAGCTTAAACAAGTGAGAACAGTTACAGTGATGTTTGGCCATAGCTTTTGGAGGAAACCATGATAAAGCCCCATGGCAGCACCTCTAAAGATCATGGTTTAGCAGACACCAGGAAAGGAGATACCAGTCACGATACCTCTCTGCCTTACCCTCTCTCTTCTGCCTAAGGGCTTGTCCACATTAAAGAAATGTGCACTGGTGTAACTTCATCAAAATAGGTACCATCGTACAAAGTCCTAAGGTGCTGCACCAGTGCGAAATGAGCTTATGCCCAATGTACCGTAATCTGGTGAATTACGCCTCCATGAGCCCTACCTTGCACTGGTGCAATAAGTCTAAATTAGGGGATTTCTTAATATAAACAAGCCCTAAACTGTGTCTTAGTTGGTAGATGCTGCCTACAGGCTACGCCCACACCAGGAAATCAAATATTACACAGTGCCAAAACATGACAAGCAACCATGACTATGGACAATTGACACAGCCTCCCATTCTTTTCCTCATAGGGGGACCAGATGTCCCGATTTTATAGGGACAGTCCCGGTTTTTGGGTCTTTTTCTTATATAGGCTCCTATTACCCCCCACTCCCTGTCCCAATTTTTTTCACATTTGCTGTCTGGTCACCCTATTTCCTCATTTGGCTGAGAGCAATGATTCAGACACAAAGAAATACAAAAGATCAGACTAGACAATGTAATGGTCCGTGTGGCCTTAAACACTATAAATGTATGAAATAAAACATCATTATTACTCTGATGGGAGTAGTTCTGGAAAGTGAAACTTGATATAGCAAAAGCTACATGACAGCACATTTCTTGTCTCTTAGTTGCGTGATATTGTATTTTTATACACTATCACCAAACCCAGGTGTTCAAATATTATGAATTGGGCCTAAAATAATGCGTTTAGCTTAATATTTATCATGAGATTTGAAAAATAATAATAATACATTTTGGGCTTCTGTTTTTTCTCAGATACAGTTACCCTGCCCTGGAGGGGACTGGAAGTTCTATGAGATCGGTATATCTCCATTTAAAAATAAATAGAAATGAATAAAACCCTTTTATTTTGAATGTGATTCATCTTTATTAGTTTACAACCCAGGGTGTAACAGTGCCTGCTGGTGTTGTCAGTTAGCTTGTATGTGTGTCTGTCCTTTCCGTGGGCTGTCCAGCTAGGGTGACCAGATGTCCCGATTTTATAGGGACAGTCCCGATTTTGGGTCTTTTCTTATATAGGCTGCTATTACCCCCAACCCACTGTCCCGATTTTTCACACTTGCTCTCTGGTCACCCTATGTCCAGCTCTGTGCAGAGAGCTGATTCAGTAGACCTCAATAGTACTACCCACCCCAACACTGTTCAAGGTGCTCAGTGCTTCTGTCCTTGAAGCTTCGACGTTAGTAGTAGATAGTACAGCATGTTAATTCAGCAGACCTTGATGTTACTCATAAAGAAAAACCACAGGCACAGTTCAGTGGCAAGGGTGCTCGACCAAGTTGATTGTACACAGAGCATTGTCCTAGTGCCCTGTCTCCGTGGTTACAGATACAGTAACACAAGTATGACCATTACAGTGGACTCAGATCAGTCAGCAGCGGGACTTTTCGCTGCCTTCTCGGCTGGACAAAAGGTCAAGGCAAAGTACCCTGCCATTTATAGCCTGAGGCAAACAACTGGAATACACAACACACACACACAACCTTACGTATTTCATGACCTCTGTTTGTTACCTCCCCTTGTTCCTGATATCTTGGACAAAACATCCCTATTCCTTTTTTTGTCAAGCCATCTCATCTTGTACTAGTTTGGGATGTAGCTGTACTAGCTGGAATATATTCACGTAAACAGCAAGGGCTTAGTATACTAACATCCAACTTCGCCAAGCTCATGTACTGGACAGTGAACTTGTAAGCATCTGCTTTCCTACATGGTCTGACGTTGGTTCATGGCCTCTGATCCTGCACCAGGCCCAGTGCTCCAGGCTCGCTCTCTCTACTACAGCTGGCAGTGAACGTAATGGTCTTGTACGCTCACAACCCATAGGACCAGTGCCAAACAGCCTAGTTGTCATAAATGTACAGCAGGTATATGATGGTGCACACTCTCCCCTCGTGAGCGCCTCCTGTCAGTCGGTGCAACCTGCACTCTGCTCACGGTGCCCCCTGCTGACTGTTGCCCTCGTCAGGCGATGCCTCCGCCCTCCGGCTCAGTCACACACAGTCTAAACACATTAAGGAATCCCTTCCAGGGTAATAGGTCCAACAGTTACTATCTTTAGCCCTGTCTCTGGGCTCCGTCCTCAGCCCCTTCTGGGCTCACTTTAAGTTCATGTCTGCCCTGGTATAGAGCAGTGCCCCCAGGGCTTCCTCGCTGGAGACTCTTTAAGTCCCACCCTTCACTTGGGCTTCTAAACAAGCCTTGTCCCTTTCTTGGGGTGTAGGCCACCCTGCCAGTGGCCAGGGCGATGGGGGAACTTGGGCCCACCCACTAATGCAGGTCCTGACCCAGGCCAAGTGCTGCTTCCTGTAATAGCTACTGCTGCTATTCCCTAGGCCACTTCCTATGTAGCCCCTTCCTCTTCATCCTTACTCAAGGCTGAAGATCTCAACTCCTCCCCTTCCTCACCCTTCTGGTCCCAGCCAGCAACTGACCTGCTCAGGCCCAGAAGCGCCGTTTAACAGAGCCTGCTGTGCTCTGGCTGCTTCCCTGAAGCCTTTCTAGGCAAGGCTGGAGAACCCACCTTCACTGCTTCTTTCCTGGAGTGGGGTGTGGAAGGACCATGAGGACTCCAGCAGGGGGCCTCAAAGGGCCTAGTACACCCCATCACATAGTACCCCAGTATTATTAGTTGTACTATTATTGGTATATATGCACAGAAGTGCAGGAAGCACCACACCGTTTCTAACAGGTTCCCACATTGCAGCACCAGGTTGAGCACAGTAGCCACCGCACGTTACTGTGGCTCGCTGTTAAAGTGCTCTTTCAAAGCCTCCCCAAGCCATATACCGCCTCGTTCAGCTCCGTCCAATAGCCCTTGTGTCTGTCTGTTCAAATGCAGCAGACAGCCGCTCCACCTCCACCCCTGCGGCAAGTTCTCCACCTTTGCCTCACAAATATTATGCAGGACACGGCAGACAATTATAACCATTGGGATGTTTACATTCTTTGGTGAACCAGAATGTACATACCAGAATCAGGAGATTCCTGTAATCCCTCTGTACCCCCTTGTCAGTCGGTATTATGAGGTTCTTGGGTTCACCATCTAGTAATGGATCAGTACCATTGTTAGGATGCTTTTTGTTCCTAATATACTTAAAAAAAACCTCTTTCATATGGTCCTTAAAGACTCTGCTGACAATAGATTTCGCCTTGTGTCCCTTTGCTTCCCTTATCAAATTTCTACAATTCTTAGCTTCTGATTTTTACTCATTACTATCAACTTCCCCATTCTTGCATTTGTCATATATTATTTTTAATTTTTTATAGCTGGTTTCACTTCCCCTCTAAACCAGGTCAAATTTTTAACCAATATGGCCTTCTCCCACAATTGTGGCTTTTAGGGTCTCTACTTAAGTGTTTTTAAACAATTACCAATTATCATTCACATTTTTCTGGTTAAATTGTTCCTCCCAGTTGATTGGCTCATAACTGTTTTCAGCTTTGTGAAACTGGCCCTTTTAAAGCACCAAGTATCTATATCACTGTTCTGGTCTTTATTCTGTTTGCACGTTATAAATGTGATCAAGTCATGATCACTGATAACTGAATTACCATTACTTTTTAGCTTTGTAATCAGTTCCCCTTTATCTGTCAAGAGAAGATCTAACAGAATTCCCCCATGCTGGAAGCAATACTTCTTGTGTTAGGAAATTGTCATCTATAATATTTAGAAATTCCAAAGATGTTTTAGTACTGGCAGCATGAGACATCCAGCATGTGTCACTCAAATTGAAGTCCCCCATGATCACTCATCTTTCCCCCCCTACACATTACTGATCGGCATGCAAGGAGCTGGTCATCCTGTTGCCTAGTGTGATTTGGTGCTCTGTAGAAGACAGCAACTAATACCCCATTTTATGCTTTATCTGTTAGGACATGGATCCATAAGCATTCAAGATCATTTTCTTCTGAGTTATCAGTGACTTGGAAACAAGTAATACCATTTTTTATATACAGTGCCCCACCCCCCGCCCATTTTATTCTTTCTAAATAGGTTATAACCATTGATTTTAACATTCCAATCATGGGACATATCTCAGCAGGTTTCAGTAATACCAGCCAGATCCAATCTATCTAATAAACGAGCAATTCCAATTCTTCTTGTTTCTTACTCAAATTTGTTTGTGACAAATGCCCACTATTCCCAAGTCTCACAACTCCAGTTAATTCCAGACATCCCCCCTCTGGACAGAGATTGCACCTGATGATGAACGGTAGGAGGAAAGGAGCTTTCTTCATAAAAGGAGGAGAGGGCCAAACCAGGTACCCAAATTTAGCGGTGTAGTCTCGACTGCAGTTCCCCTCATGGAGACATTTCTATCTCCTGACTCAAGTTCAGGGGAGGGGAGTTCTTTCTGTGCTCAGCGCTCTATGCTGCCACTTGCACAGCCGGAATTTCTACCTAATCCCTAGCTAATTATTTCCTTTGAGAGGATTCTTTTCTTAGTGTCGTCAGATGTTTGTCAGACAATTCCCCGGAGGGAAAACAAAGAAGGTGTGATAGTAATTAAACGAAAGAAGCCAGCTTGTGACTATGTATAAATTCAGAAGCGCAGCAGGAACATGAAAGGAACCATAATTGTGGGCAGAGGAGAAAGACTGAAGAGAAGCAAAGATCACTGGATGTATTCAGAGGCAGAGGGACACCTGAAACCAAAGTCGAAGGTAGGCGCACACAGCAGCTACTCCCTCAAGGAGTCCCTGCTAATTGGAGAATGGGAGAGGATTGAGTGAGAGAGACAAAACTCTGCTCAATGGGCCAGGAAAGATTCCTTGATGTTTCCCATCCCAGAGCTTCTCCTGGAGACCTTCTGGCCACCCATAAGGATCTACTTGAGGAACCAGGCATAGGTAGTTTCTAAATTATCCCACAATGACTTTTGTTTGTTGTAATATCTCCCTGATGAACAGGAGAAACATGAGACTTTGTTCATTCATGTTTGTGAAATGTTTTTAGCGCCTGGGATGGAAGAAGCTAAAGATATGGAGGTCTAGATACCTTAGGCTTGTGAAAATCAGGCCCTATCTCCCAGAGGCTACTGCAGCCACACTGGGAGATTTGGGGTGCTAACAGTCTTGTAGTGCAGCAGGGCTAAGGCAGGCTTCCTGCCTGCCCTCTCTCCACATTGCTCCCGGAAGCAGCCAGCACCGTCCCTGTGGCCCCTGGGGGTGGGGGTAGGGGGTCTCGGCACGCTGCCCCCGCCCTGAGTGCTGACTCCACAGTTCCCATTGGCCTGCATCCAAACTCCCTCCCAGAGCCCACACCCCGCACTCCCTCCTGCCCCAGGCTCAGCCTGGAGCCCCCTCCCACACCCAAACTCCCTCCCAGAGTCCACACACCCTTCCGCACCCCATCCTGCACCCCAACCCCAGCCCCAGGCTCAACCCAGAGCCACCTCCTACACTCCGAACTCCTTGGCCCCAGCCCAGAGCCCACACCCCCTCCCGCACCTCAACCCCGTGCCCCAGCCCTGTGAAAGTGAGTGAAGGTGGGGGAGAGCGAGCAATGGCGGGAGGGGGGCTGGAGTGAATGGGGTGGGGCCTTAGAGAAGGGGCGGGGGCTTGGGGAAGGGGCGAGGCAACAATGTTTGGGTTTGTGTCATTAGACAATCGGCAACCCTAGATACTATTGTGAATGGTAGCCTATAAATACCAGAGAGAGACAAGAACAAATGTTATTTTAAGGTGCCAGAATCTAAACCCCAGTCAGACTTTGGTGAGTCACGATGGAAGCATTTTCTATTCAGCTTCCTGGTTGGCAGTTTTGTGGAAGTTATGTGCTTATTTGCACTTGGAAATTTGATGTTTAGTGTTTTTCTGGCATTTTCTTTTCTGAAGATGCTGCTTTGTGTTTGACCTTGATAACGAGCAGGTAATGCTTTCCTGGAATGTATGCCATGGCAAACTCACCTCTGATTAGAGGAATATTGAAATACACAAGTGCTTAACAACCAGGGGAGTGGCAGGAGAAAGGGGGCTTCTTGGTAACAGGTCAATCAACAGAATTAGTTTAGCATCTCTGGTTTTCCCTATTTCAGCCCAGTTGAACAGTGTGTGTGAACCTACTCCCAGTTCAGACTTAGACAACAGGAAACTGGTCAGAGAAGGTTTCAGGGTGCTGATGCAATTCATACACAACACATGGGTGGAGGCTACAAGAAGGAATGTGTCGCAGCGATCTGATCAGCAAAGCACCACAGGCCATTTGTCTGGTTTTAAGATGGACGGTCTTGTTTTAGAATGGTTTGTCCCCTGACCAGTACTTATAAAACCAGATGTGGTTATTACACACAGAGAAGGCCATTCTGTGGAGGGCACCACACGCTCCCAACAGCATGACCTTGAACACATGAACCACCCCAAGCACCGCCAGCCCTGTCACTGTCCCACAGCTCAGCCCTGTCAGTGTGTCCCACAGCTCAGTTCCACCCCCAAGCACCGCCAGCCCTGTCACTGTGTCCCACAGCTCAGAGCCCCCCAGCCCCAACAGCCCTGTCAGTGTGTCCCACAGCTCAGCTCCACACACACCCCCAGCACCAACAGCCCTGTCAGTGTGTCCCACAGCTCAGAGCCCCCCAGCCCCAACAGCCCTGTCAGTGTGTCCCACAGCTTAGCTCCTCCTCCCCCCCCGCACCACCAGCCCTGTCAGTGTGTCCCACAGCTCAGCTCCACACACACCCCCAGCACCACCGGCCCTGTCAGTGTGTCCCACAGCACAGTCCCTCCCGCCAGCCCTGTCAGTGTGTCCCACAGCTCCGCTTCCCTCCAGCACCGCTGGTCCTGTGAGACTGTCCCACAGCTCAGCCTCCCAAAACACTCTTGACCTGTCCATATTTCACCCCCAGAGTGCAGCACCCCCACAATCAGCCCAATATATTCAGTGATATTCCTCCTACTGCTCCGAGCCACCGATTATCCTCCCATTTCTATATCCCTGACACAATCACACAGGAGAAATGCCAATGTGTGGCTGGCTGTCGACTCTATGGAACATTCAGTGTGGGGGTTGATGAGTGGGCGTTTGTGGTGGGTATCAGTAGATCTAGGATCTGAAGGGTGCCGAGATCCAGAGGTCAGGATTGGCAATCATTTATAGTTAAAGTTAGAGCGATCATCTAGAGTTAAAGTCAATTTGAATATCCGGGTATTTAGAGTCAGCTCTGATTCTGGACCAAACTCTGTGGCTTTATGCAAAGAGCAAATGGAAACAGAAAGGCCAAAGTGCAGCACATTACAGGCCTCCTAGCTAGGGAGTATAGGAAAAGCAGACATATGGTACAGAAATTGAGAATGCCTAAGTGTGAAGGTAGCATTATAAGGAGGTGCAAAACATGAGAGAACCAACATGGGGTGACGCTGACCTGATTTTACAGCACCATGGATGTGAGGACGGGAGGGACTTTGGGGCTGGCAATCATGAACTCATCACATTTATGCTTCAAAGAACAGTTCCAGAATCAGTGGGCAGGACTAGACATAGATTCATACGTTCAGTTATTATAAGGCCAGAAGGGACCATTGTGATAATCTAGTCTGACCAATGTTCCCTCTAATTTTTTACATCCATGTGCGGAATGAATTTTGTTATGCGCACCAATATGGAGGTGATGTATGGCGGGGCTGGGGTCGAGGGGTTCCGAGTGTGGGAGGGGGCTCAGGATTGTGGCAGAGGGTTGGAGTGTGTGTGTGGGGGTGAGGGCTCTGGCTGGGGGTGCAGACTCTGGCGTGGGGCTGGGGATGAGGGGTTCGGAATGCAGTCTGCCCAGTGCCGCAGCGGGGAGAGAGCGCTCCCCTCAGCCCTCTCCCCGGCCACAGCAGCTCCGGGGCCGGGGGGAGAGGCGCCTCTCCCAGGCCGCGGCAGCTCTGGGGCTGGGGGGAGAGGCGCCTCTCCCCGCTGCGCTCCTGTGCTGCCCTCGATAGCCTGCTGTGCAGTTGCACAGCTTAGAGGGAATTTAGGTCTGACTACCTGTATAACGGAGTCCATAGGACTTCCGTGAATCAAGTTCTGTTTGAACTAGAACATATTTTGGGTCCAAGCTGTGGATTTCACAGCTAGATACCGATTTGATCTTGAATCTGTACCAATTTCCAAGATTGTTCAGGTCAAGGGTTATGAGTCAAACCCATGACAGATATGGGCCTCAGTTGTGAGGTTTGGTTCTGAATCCCAATCAGAATATAATCTTTCCCAAATTGGAAGGGTTAGATGTGTACTGCATCCAGCCCATCTCTAATTAGGAGACTACCGCTTAAGTCAATGTAACTTATGTCACTCAGGGGTGTGAAAACAACACCCCTCTTAGTGATGTAAGTTACATCTACTTAAAGCCGGGTGTCCACACCACACTATGTTGGCAGGAGACGCTCTCCCACCAACATAACTTCTGCCTCTCGCAGAGGTGGAGTAATTATGCTGACAGGAGAGCACGCTCCCATTGGCCCAACACGTCCTCCCCAGACGCACTCTAGCTGCGCCAATGTAGCGTGATAGTGTAGACTTGCCCCAAACCTGAACCCGTACATGCAAGCCATCCCCAGAGGGGCTTCTCCGGAGTTGTTTACAATTCCGGGCATAATCAACTCTACTGCTTGTCATTCTTGTAGGAGCTGTAGTAACCCTCCCCCAGGGCGCAGAACACAATCACACTGAAACGATTCATAAATGTCACACAGTGGTCCCCACAGACAGTGCATGGCATTGCACTGTCCCTGTATTATTATTATTATTACTATATGTTATTAATTCTTACAGTAACACATAGGAGTCCCAGACATCGACCAGACCCCACAGCCCAAGGCATTGTACAAAACACCGAACCAAAAGATGATTCCTGCTCTATGAGCATCTAAGGATAAGACAAGAGACAACAGCTGGAGAGAGACAGAGAGATGAGGGAGCACAAGGAAAAATTAAATAAGTCAGGAAGAGAAGCAGCTGCCTGTTAGCTGCCTGCCTGGCTCACACTGCAGCTGCACCCAGTCTGTGACTTCACCCCTTCCCCCAATCTATGGGCCCGGCTACACTTCAAGCTGAGGGTGTAATTCCTGGCTCTAGGAGACATACCCATGGTACCTCTGATTGCATTAATGCACTAAAAATACCATGTAGCCGCAGCGGTGCAAGCGGCAGGAGGGACTAGCCGCCCAAGTACATACCCATCCAAGACCCTAGCCACGTACTCAGGCGGCGAGCGCCTCCTTTCTGCTCATTCTGCCACAGCTACACTCTAGTTTCAGCATGGTAGCTTCATCAGAGCAGGTACGTCTCCTCAAGCCAGAAATTACACCCACATCTCGAAGTGAAGGTGTACCCGAAACACGGTACCAGGCCCAACACTGACACTTACGAGGCCCCTCCCACCCAACTCAACACACTGTTCTCAATCCCTCCGGAGTTGGTTCTTTAGCCAGTTTGCAGAGCATGTGGCCGCACACCTCGCTGACCCAGTCTCAATTCACATTGCCAGTAGGATTTCATGAGGAGAGGTATCAAATACTTTGTTAAAACCCAGGTATATTATAGCTACTGCCTTCCCTTCATGCCGTCATACTGTAGTTCAGTCACAATCTAGTTTATATGTAGGGGCCTACCAATTTCACGGCATGAAAAACATGTCACGGACTGTGAGATCTGATCTCCCCGTCTGCTGGGAGCCCAGGGCTCCTAGTTGCTAGTCTGGACATGCTGGGGAGGGACAGGAGTTGTTTTTCCCCTGCATGGCTGCTCTTGGTGAGGAAATCAGACCCACCTCCAGAGGCAGCACAGAAACGAGGGTGGAACACCCTCACTTGTGCGCTGCAGCACGGCTCTGGGCTTCCGTTCCCTCCCTCGCCCCGTGGCTCCTGCCGCAGCTCCCAGCACCAAGGTCGGGGCTCCTGCCAGGCTGGGGGTTTTTGCTCCCGGCGGCTGCAGCTGGGACAGCCCAGGTTCTGGCCTTCTGCCCCCCTGCCACACACCTTGTGACTCCTGCCATGGCTCCGGGCACCGAGCTCAGGGCTTCCTTCCCCGGAGGCTCCTGGGACTGGAGGCTTCACTCCTGCCAGCTGCAGCCGGAGCAGCCTGAGCTCAGGGCCTCCCCCCACTCCAGCCAGAGCTTGGGGCAGGCCAGGCTGGGGGGCTTCCACCCCCCAACAAAGGCAGCCCAGGCTCTGAGCTTCTGCTCCCTGTCATGCCGGCTGGGGGAGCCGGGGCTTAGGACACCCCCCACCGCTCTAGCTGGGTCAGCCCGGGATCGGGACTTCTGCCCTCCCCTCACCCCACAGCTTCTGCCGCTGCTCCGGGCTTCCTCCACCAGCGTCTCCGGCCGGGGCAGCCCGGGCTCGGGGCTTACACACACACACACTCCCCAGCCAGGGCTTGGGGCAGTCTGGGGTGAGGTTTCCACCCTGGGGCTTCTTCTAGGGTTGGGGCACCCATTTTTCCGGGGGCCTGCCCAGATTGGCTGGGGACCCCTGCCTTAATCTGTCACTGGCCTGGACTAGCAGCTAGGAGCCCCCGGCTGGGGCGCTCCTAGCAGTATGCGAGAGATCCTACCCCCCTCCAGCTCCGGGAACCTCCTCTAACTGCAGGAAGCTCAGAGGCTGCTGCCGAGGCAGTGCAGAAGTGAGGGTGGCAATCTTGGGACTCCCCCACCCCCCAAACAACTTTGCAACCCCCCCATCCCATTTTGGGTCGGGACCCCCATGGTTACAACACCGTGAAATTTCAGATGTAAACATCTGAACCTGTGAAATTGACCAATTAAAAAACTCTCTGGCCGTGAATTTGGTGGGGCCCTATATATATGTTAACCCTGTGATGCTACTTACTGCTCCGTCAGCCCCTCCCAACTCACCGGCTTTTCTTTTATATCTGTGTTCGTTCCATTACTGATTAGGGACTAAAGGCAGCTATTAAACTAATTGCCGTGATTGTTCTTTTCCCCAGTCCTCTGCCTACCTGGGAAATCTTGTGGACAGATCTCCTGATCTAACACCGATGAGTTCTAGTGACGAAGAAATCTCCTGCTTAGAACATGTTGAGGAACCTCCTGGAGTCGGCTCTAAAGGCTCGAAGGGGCAGATCTACTTCATGGATCAGGAACCCAACAACAAAGGTACAGCCAGATACAGACATGCTGTAATGCCCTGTCTCTGTTGTGTCCAGGAGAAAGCTGAGTGACTTTACATGCTCTGGAAGTCACATGCAAGAGCCCATTAGCACCAACTTTCCAGACTCTTTGTTTCTTCTCATTACTATTTCTATGTCTTACCCTCAGTGCCAGAACTGTAAATATCCTTTCGTAAAACAAGCAACGGCAACGATTGCAATTAGGAGAGGAACACAATGCAGGCAGGGGCTTGGGGACAGGACGAGGGCAAAGATGATACGAATGGGTCCTTGCCTGGGAGAATAATAGGAGTATCTAGGGAGTTTTCCTTTCTTCCTTTTGTAAACTGCTCCAGTTCTGGAGGAGTGATAGCAACTTCCCAGTGCAGGTTCCACCAAGGTTTCTGTTTAATGCTGATTTTTCAAATTGCTCTAAAATCCACATACATAGGTAGATTGCCTTGAAAATAGCTATGCCACCCTAGGGCCCCTGGTAGAATTTGTGGTACAGATTTGGGGTCATTTGACCAGGGGGTTCCCAAGATACAGGGCCTCCAAACTCATCATCTTCTAACAGGTTTTGCAGAGGGATTTAGAGACAACGGATGGGAAGATCCAAACGTATATCCCGGGACTGCCCTTATGATGATCTAGTGCCAGCACCAGGCTCACTCCAAACAGTCATTATTAAAGTAGCTGGTGTATTGTGTCCAGTTCTGGGCACCGCATTTCAAGAAAAATGTGGAGAAATTGGAAAGGGTCCAGAGAAGAGCAACAAGAATGATTAAAGGTCTAGAGAACATGACCTATGAAGGAAGACTGAAAGAATTGGGTTTGTTTAGTTTGGAAAAGAGAAGATTGAGAGGGGACATGATAGCAGTTTTCAGGTATCTAAAAGGGTATCATAAGGAGGAGGGAGAAAACTTGTTCACCTTAGCCTCTAAGGATAGAACAAGAAGCAATGGGCTTAAACTGCAGCAAGGGAGGTCTAGGTTGGACATTAGGAAAAAGTTCCTAACTGTCAGGGTGGTTAAACACTGGAATAAATTGCCTAGGGAGGTTGTGGAATCTCCATCTCTGGAGATATTTAAGAATAGGTTAGATAAATGTCTATCAGGGATGATCTAGACAGTATTTGGTCTTGCCATGCGGGCAGGGGACTGGACTCGATGACCTCTCGAGGTCCCTTCCAATCCTAGAATCTATGAATCTGTGAAAGGTTACTAGTTGTTTGGGTCACTTCTGCTGAGCAAACCACTTTTGGCTTGGGCTGTGATCTGGCTCCATGCTGAACTCCGCAGCTTAGCAAGCAACCTACAGAATATCCTCTTGCCTTGGGGAAAGTCCACTGGCTTTGGAGACTGTGAGTCTGAGTGTTCTTCTACTGACATCTGTTAGCTGTGAAGTGAACAGAAAGGTTCTTTTTCTCCAGTAAGATCTTGTACTCCCAACGGAAGGCAAGCACCGGTCCCAAATTTTGCAGAGACGAGATTTTGCAAGTTCAGTTGAGGTAGAGTTAGGACTAGAATCCAGGGATGACAGTCCCTAGACTTAGCCCACTTAGCCACACTGCCTTTTGCAATGCCTGGGCCGGATCAGCTAGTCACCTGTGACGGAATATCAAAGTAACACTTGTGTACAGTGAAGAAGAGAAGGGCTGCAAATATGATTTTGTGGGGAAGGGACTGGATTGGGACACACAACACCGGAGTAACCGCTGCAGATTATTTATGTGATGTTGGGCAGGTCACTTAAACCACAGTCTTTTGAGGTGGCTACCTTTCTGAGGTCTGTTTAAAGACACCCCCACACTGTGAAGCACACTTCAGTTCTGTGCCTGATTCCCCATTTGACCTTATCCAAGCTGTATAAACTTTCTGTGCTCAGTTTCCCAGCTACAATTTGTTTTGGCTGACTGTTTAGGAGACAATTTTGGCTGATTTGGTGCTAAGAAGCCCTCTGAAGCTTTGTAGAATCCATGTTCACGGTCGGTCACCCTCTACTCTGGTAGGAGGGGAGGTTGGAGAGCAGCAGGCCTGGGGGATAATGTATTTTCAGGTTGTAGAAGGCTCCCAAGCCAGGGTAAGAAGCAACAGGAGTTCTGCTAGCTCATCCCCTTATTGGGAACCTTGCAGGCTGTCGCTGGGCATGTGAGCCCCCTGGGGCATGCGGGTGTGAACACCTGAGGTTTGTGGGCATTGACAAAACAGGGAAGGCAGAGTTACCGCCCCAAAGCTGCCAAGTTCTGTGCAGCTCCATGTGTACCATGGTATGCGAATCAGTCAACGAACTAATCTGCACATAACCCTAAACTCTGGCTTTATGAAAACTGTGTGGATTTAGTGCTCATGCAGTCCTGGTGAGTGAAGCCCTCCGTTTTTCTACAGGGGAGGAGAAAGGCAAGCTTCCCGCACAAATGGCCCTGCCAGCGTGCCCCATCCCTGATCTGGGAGTACTTCCTGTAGGGATCACAAGGTTGCTCACTCCCCATGGCCCCGGCAGTTCTTGGCCTCTCTGCTGAGTCTGCAAATTTAGTACAGAGCCCAGTGGTGAGTTTGGAGGTGCCACTGAAACCCACTAAACACATCTCATGTAGAGGCCACTAAACATCCATTAAAGGAGAACAACTTTTTATCTGCTTGGTGTCCCCCCCTGGATCCCTGATTCTTTACCTCTGACAAAAAGAAGAACAGGAGGACTTGTGGCACCTTAGAGACTAACAAATTTATTAGAGCATAAGCTTTCGTGGACTCCAGCCCACTTCTTCTCGCCCCGCTCCGTTTTTTTCATTTATTGTCCCCCTCGTATTCAATTGATGCCTGGGTCCAGTGGTTCCTCCCCCTTAATTGAAGGGGAGAGCTTTTAATTTTGGGCGGGGCTACACTCACCCGTCCCCCGTACTTCAAATAATACAAACCCTGTAATAGAGCTGCCCTGTCCTCTTCTTAAAGAGACAGCTCCCATTAAGAGTAGGTTAGATAAATGTCTATCAGGGATGGTCTAGACAGTATTTGGTCCTGCCATGCAGGCAGGGGACTGGACTCGATGACCTCTCGAGGTCCCTTCCAGTCCTAGAATCTATGAATCTATGAATTAACCAAAACACAAACACTACAAACGCAACAATAAAATGAACATTAACACAACATCCAAATTCCCCACTTAATATAACACTTTGCAACATGAAGTCATTTTAAGAATTATTCCAGGGCCTTCACACTAGCTTACAGAGACTTTAATGAGTTATCATCAAGGTTCAAACCCACAACTGCACAGCACAGACCACCTACACTTCAGTGCTAGGAGCCCCAGTGGTACAGTCCTGTCTGCTGCAAGGAGCAGTCCAGAGAAAGTGACACCACTATCGGAGAACTAGATGTTGGGTACCAGGGTTCTTGGGCTCTGCTTGTGGCAGCAGAATATGATCTAGTGGTTAGAGACAACATAACGCCAGCTCTCTTTGGGCCATTTGCAGGAACGGAAGCTGGGATCCCTAGATCTAAAAGCCTGAACTTTTACCACAAGCTCTTCTACTGACTGCTTTTACTACTTCTATGCACTGTGCAATCCTTATTGAAAGGGCCTCATTTCCTGGCCATAAGGAATAAACTTAATTCTCCATCTTACAGATAATAGGTTGGATAGGCAGAACTGAGACTAGAACCCCATGTCTCTAAAATGAGAACCCACAATCGTTACCGTCCTGCCTTTCAGATGAAATGGGCCAAATTATCAATTCAGGGTGGTTAAACACTGGAATAAACTGCCTAGGGAGGTTGTGGAATCTCCGTCTCTGGAGATATTTAAGAGTAGGTTAGATAAATGTCTATCAGGGATGGTCTAGACAGTATTTGGTCCTGCCATGCGGGCAGGGGACTGGACTCGATGACCTCTCGAGGTCCCTTCCAGTCCTATAATCTATGAATCTATGAATCTATGAATCTCCTTATGTAACCCATGCTAAAACAATGTGCATCTTTGTCCCTCCCTAGTGGCTAGGGGACATATAGAGGTTTTTGAGTCTGCTTCTGCCATTCCCAATAGCAAAGAGGCAGTGAGAGACTAATGGTTCATGTAGATTGTAGTGACGCCTGATGCTGCAGAGGTCTGGGCATGATGCTGTTTCTGCTGTTCCATCATCCTTTCCGGATGTCACCCATTCTCCCCACCCCCCCTTTGTGCAGAGACATTTTGAACACAAGCCCCACCATTGACACCTCATGTGAGCAAGAGCCTTTCTCAACTTCAGCCATCCTGGGTTTGCTTTTATTAATGAAGACATTAATAGCAAGATATCTGTGGGTTCAGCTCTAACCTCCCTCACATTCTAGATCCCCTCACTCCAGAGACCCACTTCTGTCTCCCTCCAAATGGGGTAATAAGTCACCCGTTGACTCACTGAGACAGCACTCAGAATCACTCCCTGCTAACGGGATGGGAAACGTGGCCAGCCAGCACTGGGGAGCAGAGTAACCATATATTTTGCCTGATGGTGATGTTGGTATGACATTCATCTAGTAGCTGCTCCTAGTCCAATGGGTAAGGACAAAGGGATTAGCTACTCTTGGGTCCCCTGGTTCTGCAAGCAGCATTTCTGATGCTATTGCTGATTTTCCAGGGATACAGGACAGCGGCACAGCTGGTACCAAGCAGGAACATGACCCTGGTTGGCTTTCACTGGAGTGTGCGACATATGACCTGGGAAGAAGACACTTCCGTATTTTGCAGATTAGGTCATAGACTCCCAAATCTAAGAATTTAGACATTAAGTTCCCAACGAGGGAGAAAGATCTGGGATTGGGGTCATTGAGTCTCTCACTATGAGGCAGGTTTGCTAATCCTTGAATCAGTCTTATGGCTCTTCTCTGAGCCCACTCCAATTTACCAGCACCCTTCTTGAAGGGATGAACCTAATTGTCCCTTCAGCCCTTAAACTTTATGAATCAAGAAACATGCGGTGGCGGATTTAGAGTTAGTGGGGCCCTGGGCTCGGCTTCATTTTTGGGGCCCCCGCTCGGGACCCAGCCAAGAAAAAGACCATTCTCTCTTATCTCCCCCACCCCTGTTTTTCATTCTTTTTTTCTTCCTCCTCCTCCTATATTATAAGTAATGGGAAGTAAATGAAAATAAAGTGAGGTACCTCGATTGGTTTTCTAGTCTAACTTTTTTTTCACAGACCACTTGAAAATTGCTAAGGGTCTCGGCGGACCACCTAATGATCTTTCCAAATATTGTTTGTACTATTAGCTAATTAGTGTAAAGTGCTTTGGATAAGAGCGCTTTATAAAAAAAACTTAAAAAAACATTGGGGTGCATGGTCTGACCAGGAGTTAGGATGTGGGAGGAGGCTCAGGGTTGGGGTGTGGGGTCTGGGAGGGAGTTAGGGTGCAGGACGGGCTGGGGGTTGGGGTGCAGGGTCTGGCCAGGAGTTAGGGTGTGGGAGGGGGCTCAGGACTGGGGCAGAGGGTTGGGGTGTGGAGCTCTTACCTGGGACAGCTTCTGTTTGGTGCGAGGGGTGCAGGTGGGGATGGTGGGGGTGCAGGAACTCCCATTTGGTGCTCAGGGAGGGGGTGGGGAGGGGGGGTGCAGGAGTCAGGGCAGGGGTTGTGGAGTGGGGCTGGGTGTGTATGGGGAGACAGGAGTGAGGGCAGGGGACTGACAGGTGTGTGTGTGTAGGGGCCAGCCCCCTGCCCTGAGCGGCTCAGGGCAGGAGGCTGGGGTGTGTGTGTAGGGGGCAGTATGAGGGCGGGGGGGGGGGTCGGGGCTGGGGAAATCCCAGTCGTGGCCGCTGGGTTACCTTACCTGGCTGGCTGGTGGACGTGTCCCTGCCCCGCTGCTGCTCCTGTTCACTTCCAAAGGCAGCAGCACGTGAGAGCAGAGACCCCCCTGGCCTGCCGCTCCCTTCCCCCGGCCTTTTTCCAGGGCCCGCCAGCAGCAGTGCACGCCAGGGACTGCACCCGTGCTGCCCGGCGTCCAGAGAAGCCGGGCAGCAGGACAGGCACGGGCGGACGCCCCACCGGGGAAGCATGCCCGTCTCCCCTACAGCGCGCCCCCAGCCAGCCCCTCACCTGCCTGCCTCGGCTGGCCACCAGCGCCAGCCAGCAGCACGAACCTGCTCACCGTCTGGGAGAACGCACCGCACGCCGCACCTCAAGCACGGCTCTTAAATGGCTCCCTCCCTGCCTGCTCTCCCCCACAGCTTCCGCCCCCCACAGGGGGTGCTGGACGGTGCTGGGCTGCCCGGCCCTGTGGCCCGTGTCAGGGCACTGTGTATTTCATTGTAAATCCGCCTCTGGGAACATGAATCCAAATTAGCACCTTTCTCTGGCTCTCCCACTGTATCCCATCTATCAATGTCTTTAGACCTGAAGGGTTAGCTTCACAAAAAGGACTGGGGCTATGTTAAGCACCTAAATCCCAGAATGAGGTTCCATTGGAAATCACAAAATCCCCGCTTAGCTGGCACTGGACTATAAAGGTGCCTAAACTCACTCGGTGCCTTTATTTTTGCAGTACAAGTTCCATAGGTACACAAGTTTCTGCCTCTAGGTACGCGCACTGCTGCCTGTCTCTAAATGTCTGGACACCTAAGCCCCAGTGTGATGCAGGAACCAGGGGAAGACAGTTGTTCCTCAGGCCTCCTAACTGGCCTATGAGGCCTGATCTGGTAGGTGTGCTAAGAGGCCACTAAATTTCACTCATCCACCACTGTACTGAGCCCAATAACTTGTGTCCAGATAAAGCCTGTCTTCCAGAAAGACATGGAGACTCCATTAATTCCCTTGGTAGTTTGTTCCAATGGTTCATCACACTCACTGTTAAAACATTGTGCCTCGTCTAACCTGAATTTGTCTGGCTTCAGCTTTCAGCCATGGGTTCCTATTCTGTCTTTCTTTGCTAGATGAGAGTCCTTTAGTACCTGGTCTTTTCTCCCTGTGAAGGTACTTATACATTATAACCAAGTCACCATACAGAAGTAAATAATAATAATTAAAAAAATAATATAATAATTAATGGAGATATCCCATCTCCTAGAACTGGAAGGGACCTTGAAAGGTCATCAAGTCAAGCCCCCTGCCTTCACTAGCAGGACCAAGTACTAATTTTGCCCCAGATCCCTAAGTGGCCCCCTCAAGGATTGAACTCACAACCGTGGGTTTAACAAGCCAATGCTCAAACCACTGAGCTATCCTTCCCACCCAAAGTATAAATGTATTACATCTCTGCAGTTACCTTAACAACCAAACTTGTAATCTCATTTAAAAATGAAATCATTATTGTTTGGCAAGATCTATTTTCCATAAAACCATGTTGACTTGTATTAATTATATTCTCATCCTTTAATTCTTTATCAGTTGAATCCTGTATCCATTTTTTATTATTTTGCCCAGAATTGGTGTCCGACTAACCAGCCTACAGTTACCTGGGTCCTCCCACTTTTGTCCTTTTTGAACATTGGCACAGCATTAGCTCCAGTATTACAAGATTTATTACAAATTAGCGTAAGTGGGTCAGAGATCTCCTTAACCAACTCTTTTAGGATTCTTGGGTACAAGTGATCTGGGCCGGCTGATTTTTAAAACGTTTACCGCTAGTAAATGTTGTTTAACAGTCTCCTTATTTGCTAATGGACTGGAAAGTTCTTCCTCAACCTCATCTGATATGAGTACTTCAGCGTGCTGTTTTCCAAATATAGAGCAGAAATATTTATTGAACACTTCTGCCTTCCCTGTGGCATTATTAACAACGTTACCATCTCCATCTAGTGAAAGATCTGTACCACTGCAAGGATTTCTTTTGTTCCTAATATACTTAAAGAATTCCTTATTTCCTTAGTCCTACCAGCCATGGATTATTCCCTGATGTCTTTTGGATTGTACCTAGCTGTCTCTGGCATTGATCCAGCCCCCATTACGGGGCCTCACAGTTCTTTAAAGCATCTAGCCTCCCTCTTCAGGCAGGGCAGTACTATCATCCGCCATCTTCAGCTGGGAAACTGAGGCACAGAGCGATTGAGGCTTGCTCAAGATCTCACAGGAAGTCTGCAGCAGAGCAGGGAGTGGAAGACAGGTCTCTGGCTAGCGAACTATCCACTGGATCACACCCCTCTCTAATAAAGTGCTGTGTTGAAGGCAGCATAGGATTGAGTTATATGTTAGTGCTGGGCTCTTGCAGACGAAATGTGTGTTTAAGAGGGAAGCGCATGGCTGATGCTCTGAGCCTGGGAGGCCAGCAGCTGCCTTTTGTATGCACTGGAGAGGAGGGAATATGGTTCAAGGTTATACAGTGACTTCTTTTTTTAAATGGAAGCGGAATGACATGAATCCAGGAGCTGGAGCTTAAAAAAAACCCAGTATTGCAAAACTCATGATAAAACCATGAGAGTTGCGAACACTGAGCAATTTTCCATTCCATTCATAGGTTCTAAAACCAGAAGGGACCATTATGATAATGTAATCTGACCTCCTGTATAACCCAGGCCAGAGAACTGGCCCTCGATAATCCCTAGAACAACTCCTAACACAGCTGATCCCTACTCTTCTGACTGTAGCTGCATGTCAAGCAAGGGTTTTCATTGAGCTGCCCAGGTCTGGGTCAGGCAGATTTTTTTGGTTACAATATACCGTCCAACATCCAGGAGTCCACAATTGGTACCTCCCCTGATGGCTCTCTGCCCTCCAATTCCTGAGTTCCCCCCCTCCATGTTCTAATACAGGGGTGCTCAAACTTTTGTACTGGTGACCCCTTTCACATAGCAAGCCCCTTATAAATTAAAAACACTTTTTTATATATTTAACACCATTATAAATGCTGGATGCAAAGCGGGGTTTGGGGTGGAGGCTGACCGCTCGCAATCCCCCATGTAATAACCGCGCGACCCCCTGAGGGATCCCGACCCCCAGTTTGAGAACCCCTGCTCTAATAGCAATACGGCTCCCCCCTCCTCCCTTTCTAAAAGCTGCAGAGAAGAGGCACTTGTAGGTTGAGTCATTAACCTCTTAGGGTCTGTCTATCCTGCAATTAAAAACCTGCGGCTGGCTCATGCCAGCTGACGCAGACTCACAGGGACTGTCTAATTGTTGTGTAGGTGTTTGGACCCGGGCTCTAGGATCCTGCGAAGTGGGAGGGTCCCAAAGCTTGCTCAACCGGGAAACTCTACACCACAATTAAACAGCCTCTTAGCCAGAGTCCCCTAAACTGAGTCAACTGGCATGGGCCGGCTGTAGGTGTCTAATTGCAGGGCAGACCTACCCCTCGGGTCACACTGACGTTCAAGCTTTGGCAGATCACAGGCCCTGCTGAGCACACAGTCTGATCTCAAACAGAGCTGGTAGGAAGCACAGCTCAAGGTGCTCCCTGCCATGACCTGCCTGCACTGACAGCATTCGAAAGGCAAGGCCCCTCTGTGCAAAAATAAATCCTTCTGGGTTAGGCATTTAACACTCTGGCCAACCATGGTTCTGGCACGCCATTGGGGAAAAGTAGAGGGAGGGGAGCGAGAGGTTGGTGGCACTGGGGGAGAAGAGAGACCGAGGGAATGTGGAAATAATAAATATAGGAAGAAAGAGCAGAAGAAGAAGGTTTAAAAGTCTGGCTAAAAATCACAGTCTAGAGTGTTTTGCTTCTGTGCATAATCTGCATGCAATGTGAATGCACCATTCACAGGAATTCTGTGTTAATATGTCCACTTAGTCCCACTGTCTAATAACTGGTCATTTGCACATGCAGTTCCCTGACCAGGCACACAATTGCTGTCACTGCTTGTGTAAATTAAAAGCATGCATTTTTGTGTGGGGGCAGTTTACAGGTCCATACATTTTTACAAAACTAAACTTCCTTCTCTGCATCACTAATAAACCCTCCATTAAAACTGAGAAAACCTCAGACAAGTCCCTCTTCTAGTGTAAATAATCAACAGGAGTAATAGAAAAAAACGAGAGTAGTAGAAATGGGATAAATGTAATAGTGCAAACTGCAAGGTCATGCATTTAGAGGCTAAGCTGAGGACTTATCAATTGAAAGTTATAAAGGTGGACAAAGACCTGGGTGCATTGGTTCATCACAGGATGATTAGGAGTAAGGCTACGGTTTTGTCATGGGTATTTTTAGTAAAAGTCATGGACAGGTCACAGGCAGTAAACAAAAATTCACTCATGACCTGTCCATGACTTCTACTATATACCCATGACTAAATCTTGGGGATGGAGGGGTAGCCCGGCGGTGCTGCAGGCGATTGGGCGGCGGCGCATAGCCCGGTCGGGACCCCTGCTAGTGCTGGGGGGAGGGGTTGGCGGGGCCGGCAGGCTCCCTACCTGTCTCCACGCCTCCCCGGAAGTGGGGACATCCCCCTCGCTCGGCTCCTAGGTGGAGGTGAAACCAGAACGCTGGTTTCGCAGCTTCCATTGGCCAGGAACCGTGAATTACTACAGAGAATTCTTTCCAAGGTGTCTGGCTCATGAGTCTTGCCAACATTCTCAGGGTCCAACTGATCGCTGTATTTGGGGTCAGGAAGGAATTTTCTTCCAGGTCAGATTGGCAGAGACCCTGGGGGGTTTTCACCTTCTTCTGCAGCATGAGGCACAGGTCTTTTGCAGGTTTAAACTAATGTAAATGGTGGATTCTCTGTAGCTTAAAGTCTTTAAATCATGATTTGAGGACTTTAGTAA
Organism: Chrysemys picta bellii; assembly: GCF_011386835.1. NCBI lineage: Eukaryota > Metazoa > Chordata > Testudines > Emydidae > Chrysemys > Chrysemys picta. The sequence goes on from NC_088807.1 coordinate 7,297,873, forward strand.
CTCAACTAGAAGTTATGGTCTATTACAGGAGGGGAGGGGTGAGGTTCTGCGGCCTGTGATGTGCAGGAGGTCAGACTAGATGATCACAGTGGTCCTTTCTGGCCTTAAAGTCTTTGAGCTCCTGGAGTTACGTTGGCATTTACATTGGAATTATGTTGGTTTACATCAGAGGAAGATCTGGCCCTTTGACTCACTAGTTGTCTTTATTGTTTACTTTTTTGTAGGGCTGTCAATTAATCGCAGTTAACTCAAAAAAATGAGTCGGAATTAAAAAAATTAATCACAGTTTTAATCACACTGTTAAACAATAGAATACCAATTGAAATTTATTAAATATTTTTGGATGTTTTTCTACATTTTCAAATATATTGATTTAAATTACAACACAGAATACAAAGTATACAGTGCTCACTTTATATTATTATTTTTATTACAAATATTTATACTGTACAAATGATAAACAAAAGAAATATTATTTTTCAGTTCACCTCATACAAGTACCGTAATGGAATCTCTTTATCGTGAAAGTGCAACTTACAAATGAAGATTTTTTTTTTTGTTACATAACTGCACCCAAAACAAAACAACGTAAAACTTTAGAGCCTACATGTCCACTCAGTCCTACTTCTTATTACCCAGTCGCTAAAGTAAACGAGTCTGTTTACATTTACAGGAGATAATGCTGCTGGTTTCTTATTTACAATGTCACCTGAAAATGAGAACAGGCATTAGCATGGCACTTTTGTAGCCGGCATTGCAAGGTAGTTACGTGCCAGATATGCTAAACATTCTACTGCTCACAAACAGGGAAGAATTGGCAGGGGAAGTAGAAGTGGGTGGCAACCTGGGCAGCAGAGACCATGAGATGGTCGAGTTCAGGATCCTGACAGAAGGAAGAAAGGAGAGCAGCAGAATACGGACCATGGACTTCAGAAAAGCAGACTTTGACTCCCTCAGGGAACTGATGTGCAGGATCCCCTGGGAGGCTAATATGAGGGGGAAAGAAGTCCAGGAGAGCTGGCTGTATTTTAAAGAAGCCTTATTGCGGTTGCAGGAACAAACCATCCCAATGTGCAGAAAGAACAGCAAATATGGCAAGTGACAACTTGGCTTAACAGAGAAATCTTCGGTGAGCTTAAACACAAAAAGGAAGCTTACAAGAAGTGGAAAATTGGACAGATGACTGGGGAGGAGTATAAAAATATTGCTCGAGCATCCAGGAAGGGCCAAAGCAGAATTGGAGTTGCAGCTAGCAAGGGTCGTGAAGGGTAACAAGAAGGGTTTCTACAGGTACGTTAGCAACAAGAAGAAGGTCAGGGAAAGTGTCAGACCCTTAATGAATGGGGGAGGCAACCTAGTGACAGATGAAGTGGAAAAAGCTGAAGTACTCAATGCTTTTTTTGCCTTGGTCTTCACAGACAAGGTCAGCTCCCAGACTGCTGCACGGGCAGCACAGTATAGGGAGGAGGTGAGCAGCCCTCAGTGGTGAAAGAACAGGTTAAAGACTATTTAGAAAAGCTGGACATACACAATCCATGGGTCCAGATCTAATGCATCTGAGGGTGCTGAGGGAGTTGGCTGATGTGATTGCAGAGCCATTGGCCATTATCTTTGAAAATTCATGGCGATCTGAGGAGGTTGGAAAAAGGCAAATATAGTGCCCATCTTTAAAAAAGGGAAGAAAGAGAGCCCAGGAAACTACTGACTGGTCAGCCTCACCTCAGTCCCCAGAAAAATCATGGAGCAGGTCCTCAAGGAATCCATTTTGAAGCATTTGTAGGAGAGGAAGGTGATCAGGAACAGTCAACATGGACTCACCAAGGGCAAGTCATGCCTGACCAACCTGATTGCCATCTGTGGTGAGATAACTGGCTCTGTGGATATGGGGAAAGCAGTGGATGTGATATACCTTGACTTTAGCAAAGCTTTTGATATGGGCTCCCACAGTATTCTTGCCAGCAAGTTTAAAAAAGTATGGATTGGATGAATGGACCATAAGGTGGATAGAAAACTAAATAGATCGTCGGACTCAACGGATAGTGATCAACGGCTCGATGTCCAGTTAGCAGTCGGTATCAAGCAAAGTGGCCCAGGGGTCAGTACTGGGGCCGGTTTTGTTCAACGTTTTCATTAATGATCTAGATGATAGGATGGATTGTACCCTCAGCAAGTTCGCAGATAACACTAAGGTGGGGGGAGAGGTAGATATGCTGCAGGGTAGGGATAGGGTCCAGAGTGACCTAGACAAATTGGAGGATTGGGCAAAAAGAAATCTGATAAGATCAACAAGGACAAGTTCAGAGTCCTGCCCTTAGGATGGAAAAAACCCCATGCACCGTTACAGGCTGGGGACCGACTGGCTAAGCGGCAGTTCTGCAGAAAAGGAACTTGGGATTACAGTGGACGAGAAGCTGGATATGTGTCAACAGTGTGCCCTTGTTGCCAAGATGGCTAATGGCTAATAACCCATAATCAGCATGGACGCATGTTCTCTGGAATGGTGGTTGAAGCATGAAGGGACAATATGAATCTTTAGTGCATCTGGCACGTAATTATCTTGCGACACTGGCTACAACAGTGCCATGTGAACACCTGTTCTCACTTTCAGATGACATTGTAAACAAGAAGCGGGCTGCATTATCTTCTGAAAATATAAACAAACTTACTTGTTTGAGTGACTTGCTGAACAAGAAATAGGACTGAGTGGACTTGTACGCTCTACATTTTACATTGTTTTATTTTTGAATGCAGATATTTTTTGTACATCATTCTACATTTGTAAGTTCAACTTTCATGATAAAGAGATTGCATTACAGTACTTGTATGAGGTGAATTGAAATATACTATTTATTTTGTTTTTAACCGCATAAATATTTGCAATAAAAATAAATATAACAGTGCAATCCATAGTAATTTTTTTAATCGCTTGACAGCCCTACTTTTTTGCTTTTCACTCATGTTGAACAATCTCATTGTAGTTTTTAATCAGTTTCACATTCTCATTTGCACGCATTTGCAAAAGGCTCTTGGCTTTAGGTTACAACCCTGCTAGGGAAAGTTTAATTCCACAGGAAAACCCTGTCTGCACGGGAAGTAAAGAAAGGCAGTATGGAAACCATTCTACTCACTTTAAATTGTTTAAAACCTTGGTTTTGTAAACCCTAATTGTGGGGCCCAAACTGACCTGTCTGAGAAGGAATTGAATTTGGCAAAGAAAATCAGAGGGAAGGAACACAATACATATTTAAAATAAAAACAAATGTTGGAAGGGTGTAACCTGCCTTAGCAGAGGAAGCAAGTAGGGATTGGGTTTGGAATGAAATGTTTTCAGTTGACATTAATTTGCATTGTTTTGGTTATAAAATAGCAAGCCGTTAAAGCGTGGCTCTGCTCTGAATAGAGACTGTAATGATAGAGGCATCGGGCTTCACGTTTATTGTCTAAGGGCTTCTCTCTATACAAAGCGACAAAGAGTCCTGTGGCACCTTATAGACTAACAGACGTATCGGAGCATGAGCTTTCGTGGGTGAATACCCACTTCGTCAGATGCATGTCGTGGAAGTTTCCAGAGGCAGGTATAAACATGCAGGCAAGAATCAGTCTAGAGATAACGAAGTTAGTTCAATCAGGGAGGATGAGGCCTTCTTCTAGCAGTTGAGGTGTGAACACCAAGGGAGGAGAAACTGCTTTTGTAGTTGGCTGGCCAACTACAATATACTCTATAGACAGTATTTGTCCAGTGCAAAGCCCTAACATGGACGCCCTTCTCCCAGTGTAAACCACCTTCTATTGGTTTGCAAGCTAAACTCATAGAACGAATATTGCACTGGATTAAGCCTGTCTATCCAAGCTACGGGTTTGCACCCATTTACCTTAACTGGTTTTTAAATGATTTGATTGAATCTGTGCACCGCCCAGTTCTCAGGCTCTAGATCAAATGGGCCAGCCTGAGATCTGACAATCTATCAGGACTCTTTTCTTCTCCTCCCCAAGTGACACCTTGTCAGTGGGTTTGCTCGGGTGTAGCCTGTTCCGATTTTATACCCAAGTCTCTGGATGACGCACCAGGAGAAGAATCCCGCTGTCTCCTTTTTAGCTGTGTTAGCTTGGAGATACCGACCGGTAAAAACAATCAAAAAGGATGAGTTACTGAAGTGTGCAACTCTGACTGAGAACCACAAAGGGCCAGATTCTCAGTAACGTTCCAGCCCCTCAGCAAAGGGTCCAGGAAACATTTGGATCTATCCACCTGAGAATTGCCCAGGCATGAGGGAGCTCTCGGCAGGCAGGCAGCCAGCGTAGCCCGTCACTGAGCCACCCCTCACGTGCAGAGTGAAGAGGGTGCATGGCCAGGGATGTGCGTTTCTATATGGTCGCACAGGGACTATAGCCAGCTGGCACAGATTAGAGCAGCCCCTAGGCTGCTGTAACCAACATCAGGGCGCAGGGTAGTATACTCACTTCTGTGCCAAACAGGAACAGAAAATGCAGCCCAAGGAGCAGATCAGCTAAGAAGGGGCCATTCCAGAGAGTCACTCTTTAGAGTGGCACGGCGTATTAAAACGACACAGATTTCTTCTCCCACATTCATGGGGGAATTCCAGCAGATGCACAACGGAGGCATAACTCATATCGTTTCTGTAGGTTGTATACAACTATCAAAGATCTGTTCAAAGTCCTTTCCCTCTCTGTGGTGATCAAGATCAAGGGAACACTAGGTGTTCATTACAACCGATGTTCATTTATAGACTTTAATAACCTCTGTAAATGCTGTGCAAACAAAGATCTCTGTACCCAGGCTGTCTGCCTATGCAGGGCACAGGGATCCGCTCCAAAGTTCACTCTATCCCAGAAAGCAAACAAGGCTCCCAAAGAACAACACACCTGCTACATTCATAGCTCGGAGGCCCAGGGCTTCTGGGTTTAAGCAAACTCTGCAGAGCTGCTACACAGCCATCGCCTATGCGTGGCCCGGTGGGGAGGATTCCTCCCACAGGGCCAGATTCTTTTCTGCATCCACCTTATGTTGGGTACAGCAGCAGTGGGAGCTGTCAAGGAGCCAGCAACCTGATCCTCGGCCCAGGCCCATTTTAGTGCAGCCCACTGGTTGTGGCTCCCTAGAGACTATACACCCTCTGGGGATTTGTGCTCTTGCCACTCTCCCTGCCTGCCCCTCCTTGCTACTGACATGGCTTCGGCACTGGGGGCTCCAGGGAGGACAGCTGTACCAGCTCTGCCTACCGGCAACTCCTCCAGCTGGGGAGTTCCTGGCGATTTCTGCTCCCATTGCACTGCTTGGGCGCTGAAAAAGAGTGCCACAGACCAAAGACTTTGGCCTGAAACATGTATTCTCTCAGCGATGGGCTACTTGGCTGATTAGCAGGTGCTGAACTGAGGCTCCCGAAGGACGAGCTAAAAACATTTGTTGTTCTGAAGAAAGCGTAAAACGTGTCCCTGGAAAAAGATTTGCTGCGTGGAGCTTCTTATGCTACTAAAGAGACTGAGAACAGGGTCACAGCCACTGGCCCTGTGCATTCCCAAGGGCGCTCTCACATCCTGTCCAGCCCAGCCACTCCTGGCAAACAGCCAAACCGATTCGGGGGGAGGGCGGGGGCACCGGGTATGTTTATTTCTCTGTGTTTACGGATGCCTCCTCTTCCCCAGATTTTCTGACTGAAGATGATATTTACTGCTGCTGCCTCTCCAAGACACTGCTGCACACCTCTACGCCCGTGACCATCGGCTTCTACTGTCCCGTTGGGAGCCGTTTTAATTCGCTGCTTGATAAAATAACAGGTGGGCTCAGGGATGCTTTGGGGTTTCCCCAGCCAGGAGAACTGGTGCTTTCAGACAGGCTAGAATACCTAGGAGGCGCTGGGTGGAGCATGGCAGACTGGCACAAGACAGGCTGCTGGGAGAGAGAGAGAGGAACGCCAATATTCTCCCGCCTGGCCCGGCAGTGAAGAGGTATGACCTGTACCTGATCCACGGCAGGGCGCTGCGAGTGCTATGGGATGCCAGCTCCTAGGTGCCTGGTAGCATGGTCGGAGGCAAGTGCAGTGAGTGATCCAAGCAAGGGGCTCTACAGGCCTCAGGGGGTTCCCCAGACTGTGTGCATGCTGCGAGTCGGACTCTGGACTCTGGGCACAAAGGGGCTATTGCCCTGGGCACGGTGGCTTTACCATACAAATGAAACACGATAAACTCAGCCCCTGCCAGGCCCCAGCACAGTCCCTTGCGGCTTCCACCACAGTCCTTTTCCCTGATGCCCTCCTCCTGCTCAGAGCTGGCCTCTGCATCCTGCTGCAGCTACTGATGGGCGCGGGCCCCTGTAGCCTAGCCCCCATGTCCTCCAGTCCCATCTCCCGTGCTGTAGGTTACCCAGCCATTTCCTTCATGAGCAGCTGCTCCCTGCTCTACACAGTCGCCAGCCCCTTCTTCGGCCCAGCTGCCCCCGCACTCCCGACCCTTCCCATCCTTTGGAGATTATGGAGCCCTCTGATGGGCAAACGGTAAACAACGGGTTAACACAGTAGTGTCCAGTCATGGGTGGCGGGTCAACCAGCTGTTGGAGCAGGCTAGCTCCCGGCCCCTCCCCTTCTGCCTGAGGCCCCTCCCCCTCCTCTCCTGCCCTCCCTCCCCCACTGGAGCCCAGAGCACTCCACTGTGGATGTGCCCTCCCCTCACCCCCCCAGCCCTGGGCCATCTGAGCGCCCGCAGCCCCAGAGCGCCGGGGGCATCCCGAGTGCCCACAGCCCCGGAGTGCTGGGTGGGCGGCACATGGGCGGGGCCATACTGGGCTGTTCGGGGAGGCTTAGGCCCCCCCCCCAGCCTACATAGCCACCACCCATGTGCCCAGTGATGAGTCGGCAGACTTATTACCGTACTAAAGGTGTCCCAGCTCGAACAACTTCTGGTCTGGTGTAACACGTTGTTCTCAGGCTGGCCAATACAAAGTCTTTGTACTGATTTAACTACAGTAGAACCTCAGAGTTATGAACCCCTCGGGGATGGAGGTGGTTTGTAACTCTGAAGAAAATGGTCTCTCAAAAGTTCACAACTGAACATTGACTTAATACAGCTTTGAAACTTTAATATGCAAAATAAAAATGCTGCTTTTCCTTTACTTTTTAGAGGTTGACATTTAACACATTATTGTGCAGTATTAGCCTCTCTTTTTTTTTGGTCCCGGCTGCTGCCTGACCGCATACTTCTGGTTCCAAATGAGGTGTGTGGTTGACTGTTCAGTTCGTAACTCTGGTGTTCGTAACTCTGAAGTTCTACTGCATATTGGTTTTGAAAGTGTCCATAATGGTAAAACTTATTTCAGTAAACAGAAGTTATATGTTTGTATCAGTGTAACTGAGGCCATGCGGGGGAAGTATCAATATAGTTACATCCATTTCTAAAGGAGGTATTCCTGCTTTTTCTGTATCAGTTTCTTTATTGGTTATAGCTTATTTTTACCAAAATATACACTAACAATATAAATGCTTTTAATCAGCTGCCAAGTCGCCTTTCAAAATGGGACTTAGGCTCCTCAGTCACTTAGGGCCAGATATAGGGAGGGATAGCTCAGTGGTTTGAGCGTTGGCCTGCTAAACCCAGGGTTGTGAGATCAATCCTTGAGAGGGCCACTTAGGGATCTGGGGCAAGATTAGTACTTGGTCCTGCTAGTGAAGGCAGGGGGCTGGACTCAATGACCTTTCAAGGTCCCTTCCAGTTCTAGGAGATGGGATATCTCCATTCATTTATTTAAAAGGGGGGAGGGATAGCTCAGTGGCTTGAGCATTGGCCTGCTAAACTCAGGGTTGTGAGTTCAATCCTTGAGGGGGCAATTTATGGAACTGGGTCAAAAATCTGTCTTGGGATTGGCCCTGCTTTGAGCAGGGGTTGGACTAGATGACCTCCTGAGGTCCCTTCCAACCCTGATATTCTATGATTTAGGCACCTAAAGATGCAGATAGGCATCTAGCCCCAAATTTTTAAAGATATTTAGTAGGACTGTCAATTCATTGCAGTTAACACAAGTAATTAATGCAAAGCAAATTAACTAGATTAAAAAATAGTTGCCATTGATTGTAGTTTTAATCACACTGTTAATAATAGAATACCAATTTGAATTTAGTATAAATATTTTCGGTTTTTCTATATTTTCAAATATATTGATTTCAATTACAACGCAGAATGCAAAGTGCACAGTGCTCGCTTTGTATTATATTTGTTATGACAAATATCTGCACTGTAAAAAAGAGAAACAAAAGAAGTAGTTCTCAATTCACCTCATGCAAGTACTCTAGTGTAATCTCTTTATTGTGAAAGGGCAACTTATAAACGTAGACTTTTTTTTACATAACCGCACTCAAAAACAAAACAGTGTGAAACTTTAGAGATAATGCTGCCCACCTCCACCATTTTGAAGCACTTGGAGGAGAGGAAGGTGATCAGGAACAGTCAACATGGATTCACCAAGGGCAAGTCATACCTGACCAACCTGATTGCCTTCTATGATGAGATAACTGGCTCTGTGGATATGGTGAAAGCAGTGGACGTGATATATCTTGACTTCAGCAAAACTTTTGATACGGTCTCCTACAGTATTCTTGCCAGCAAATTAAAAAAGTATGGATTGGATGAATGGACTATAACATGGCTAGATTATCGGGCTCAATGGGCAATGATCAACGGCTCGATGTCTAGTTGGCAGCTGGTATCAAGCCGAGTACCCCAGGGGTCAGACCTGGCGCCAGTTTTGTTCAACATCTTTATTAATGATGTGGATGATGGGATAGATTGCACCCTCAGCAAGTTCGCAGATGACACTAAGGTGGGTGGAGAGGTAGATATCCTGGATGGTAGGGATAGGGTCTTGTATGACCTAGACAAATTGGAGGATTGGGCAAAAAGAAATCTGATGAAGTTCAACAAGGACAAGTGCAGAGTCCTGCACTTAGGACGGAAGAATCCCATGCACTGCTACAGGCTGGGACCAACTGGCTAAGCAGCAGTTCTGCAGAAAAGGACCTGGGGATTACAGTGAATGAGAAGCTGGATATGTGTCAGCAGTGTGCTCTTGTTACCAAGCAGGCTAATGGCATATTGGGCTGCATTAGTAGGAGCATTGCCAGCAGATCGAGGGAAGTGATTATTCCCTTCTATTTGGCACTGGTGAGGCCACATCTGGAGTATTGAGTCCAGTTTTGGGCCCCCCACTACAGAAAGGATGTGGACAAATTGGAGAGAATCCAGCAGAAGGCAAAGAAAATGATCAGGGAACTTGGGCACATGACTTACGAGGGGAGACTGAGGGAACTGGGCTTGTTTAGTCTGCAGACGAGAAGAGTGTGTGTGTGTGTGGGGGGGGGGGGATTGGATAACAGCTTTCAACTACCTGGAGGGGGGTTCCAATGAGGATGGAGCTCGGCTGTTCTCAGTGATGGCAAATGACATAACAAGGAGCAATGGTCTCACGTTGCAGTGGAGGAGGTGTAGGTTGGATATTAGGAAACACTATTTCACTAGGAGGGTGGTGAAGCACTGAGTCCCTTGCAGCTGACAGTGTGAACACATGGAAGCACTTTCTCTGATGCTATCTCCGAGGGCTAGTTTAACTCCTGGCACTCTACATCTGCAAGTGTAGACAAGGCCATAGAATATCAGGGTTGGAAGGGATCTCAGGAGGTATCTAGTCCAACCCCCTGCTCAAAGCAGGACCAATACCAACTAAATCATCCCAGCCAGGGCTTTGTCAAGCCAGGCCTTAAAAACCTCTAAGAAGGTCCTCCTTGCTTCTTCGCAGCTGCTTCCTGAGTCTGTGCAGCCTTTCGGCCCTTGATAACAAGGACGGCTGGATCTCAAGGTTGCATTTGTAAAGCCAAAATGCAACATTTAACAGCGGCAGCATTGTTCACACTAGACAGAGCAATGATTCGGCCGAACTTCAAGACAAGCACAGTGCACACAATAACACAAACTGCCTGTCCCAAGGCGAGCGCACATTACCCACAAGAGCCCCGAAATGGTGAGTAACCACAGGGGCAGGGGGGACTGATTGTTCCAGGACCATACTGTTCTCTGGGATCCTGTGCCTTGGGGAGAGCCAACAGCTGCAGGGGGCCCCTATCCTGAACACTGTCCCCACATTTTCCACAGGATGGGTTAGATATCTGGAAGATATCTCACTGCTGAGGGTGACCTGGGAAGCAAGGGAGGGCCTTCTACTACGATGCGGCTTCTGCCCTGGCCCATATTCAGCTTGCCTGTGTGCAGCAATGGTCCCCCACCCCTCACAGCACATTGGTGTGGACATGTTAGCCTGACTGGAACAAGGAGCACGGCAGCTCTGCCAAGGAACCTGCGCAAGCGGATTGCCCAGCGTCTGCATGAGACCTTCAATGAGATCACTGAGGCCCATTACCGCGATGTGCGAGACTACACCAACGCCCTATTCCGCATCTAGGCATGCACGCAGCCCTAACCCTCCTCGCCCCAACAGCCCGCACCCAACAACTCCCTTCTCAAAATCAAAGCCGCTTACCAGGCACCTCCTCTGCTGTTTATTCTTCCCCAAGCACCGTCCGCTGCGACTGGCTACCTTCCTCCTGGCTTAAAAACAGCTCCTGGCTGCAGGCATCTAGGGAAGCCAGGCTGTCCTCTGGCTCTGGGCCCCCCTCCTCCTCAGTACCCTTGCTCCCGCTTTCCTCCTCCTGCCTTGTTGCACTCTGGGCTGCCACGGCCTCTGAAGTGTCCATGGTGCTCTTTGGAGTGGAGGTGGGGTTGCCCCCAAGTATCTCGTCCAGCCCTTTGTAGAACCGACAGGTTGTGGGGGCAGCACCGGAGCGGCTGTTTGCCTCCTGCCCTTTGTGGTAGGGGTTCCGCAGCTCCTTCACTTTAATCCTGCACCACACTGCGCCCTGGTCATGCCCCCTTTCTATCATGGCCCTTGATATCTGCCCATAGGTATCGTAATTCCTACAGCTGGAGTACAGCTGGGACTGGACAGCTTCCTCCCCCCAAACACTGATGAGGTCCAGCACCTCGCCATTGCTCCATACTGGGGATCGCCTGGCGCCTGGAGAGATGGTCACCTGGAAAGATTCGCTGAGAGCACTCCACGCCTGGCTGAGCAAACAGGAAGGGGACTCTCAAAATTCTCAGATAATTTAAAGGGCAGGTCTGAAGATTGGTCACCTGAGGGCAGGGCAGTAGACTTCAAAGTGATGACCAGAGTGGCTAGAACAGGCATTGTGGGACACTTCCTGGAGGCTGATCAGAGCGCATTAATAGACCAGGGCGTCCACACTGGGACGCAGAAAGCTCTATGCTTCTCGTGGAGGTGGATTACCAAGGGCGCTCCAGCCGCGGAGTCCGGGCACTCTACGTGCCAGTGTGGACACCTCAGGAGTTAGGGCGCCTGGGGCTGATTTAATGCGCTCCAACTTGCAAGTGTAGACAAGCCCTATGAGTCTATGATTCTTATTTACAATGTCAGCTGAAAGTGAGAACAGGTATTCATACGGCATTGTAGCCGGCTTGCAAGGTATTTACGTGCCAGATATGCTAAACATTTGTATGCCCTTTGTGCTCCCACACACAGACAGCTAGTGAGCTGGCTTGGTTAGGTTAGTGCCGTCACAGCGTATGTTCCTCCTGCCCAGTTAGAAAGGTTCAGGGATGTTGCAGTCTTTAACAAGGGGGCTGAACAGAGAAAGGAGATCAGCGGCAGCTCCAGGCACCAGCGCACGAAGCGTGTGCCTGGGGTGGCAAGCTACGGGGGGGGCGGCCTGCCGTTCGCTCCGAGGGCGGCAGTCAGGCCGCTTTGGGCGGCATGCCTTCGGGATGTCCGCCGGTCCCGTGGCTTCAGTGGCAATTTGGCAGCGGGTACGCCGAAGGCGCGGGACCGGCGGACCTCCCGCAGGCGCACCGCCAAAGGCAGCCTGACTGCCGTGCTTGGGGCAGCAAAAAAACCAAAGCCGCCCCTGGAGGAGGTTACTCGGACACTTCGCATGAGGAGGATTGTAATACATAACTAAAAGTCCCCCAAACACCCGGTTATAAGAGTCAGGTGACAATCACAGCCCCCATTCTCTCTGGGTTTTTCAGTGATTTTTGTTTCAACCTACTATATTCTGCAAATTCTCTGTTTTCATTTATAGAAACGAACTGTGTTCTGCCTTCTTTACTGCCAGGATCCCCATGGAAACTACTGGGCAGTTGCCTTCCAGCAGTCTGTCCCCAAACATATCATATTTCAGCAGCAAAGACAGGAGCCCATCCCACCATTCTCACCTGAATAGAATGCACATGGAGCTATATGGGGCCATGGACATACTATGCTGGGACCCAGATCCTGGAGACTTCCAAGTCTTTCAATTTTCACTCAGGCAAATACTCACTGGAGTCCAAGACTCCAGGATCTCATGCATTTCATGCAATTTCCTCCAAAGCAAAACAAGGAAGTTAAATATGAAATAAGCCTCCATTAAAACTCCAGAAAGTCAGGAAACACCATAGTTAAGATTCCAGCAGCAAAGTTAATTCAGCTACTTTGCACACCTGTGAACTGAACACAACGTCCCAGGGACAGTTGCATCCAAGCCAGGTCCCCCTGCTCTGTAGTGTGATTCTTTGCGTATGCTGCCCACATGTGCAATGGTCTCGTCTGCTGCCTTATAACATTTCAAGCTCCTGTCTAATTTGCTGCCCACTGCCACACACCAACCTTCCCTGTCACCCTTGGAGTATATGTGTTTGGGATACTTTCCCTGGGATTCACTGGCTGCATCTTTCAAGTTTAATCCATTTTATTTTTTCTGACTCTTCTCCAAATCTCTCTAGGTCCCTTCATGTTATTTCTCTGGCCTCCAAGTTTGCAGAACCTCTCCGTTTAAAATCATCTGCCATTTTTTCTAATATGCAATTTATCCCTTTTCTCCAGATCATTAATGAAGATGTTAAATTAAGACAGACCAAAGCTAGCACAGATCCCTATGGCACCCTATTAAACAGTTTATTTCAGCAACCCAGTAAGACAACAAATCAGGGCCACGTGACCTGTTTGGAAGGGCCTCCCCACCTCCCCTTAATGTGACATGGTGCCATACAGCAGGGTAACCAGTTGTTTTTTCTGCTTCTCCAGCCTGCATGCTCAAAGAATCCATTCAGAGAGAAGAAGAGGAGCTGAGAAAATCAAACCAAAAGCCAAGAAGACCTGAAGGTTGGGGCTATTTTCTTCTTCTGTGGTATCTGCTCTTCTACCAGCCAGTGATCACTGAAATCCACCTGAGGAGGGAGAACATTCAGTTCCTCTTCATCAGATTTAGTGCTTGGCAATATGCCGGCAGCGACAAGCTGTGGGCAGGGCTGGTCACCACACTCTGTCAAAGCATCCGCAAGCACTTTGGTGCCCTGCCTTTGAGCTTTTACCACGTGATGGGGAAAAGGCCCAGATTTGCCTCTGGCTTTAGCCAAGACGAATGGCTTCTCAACAAGCGGACCTGTCTTACGTTAGGAGGCCTCGTGTTTGTCCTAGTGTCGGGCGTAAGCCTGCTCTCAGTGGCGATCTTTGTTCCAGGAATAAAAGACAGCAGTGCGTTAAAGGTCATTGGCAGTGCTACCACCGGCCTGTCTGGATCAGGAATATTAGTGACTGTTTTTTCTGTGGTTAAGAACATGGTTATCAGCCAGAAGCAGAAAATTGAGAAGATGACAGACAGTGAGAAGTTTAGCAGTCACCTAGGCTTCATGAGCCAAGTGAAGAAGGAAATCGAGATGCTGACCAGCTTTGTGTATTACATGGAGATCTATCAGAGACGGCGGCTGCGCATAGTGCTGGAGATCACCAGTTTGGATATGTGCTACCCAGAGAGGGTCGTTGGGGTTTTGAATGCAATAAACACTTTGCTCTCGGACACTAACGCCCCGTTCATTTTCATCCTGGTGATAGATCCCAGCATCATTGCATCGTGTTTGGAACAAACCAGCTGCATGAAAGGAATGGCCGACAACGGGTACCTGTTCCTGAACCGCACGGTGACTTTGCCTTTTTCAATACCAGAGATGGGCACAAAGTCCAAACTGCAGCATTTGCAAGATGCTGTCCAGAGCCGGGAGGACCTGATGTACAAAATCATCACAAAAAACATGGAAAGGGGAGTCAGGAACGTAAAGGGGAAAATGATAAAGCTGGTAGATATGGAGATGTCCAGTGAATTGGACCAAAGCCAAATCGATGCTCAAGCTGTGAGGTATATTCATGAAGCATTTCATGCTCTGCACGATGACACTGATTGTCTCTATAAATACATTCCAGATAGCATTATTCAAATGAAAAGGATAGTCAACACAATTCCCATCACCATCAGACTCATGCTGCAGCAGAACCTTATGAGACATACAATGTCTCCAAGGTCCGTGGCTGCATGGGTGGTCATGGCTAATCAATGGCCATGCCGCTTGAGTTGGGTGTTGCAGTGCCTTGAGGACAGGCTGCAGATTCGACCAACAGAGGAGTACAGGAACCAGTCCTTATGGGGAATCTTCGTGGAAAACTGTAAAGAGCTGTACTCCATGCACAAAGTCCTCCAGAACATCTTGGCCTTGGATGGGGACCCAGAACTCTTTGGGAATTTTTTGTCTAATGATTTTCCTTTCACAGTACAGGAGGCCAACACCTTTCTAAAGTCCACAATCAATCTGGACCATTCAATAAGGCATAAATTGGGACTAATACGAGGAGTTAATTCACTGAATAAGGCAAATGATACAAGCGTAACTAAGTTTTCACCTGTCCAGGTGTCTACGGGTGTGCAGTGTTCTGGTATAGAGGAATGCAGTTAAACAATTGAAAATACTTCAGTTATTTGCCTTAGAGAGGAAAAAAGGAAGAAGTTACCATCTATAAACTGTTGAATGATTCAGTGAAAATCACTCTGGTGCTTCTACTGACTAAATTTGCATCTACCCTCACCTAGGTAGTTAAGTCAAAATGCTGCCAGCTCTCATGTTTGAGGGTACACAGTGCTTATCTGAGCCAAAGTAACAGACTAAGTCCTCATTTTTAAGAGAGTCTTAGCCTGGCCTCTGACATTGCAGGCCCACATGATTGTGGCCTCATCTCAGCACAGCGATTCTAACTACCTGCTTGCTGGCTGCAGCCACGTAGCTAAAGCCAACATTTTTTTGGGTGCTCAACTTTAGGTGTTTTAAGCTGGGCACCCAAAACTTGAGGCAACAAAAGTCAGGGCCCATTTTTGAAAACTTTTCCCTAAATATTTAAGTACAATAAAATGTCACTCACAATTCTTGTCACCCACAAAATTGCAGATGTAAATTTGGAAGCAAGTTTTCAAAATCAGGCTCTAGACAAACACCAATTGTTTCCTCTAGAACAGTGGTTCCCAAACGTGTTCTGCCGCTTGTGCAGGGAAAGCTCCTGGCGGGCTGGGCCGGTTTGTTTACCTGCTGCGTCCGCAGGTTCGGCCAATCGCGGCTCCCAGTGGCCGCGATTCGCTGCTCCAGGCCAATGGGAGTTGCTGGAAGCGGCGGCCAGTACATCCCTCGGCCTGCACCGCTTCCAGCAGCTCCCATTGGCCTGGAGCAGCAAACCGCAGCCACTGGGAGCCACGATCGGCCGAACCTGCAAACGCGGCAGGTAAACAAACCGGCCCGGCCCGCCAGGGGTTTTCCCTGCCCAAGCGGCGGAACAAGTTTGGGAACCACTGATCTAGTATTGTAAATACTGAGCTAAAGCCTTCCCTTAGCCACTCCCATACAGCTTGGCTCTCTTGGATCTAGTAATGAGCAGAACTTGCCCTGGACCAGATGTGAGGTGTGTAAGTGAGCGGTAACTGATCCTAATTCTCAGGTATACTCAGGTCACTTTACAGGGCTCTGGCAATGTCAAGGGCCCTAAAGTGGGAGAAACTGATAAGGACCCCCAGAGCACTATGTCAATGGGAATCAATTTACTGGGTACAGCGTATGGAGATGTGTCCCTGCAGTGGAGCAGGGCGGCAGCGATCCATGTGTGATCAGTGAGTAAGTCTGTGACTAGGAAGGTTGGTACATTTGAAGGGATGCTGGTATGCAGGTACAGTGTGAAGGTGCGAAGTGTTGTAATTATGGTGCGAGTGTGCTGGTCGAATGATGGTCAGCTGTGAAGGTATGAGCTGTGTGTGTGTGCGCACGCCACAATGAGTTGCGTAAGCAGGCCTCAGTGATTTGTGCAGCCCGTAGGCATGAGGTGTTGTAGTATGACATAGGTGCATGGAGTTCTAGCACGCTGCTGATTTTAACATTATAATCACCTATTAGCTCCATCTCTGCATCTCTCTCCCTTTAAATTTAGATGAATAGAGTGAAACAAGTCTCAATCAGGCTTCTGTATAGAATACCTACCAGGGCATCTCATTTCTTGCCTTACAATGCCATCATGTGGCCGGTTATTTTGCTGATTTAAAGCTACACAAAGCTCCGGTCTCACGGTTTATGACGCTTTTACTACTTCATTATACTCTCGTTTTCTCTGTTGTTCTAACAATCAGTTTCCCAGCCTTTGGATGTTTGACTGTTTATCTTCCACGGGTACAGATCCGAGAAGCACCAGCAGCCTGTCCCCAATCTGGAGTGGTGCTGCCCCTATGGGGATGTTACCCAGGAGGAGCAGAGAACTGTGATTCTTTCTATCTAAGTTTTATTTTTGTAACTACTTGCAATCCGCAGACAGGACAGGTTTGTTTGGGTTTTTTTTGCTTTGCTCTGTAATCCTAGCTAGCTAGCTGACCCTCTGTCCCCTCTCTGGTCTCTGGCACCCAGCTTGTGTCCTGACCCTCTTGCCCTTCTCTGCTTTGGGGTGGAACTTTGCAACTCTCCCACTCTTAGCCCTGCAGACTTGACTGGGTTTTTCCCTTGGGGAGCCTGAGACGGGTGATAGTGACCTACGGGCTCCTTAAAACAAAGTGTATTTATCTAGCTAGCAGTTGGAGCGAAGCATTAGAGAAAAATTGATTTTAAAGCAATAGCCTTCATGCATATTTAGTCGCGTCTAGTCTCACACCTCGCTATAAGCTAAGCCAGTGGTCTCCAAGGTGGGCTGCGCACACCCCAGGGGGTGTGCAAGAGGATCCTTGGGGGTGCGCGGCAGGAGGAGCGCTTTCTTTCTTTCTTTCTTTCTTTGCTTCGGCAGTTCGGGAGTCTGAGCGGCTTTTTTTTTTTTTCCCCTTCGGCAAAAATGGTAGAGCCGGCGCGGCAGGGGGTGCGTGCTCAAAATTTTTTACTGATAGGGGTGCACAATCAAAAAAGTTTGGAGACCACTGAGCTAAGCTAAACAGGCTTTCCTCTTGATTTACAGGAAGAGAACTGACCCAATTATTATTCTCCTAGCCCACCCAGATTCCCTTGCATCTGTGGGTCTCTCAGGCCTCGGCTTCACGACTAGAAGAGTGTGTTGTTTTTTACCTTGGGGTAACTAGTGTGGGTGAACGATCCCAATGTAAACACATACTGAAGACAAGGCACTTTCTTTTTACTGCAAGGTCAACTAGGTGATGACAGCACTAGACCCCTGCCTGGGGCTGCTCCTGTGGTCACATATGGTCAGCGAGAGGAATTGGAGGCAGGAAAAACCTGACTGTCCATGGCCCTGTACCTTGTCCTTTAAGCAGCACGATGTGGGTGTACAGTGCCACCATCCTGTTTGCATGGATGTCAATGGCTGAACAAGGTGGATTTTTTTTCTTGCTATTTAGCCTAAAGTTCATCTCTTGCCTCTTCTTAACCAAGGGATGCGGTTCCCCTGCTGTTTAGCTGTTCTAATGCTTGCACACACTTATCCTCTGCCCCACAGTCGTCTTGTGGTCAAGTGACCCACAGCAAGTTCTTTCCCAAAGTAAAGATCATCCAGGCTGGAGGGAGGGGTGCTGCCCTGACCTCGCCCACCAAACCACAGCTCCCTAAAAGAGCAGCGTCCCAAATGTGCAGAGGTTCCTGCCCATTTGGAGAGGACAGGATGCCACATTGCCTCAACCCACCCCCCTCCGGACAAGCTTTGGGCCCAAGGAGCAGGTTTCCTGCTCCAGTCGTCACCCGCATGAGAAAAGGCGGGAATGATCTGGTCCTACATTTGCTTCCTGCCCAACAACCCGTCTGGGTCATATTACTGCTGTTGTACTCTTTGCCCACACGGTAAAGGTCCCTGGGCCCAGGGAAAGGCCTGACGGCAGCTCTGTTAAAGAACCTTTTTTGCAGGTTTCCCATTGTGTCGGGGTGCTGCTGGGGAATCCTCAATCAGCCCCTGCCACTCCAGCCCCAATCAGAGGAAATGGATTGGGGCTGGGTAAATAGCTCAGGGTTGCCAAATCACTGACTGCACCTGCCAGCCTCATTAGGCAGGAGCTATAAGGCTTGGAGGAAGTGAGTGAAAAGGGGCGGGGTGGGGAAGGGAGAGGAGCCGAGCCGAGCCGAGCCGAGCCAAGCCGAGCCGAGCCGAGCCGAGCCAAGCCAAGCCAAGCCAAGCCTAGCCTGCTACGCTGTTGCTGACCAGGCCTGTGTTAGGCCAAGCCTGTATATAGTAGGAAACTGGTGGTGGGAAATGGACACAAATAAAGAGCCTGGGAGTTGCACCTGCTTGGAGTATCCCTGAGTCCATGTGGAGCGGGTCCAACGGGCTGAATACGCCGGGGCACGCCGTGCATCCCATTATATCCATGCAGGAAGTCGGGAGAGCATTACTCTCTAAAGATAGGGAAAACCTCCGTTTTCTGGTGGTGTCCGTTGTTGGGTTTTTGTTGAGCCGATCAGTCCCAATGTACGCGATAAGAAGATGAGCGTTGCCTATCAAGCTGCCCTCCTAATGGAGCAAATACAAGGAGACGAAAGCCTCCTTCCAGTGTAAATGGTGCGACTCCATTGCAGCCAGTGGAGTCAAACCCATTTATACCAGCTCTGCACTTGGTTCTGCCGTACATATATTTGTGCACGTCCACAGATGCTCACGCTATTGGAGTTTTACTTTCAAGCATTTCTATAGCCTAGTCAATGTATGTCTTTATATGCCAGCACTGTACCATCTGAGGGCTGAATGGTACTTGCCCACATTCACCCACAGCACCTGGTCCTCGGCGGCCGTGTTCTCTTCATGTTTCCCCGTGCTGAGAGCCGTGTGACATGTGAGTTGTGATCCGCCAGTTATATAATCTCTTTGTGCCTGGCTGCAACTAAATTGCTGACCAGTTTTTTTGTCTCATGACTGAACATGTAACCTGCAGGGAATTACTAGTCTAGATGAGAGCATGAGGGGGAAGGGCTGGCGACATCGCAGAGCATCAAATGGCTCCACTCAGAGCCAAAAGTCTTTAATAGTGACACACTCAATGGTAATGTGCAGCATGGTCCCCTTGGCAGGACTCAGAGACAAGATAAGCACCCGCAGCTCCCATAGAAATCAATGGAGCAGCACATGCCCGCACCTCTGAGCAGAGCTCAGTACAGGAATCACTGGATGAAATTTTCTGGTCTGTGTTATACAGGACGTCAGACTAGATGATCTAATGGTTCCTTCTGGCCTTAAAATCTATCAATCTGTGGAAACCTCTCAGGGTAAAATACCATGTCACCAAAAGGCAGCTTCTCAGCTTACACCTGCTCTCTGTAGTTCACCTGGATTCTGTAAGAAGTGGCTGAAGACCAATGCTAAGCCAAGAACCATAGAATCATAGAATATTAGGGTTGGAAGAGATCTCAGGAGATCATCTAGTCCAATCCCCTGCTCAAAGAATGCACCAGCTGTGAATCCCATGAAGAAAACTAACCACAATAGTAAATGTAATATTAAATGTAAACTATGAAGCACACTACAATCAGGAAACACGATGTTACGGTTAAATGATCAGTCTCAACTCTGCCTCATTGAGTGTTTGCATTCAAAGAAGGCTCTCTTTATTTCATTGCATAGAACTTGTCAGGTATTCGAATATAATATCACAGCATGGAAATGGAAAATTTAGCTTACAGATGTACCGATTTGTGTACATGAGCTCCTAGTGCAATCCTGTGCCGAAAAGAGATCACACAACACGTGGATGTATTAGTAGGGGAATTTGAAGTAGGAAGAGAGAGGTGGTAGAAAGCAATGAGGAGAGCAGTCCTCGAATACTTTGTCTAGTTCTCATGCCCACACTTTAAAAAGGATGGTGAAAAATTAAAGAGGGTTCAGAAAAGAACTATAAGAATCTCAGTGAGACTAAAGGAACTCAATCTACTTAGCCTATTGAAAAGAAAGACATATCATGACTTGACCGTGGCCTCTACATGAGAAGCTATTTAATCTAGCAGACAATTGGTAAAACTTTGCTACGTGCCTATGTGACTTAGGAGCCTAAATCCAATTTTCAATATGTGGGGAGTGGGATCCTAAATTACTTGGGTACTTTTGACATTTTTACCCGTTTTACTCATTGAAAATGGGATTTAGGTTACTAAGTCACTTAGGCACTTTTGAAAATGTTACCCCCATATGTGAATTTAAAGGACACAAGTCATGGAGAATTTCTCACGTCCCTTTGCAAACTGTCGCATGGTTAATTATGCTCACGGTGCAAAATGTGTGTCTTACATCCTGTCCGAGCATTGCTGACTTCATCTTCCAGCTATTGGATCTTCTTATGATTTTGTCGGCTAGATTAAAAGGCCCTCTCCTATCAAATATCTGCTCCATATGTGGGTACATATAGACTGCAATCAAGTCTTTCTAAACGATCCGTCCTACTAGCTCATCTACAAGTTGTTGGGCTGTCTGCAGGAATTACTGAATGGA
The DNA here is from genome assembly GCF_011386835.1 of Chrysemys picta bellii. Lineage (NCBI taxonomy): Eukaryota > Metazoa > Chordata > Testudines > Emydidae > Chrysemys > Chrysemys picta. Next base: position 7,318,685 of record NC_088807.1, read on the forward strand.
ATTCTCTGGCATGTATTATTCAGGTCAGACTAGGTGATCATAGTGGTCCCGTCTGGCCTTAAGATCTATGTACGAGGGTGCATTGCTGTAATATGATTATGTCTCAGTTGAAATATACCAATTTTGTTTTTAGAGAACAAAACTAAGTAAGCAAATAAAGCAAAGCCTTGTGATTTCTGTAAATACATGTAAAGTATCCAATCCATAGTGAAACACACTTTTAAACTACATAATTTATACAGGAAAATATTTATTTTGATGTATGTGCACTGGTAGTGTATGGTAAAACAGGGTGTACATCTAACTCAGGAAAAGCTACCGGAGTCTCCTTTGTTTGCTAGTCATTTGTCAGTCTGAATAAAGAATGTTGAGAATAATTGTTCACAATGCTTCATGCTTTACTCCTGTATGTGTGGGATGCGTCAAGTTCCTTACCAGCCATATTCAGTGAGCAGGGAATGGGATCTGCAAACCAGGCCTGTTTAAATTGTCTCTTCGTTAACAGGCCTTACAGCTGGAGCCACAGATCATCTCCACAGGCCAACTCCAAGCTCTCTACAGTCAGCCAGGCCCTGTAGAAAATCTTTAGGGGTGAAGTTGTGGCCCTATTGAAAGTCTATGGCAGTTTTCCCTTTAACTTTAATAGGGCTAGAATTTCCTCCTATTGGTTTTCCTCTTCACCACATCATCAATCCAGCCCTGCTGTGCCATGCACTTTCTGTTAGTTTTAGCAAGATGATTTCTCGGGCGCTAGTCTGTTCCCAGTTCTCAGAGTTGAGATGGGGAGGTTTGATTTATTTACACTTTTGAAAGCATTAAAGCCACACAATGGGTCTGGAGGCAGACCTTGCCCTGGAGATCTAAATCAGATTCCTGGTGCTATATCAAGAAGCCCTGATCTCCACTGGTTCCCCTCTGTAGCTATTACTAGAATTGGTCAAGAATTCCCAACTGGATTACTGTTCCAACAGAAAGTACCTTTTTCACAGAATTAACATTTTTCTGGGGAAATTTCAGTTTTCCTGAGAAATTTCAATTTTCTGTCAGAAAAATCAAAATGACAGCTTCCAGGCTGCCTAACTGGAAGGGCTGTATCGATTTCTGCATCCCGGGGAAAAGGAATTCAAGAAGAGCCTGCCCAGCAAGCCACGGGCCGTCTGAAAAGTTCCATTTTTGGTTCTGCTGAAACAGTGTTTGTCTGGAAATTACTTCCTGCAAGAAATTTTCAATTTTTGACTTTTCATCCTGGTTTTGGGCAGAAAAATTCTCAAAAATGCCAATTTTGGATTTCCATCTTCCGGCCACCTCTAGTTGCTACTGCAGGCCACTGGGGATAGAGGCAGTGACTCCTGAAGGGGAGTGGGAGCCAGAAGTACAGTGCAGTTGCCAGCTCCAATGTAATAGTATCTGGAGATCCCTGAGCTATGCAGGTTCATAACACCTCCCTGCATAGGAGTCTCCGTGCACAATCTCTCCCCGGGGTCATAATACCATAGTGTGACCAGTGCTCAGGTTGGATGCCCATTGATTGAAAGTCCCAGAGCTCCTATGCTATGTGCAGATCAGATAGCGTGAGCCATTTGCTGTGGTTTGTTTACTGTAAGGTGCTGCAGAGCGCTACTAGATCTAGCAACACCAAACACTATCAGCAAATGAGATTTTTCTGCCCCGGCTTTGAGCTCTGGGAAGACACAATAACCCACCAGGGACATCTACGGACATCTGAGCTCTGAGAACACACAGTGACCCCTGGGGCCATCTGATGAGGTTCAACGAGGACAAGTGCAGAGTCCTGCACTTAGGAAGGAAGAATCCCATGCACTGCTACAGGCTGGGGACCGACTGGCTAAGCAGCAGTTCTGAAGAAAAGGACCTGGGGATTACAGTGGACGAGAAGCTGGATATGAGGCAACAGTGGGCCCTTGTTGCCAAGAAGGCTAACAGCATATTGGGTTGCATTCGTAGGAGCATTGCCAGCAGATCGAGGGAAGTGATTATTCCCCTCTATTCGGCACTGGTGAGACCATATCTGGAGTACTGCGTCCAGTTTCCCCCCACACACACACACACTACAGAAAGATGTGGACAAATTGGAGAGAGTCCAGCGGAGGGCAGCAACAATGATTAGGGGGCTGGGGCACATGACTTATGAGGAGAGGCTGAGGGAACTGGGCTTGTTTAGTCTGCAGAAGAGAAGACTGAGGGGGGATTTGATAGCAGCCTTCAACTACCTGAAGGGGGGTTCCAAAGAGGATGGAGCTCGGCTGTTCTCAGTGGTGGCAGATGACAGAACAAGGAGCAATGGTCTTGCACTGGGGAAGGTTTAGGTTGGATATCAGGAAAAACTATTTCACTAGGAGGGGGGTGAAACACTGGAATGCGTTACCTAGGGAGGTGGTGGAGTCTCTTTCCTTGGAGGTTTTTAAGGCTCAGCTTGACAAAGCCCTGGCTGGGATGACTTAACTGGGGTTGGTCCTGCGTTGAGCTAGATGACCTCCTGAGGTCACCCGGATCGTCTCTGAGTCTATGACACAGGGACTCCCTGGGGACATTTAGTGCCATCCCAGCCCTTGTCTTCGACTCCCTGGGCACGTCTAGGGCCATCCCAGCCCCGGGCCCCGGGGACACACAGCGACCCCCCGCGGACGTTTCGGGCCATCCCAGCCCCGGGCTCCGGGGACGCTGACGCCGCCTCGCGGGCCTCTGGCGCGTGATGGGTTAAAACCGGTCCAGCCGCCTGGGCGGGGGGAGGGGGGCAGCGCGGTGGGAACTTCCGGCCTCCACCGGAAGTCGCGGTCCAAGGCCGCTTCCGGGACCTCGGAGGCCCCCGGCCCTCACCCTGCGCGCAGCCCCCGCGGCCGGAGCGGTGAGTGGGGGCGGGGCGAGCCCCCGGGGGGCGGGGGAGCCTCCCTCTTCCAATGGCGCCTGCAGCCCCCACGGCTGGGGAAAGGGGCCCCGCCCCCCCGCTCTGCCGGGGCCCCCTTATCCCCCCCGCGTTCAGCCGCCCCCCCATTCCTCCCCCCCGCTCTGCCGGGTCCCCCCCTTCCTTTCTCCCCCCCCCCGCTCGGCCGTCCCCCCCTTCCTTTCTCCCCCCCCCCCCGCGTTCAGCCGCCCCCCTTCCTCCCCCCCCCGCTCGGCCGGGTCCCCCCCTTCCTTTCTCCCCCCCGCGTTCAGCCGCCCCCCCTTCCCCCCCCGCTCTGCCGGGGCCCCCCTTCCTCTCCCCCGCCCCCCCTTCCTCCCCCCCGCTCTGCCGGGGCCCCCCTTCCTCCCCCCCACCCCCCCTTCCTCCCCACCCGCTCTACCGGGGCCCCCCTTCCTCCCCCCCACCCCCCCTTCCTCCCCACCCGCTCTGCCGGGGCCCCCCTTCCTCTCCCCCGGCCCCCCTTCCTCTCCCCCGGCCCCCCCTTCCTCCCCCCCGCTCTGCCGGGCTCCCCCTTCCTCCCCCCCGCTCTGCCGGGGCCCCCCTTCCTCCGCCCCCCCGCTCTGCCGGGGCGCCCCTTCCTCTCCCCCGCCCCCCTTCCTCCCCCCGCTCTGCCGGGGCCCCCCTTCCTCTCCCCCGCCCCCCCTTCCTCCCCCCCGCTCTGCCGGGGCCCCCCTTCCTCCCCCCCACCCCCCCTTCCTCCCCACCCGCTCTACCGGGGCCCCCCTTCCTCCCCCCCACCCCCCCTTCCTCCCCACCCGCTCTGCCGGGGCCCCCCTTCCTCTCCCCCGGCCCCCCTTCCTCCCCCCGGCTCTGCCGGGGCCCCCCTTCCTCTCCCCCGGCCCCCCCTTCCTCCCCCCCGCTCTGCCGGGCCCCCCCTTCCTCCCCCCCGCTCTGCCGGGGCCCCCCTTCCTCCGCCCCCCCGCTCTGCCGGGGCGCCCCTTCCTCTCCCCCGCCCCCCTTCCTCCCCCCGCTCGGCCGGGGGCCCCCTTCCTCTCCCCCGTCCCCCCCTTCCTCTCCCCCGCTCGGCCGGGGCATCCCCCCTTCCCACTTGGTCTGTCGGGGCCACGGCCTGCCCACCCCCTTCCTTGCTCCCCCCCCGCTCGGCCGGGGCGCCAGCTGGCCCTCGCCTCGCCCACTTCGGTCAGGCAAATGAGCAATGGGCTGGCAGAGGAGGAGGAGAAGGGGACTGGATCTGAAGGAAGGAGCAGGACGGGGAGGCCAATATGGCTCCATGAGGGGCACGTTCCTAACCTGTAAATCAAAAAGGAATCCTATAAACAGTGGAAATGGGGACAGTTTGCTAAGGGGATGTGCCAATGAATAGCACAAGCCTACAGGGACAAAATCAGAAAGGCGAAGGCACGAAATGAGTTATGCCTAGCACGGGACATAAGGTAATGAGAGGAGTTTCTAAATTACATTAAGAGCAAGAGGAAAGGTGAAGGAAAGTGTAGGTCTGCTACCTAGCAGGGAATGCGAGCTAATAACAGGTGACATCAAGAAAGCTGAGATGGTTAATTTCTGTTTTGCTTCATTCTTCACTAAGATTGTCAGTTTCAGGGTAACTGCACCTGTATTCCCTCTCTGTGGTCCCTCAAGGCACCCACTTAAAAGTTTCTGGCTCTGAGACATCACCTCTCTTGGACTGACATGCATGTCTTATTCTCTCTTGACCAAGGGTTTTAAGGCTGCACAGCTCCCTAGATTTCACTGTGATGTCCCCAGCAAACTGTCTGCCTGTCTTAACTTCCATAATCCTTGGAGAGCAATCACACAGCTCTTTCTAAGCAAGAACATTTATTCTTTAGATAAAAGAAAAAAAAATTCCTATTCATTGGGCTACTTATCCAGAAGTCCATTTTTTGTCTGTTGGTCTGTGGAGAATCCGGTTTGAATCAGAATATATGAGCTTCCCTAGGAAATGGTACCTCTCTGGAGATGTTATAACATGAGTGATTTGTCTTAATCATTTATTATTGTTTTCACTTCCTGGAGGAGCTGTGGTATCCATCTCCCCACGATGGAGTGTATACAATCCCTGGCCCACAATGATACATAAACCATTTATATACTTAATATGATATGGTCTTCCATAGCTATTGTAGGAAGTTACCTTGTCTGTCTCATCTCCTCCCTAAATAAGTGGGTGTAACTGTGGTGCTTGACCGGCATCCTAGAGGAATCCACGGGTTTATTCCCTGAATGGAGTTTAAGCCATTACCTTTCATAAGGTAATATTTCACCTATGCATGTAATAAACATTCTGCTAGCAAGTCAGCATACATCCCTCAGAAATGTTGTTTAACAATCATCCTGTATAATTTCTCCTGTTAGGACTACAGGGTGAAGCTCCTGCTTTCCCCCTCTTGCCCTTGTTCCCCCAAAACCTTTGGGTGTGAACTTGGGACCTGGTCCTCCCACTCCCACCTTCCATCTGTTTTTTAGGGAGCGTGTGTGGTGTCCCTTTGTCCCTCAAGGTATCAGCTCCTCTGGCAGTGGGCTGAGTCCCCGCGTATTCTTCGGACAAAAGAGAGAAATCAAGCAAGGCTGCCTCCCTGTGAAGCGGCTCTCAACCAGGCGTTGCTTTAACAGCAGAGGGGTTGGACAAGAGAGATTCTTGAAACATCCCCCATGGCCAAATTCCTTTCTCTAGGCCACCTCCTCAGAGGTTGGGGCCCCGGGGACTCCTGTGGCTTTACTTCAGCTTCTGTGGGGGAATGGGAGGAGTATTGATCCTCCATCCCGATGGGGTGGCCTGTTCATCTCTGTATATTAGAATCATAGAATATCAGGGGTGGAAGGGACCTCAGCAGGTCATCTAGTCCAACCCCCTGCTCAAAGCAGGACTAATCCCCAGACAGAGTTTTGCCCCAGATCCCTAAATGGCCCCCTCAAGGATTGAACTCACAACCCTGGGTTAAGCAGGTCAATGCTCATATTGAGTCAAGGAGTGCAACAGATTTTCCTCCACCAGGCTCAGGGTCCTTTACATTTTCACAGACCATCAGGCAGTCACAGACTCTGGGGAGAATTTCCCCGTCTTTCCTGGCTGTAGTTACTGTTGTCATCTCCCAAGCAGCTGTCTTACACTTGGGCGTGTCATAGATTGAGCAGTGCACTGGATTTGCTTCAGTTTCCCTACTTTTGGCTGGAGTCACTGCCATCCCCGTGCTCTGTACTTCCTCTGGTTCCCTGATAAGAGTAGTCAGAGAAGTTATTTCCCTGGCGCGGGCTTCAGGACCCAGAGGGTTTCCCTTTAATTCAATAGGTCTCCTCGCTCCCCTGGAGTAGGTGGCTATCTCACCCACCCTCTCCTCAGGTATTTGTTTGCATATACTGAGAAAATAACCTGATTCCTCTTGGATACTGGCAGGGAGGATATGACCCTTCCCTACTCCCACCCCCAACACCACCTTTTCAACTACTCCGTTAGCATTCTGGCTAACACAGTCCCTTGAAGGCCTGGAGTTAGCAGAGGGGGTCTGATTCACCCCTTCTGTTTTTAGAGTCATATTATTCCCCAAAGCAAAGAATATGGATATATGACAATGCACCTACCCTTTGTGCCCTGACCCTTCCTGAGTCTGTATAGAAACCTGTGGTATAGGTTGAGTGAAGGCTCTTATACCAGGAGTTTTTACCCACATTTCATACCGAGCTTAACTATCTCTCCTGGTATCTCTCCATTCAGTGAATGTCTCCCCATTGACTGCCACCTTCTATTCCCACTGAGGGTCCAATGGGTCTGCACCTAAGAGAGTGCAGCAGGACACATGGGCAGTAGTTCGGGGTGTGACTGACTCAGCATGAACATTGTATGCCATCAGTGTTCTATGTGACTCCCTCCCTCTGGAGATTGTCACCCAGTTAACTCTGTGAGGTTGGGGTTGCAGCTGGCTTTTCGAGCATTGCACTGGGCGGAGCAGGCAATCCCAGGCAAATTGACCTGGCTGATCACAGATGAGACACTACTTTGTCCGACCCATCCCACGGCTTCCCTGCTGCCAGGTGTGGGCCTCTGCTTGCATTCAATCCCTGTGATCTGGTCCCATTCCTTCATTGCTAGGTTTTCTATCAAACCCAGGTTGACTCTCCACATAATGGCCTGCCAATTTCCCAACTACGGTTTTATCTCTGTGATCTTTGTCTACTAACCCTGGTTTTAGGTCAGGATAGCAGAGTTTATAGAATTGTTTTAAACCCATTATTTTGTAGGCCTCATGTGTTGTGGCAAGCTGCCACAGTCATTAATACAATATGGGGTCTCCCAAAGATATTGTAGAAAGTTGCCCTCTGATGCTTAACACAATTTTAACAACAAGGGGGAAGGTACACACGTCAGAATAGGGAAAGAACATGTTAAAGAATAACATTTAGATAAGTTAAATGTATTCAAGTTGGCAGGGACTGATGAAATGGACCATAAGCCTATGGATGATGGGATGGATCGTGTACCCTTAGGATCAAGCCTATGGATGATTACTGGGGCTCTTTGGCAACGTATAGTGGTAAATTCTGGCTCCTTCTCAGGCTCAGGTTGGCCACCCCTGAACTAGATGAAGCAATCTTAGAGAACCATTAGTGATTATCTTCAAGAGCTCAGGGAGAAGGGGGTGAGGACCCAGAGGACTGGAGAAGGACCCAAACATAATGCCTATCTTTAAAAGGGGGAACAAATAGGACCTGAGGATTTATCGACCAGTCAGTCTAACTTTGATACATGGGAAGATACAGGAATAAATTATTAAACAATTTGTAAACACCTAGAGGAAAATAGGGTAACCAGTAATAGCCAACATGGATTTGTCAATAACAAATCATGCCAAAACAAACTGTCCTTCTTTAATGGGGTTATGGCCTATGGACATAAGACTGGCCATACTGTGTCAGATCAATGGTCCATCTACCCCAGTATCCTGTCTTCTGACAGGGGCTGGTGCCAGATGCTTCAGAGAGAATGAACAGAACAGGGCAGTTATCAAGTAATCCATCCCGTTGTCCAGTCCCAGTTTATGGCAATCACTGGTTTAGGGACACCCAGAGCAAGGGGTTGTGTCCTTTACATCTTGGCTAATAGCCATTGATGTACCAATCCTCCATGAACTTACCTCATTCTTTTTTGAACCCAGTTATACTTTTGGCCTTTACAATATCCACTTTCAATGAGTTCCACAGTTGACTGAACATTGTCTGAAGAAGTAGTTCCTTACGTTTTCTTTTTAAATCTGCTGCCTGTTAATTTCATTTGGTGACCTCTGGTTCTGTTTTTGTGTGAAGGGATAAATAACACTTCCTTATTCACTTTCTCCACACCAGTCATGATTTTATAGACCTTTATCATATTCCCCCTTAGTCATCTCTTTTCTAAGATGAACAGTCTTTTAAATATCTCCTCAGATGGAAGCTGTTCTATACCCCTAATCATTTTTGTTGCCTTTCTCTGTACTTTTTCCAATTCTAATATATCTTTTTTGAGATGAGATCACCAGAACTGCATGCAGTATTCAAGGTGTGGGCATATCATGGATTTATGTAGTGGCATTAGGCTATTTTCTGTCTTATTATCTATCCCTTTCCTAATGGTTCCTAACATTCTGCTATCTTTTTTGACTGCGGCAACACATGGAGTGTATGTTTTCAAAAACTCCATGATGACTCCAAGATCTTTTTCTTGAGTGCTAACAAATAGTTTAGACGGCCACATTTTGTATATGTAGTTGGGTTATGTTTTCCACTGAGCACTTTGCACATATCAACATTGAATTTCATCTGCCATTTTGTTGCCCAGTCACCCAGTTTTGTGAGATCCCTTTGTAACTCTGCAATTAGTTTTGGACTTAACTATCTTGAGTTATTTTGTATTGTCCGCAGTGCAGTGTTCACCTCCGTTTCCAGATCATTTATAAATATGTTGAACAGCACTTGTCCCAGGCCTTGGAGGACCCCGCTATTTACCTCTCTCCACTGTGTAAACTGTCCATTTATTCCTGCCTTTTGTTTCCTATCTTTTAACCGTTTACTGATCCATGAAAGGACCTTCCCTCTTCTCCCATGACTGCTTACTTTGCTTAAGAGCAAAGAGTAGATGGGGGAAGCAATAGACCTGATTGCTTTATGGGAATGTCATATGGGACTGTGCCAAAAGTCAAGCTAACTAGGGAAATGTGGTCTAGATTAATTTACTGTAAGGTGTGTGCATAACTTGTTGAAAGACAAAACTCAAAGACTAGTTATCAGCGGTTCATTGTCAGACTGGGATGACATTGTCCTGGGTCTGGTACTATTCAACATTTTCATTCATGATTTGAATAATGGAGTGGATAGTATGCTTATAAAGTTTCCAAGCAGCACTAATCTGGTAGGGGTTGCAGGCACTTTGGAGGACAGGATTAGAATTCAAAATGATCTGGACAAATTGGAGTCTGAAATCAGTAAGATGAAATTCAATAAAGACAAGTGCAAAGTACTACACCTAGAAAGGAAAAATCAAATGCACAGATACAAAAAGGGGATTAACTGGCTAGGCTGTAAGACACTGGAGGTAGTTGTTCTACTCTACTCAGCTGAAATATCATGTCCAGTTTTGGGCACCACACTTGAATTGGAGAGAGTCCAGAGGAAAGCAACAAAAATGATAAAAGGTTTAGACAGCTTGACCTATGAGGAAATGTGTGGGGGGCGGAAATCTGGCCATGTTTAGTCTTGAGAAAAGAAGACAATGGAAATATGAGAAGTCCTCAAATATATTAAGTGCTGTTATAAAGAGAGTGGTGATCAATTGTTCTCCATGTCCACTGAAGGTAGGACAAGAAGTAATTGGCTTAATCTGCAGCAAGGAAGTTTTACGTCGTATATTAGGAAAAAACTTTCTAATTATAAGGGTGGTTAAGTATTGGAACAGGCTTCCAAAGTTGGTTTTTAAGAACAAGCTGGACAAACACTTGTCAGGGATGGTCTAGCTATGGTCCTGCATGGGGGGCTGAGGAGGGGCTCAGCTGAACTAAATGAGCCCTTGAGATCACTTCCAGCCCTACATCTCTATGATTCTTGAGACCTATTGCAAGGGTGGGGGCAGAATGTCCCATATCTGCTACTGTGGGGTTCTTACATCATCCTCTGAAACATCTTTTACTGGCTACTGTTGTAGACAGGGAACTGGAATAGATGGACCTAGTTTCTGTATCCATTTTCCCGTTTTTGCAAATACATATCGACCTCCACCCATGAAAGGGATGAGCCTACATCATGGACCACTGCAGGTAAAATCTGTTTGGGGAATACTGAACGGGCCTCTTTGCTTTGCAGTGAGTGGAATTGCTGACTCTGCTGTGCTCATCCAAATGGCAAAATGGGAAGATCTATGGGTCCCAAGTTTCCAGGACTTCAAGGAAAGGAAACTCTCAAAAGACACCCACACAGGTGAGGAAGAAGTTAAACCAACTGAGAAAACATCTCCCTGCCAAGTATAAAGCTGGAATTCCAGCAACGCTATTGCAAACTCCATAGTTCTCTCACTTAATCTTGTTCATAGATTTTAAGGCTAGAAGGGGTTAAAAAATGAAATAAATAAATCCAGATAAAGAAGGGAAATAAAAGCAGCATTAAAAAACAGATATAAGAAAAGAAAAAAATGAGTAAATTGTTGGCAATGAGTCCAAGTCTGCAGTTAGGAAATGCAGATGATAAAGGAAACTAAAGGAATCAATGAAAATCCTATAGCCAGGAGAATAGGACAACGAGATTTATTTGTATTGATCTGTCTGTCAGGAACAAACATCTACAAATGATATAGCTCAAGTAATAGATCAAGTCATGTGTCAGTCATGATACAGAAAAGGCAGAAGTATCAATAAATGTTTCTGTTCTGTATTTAGAAAGGAGCAGAATGATGTATTCACATCTTAGGCCTTGGCTACACTGGTGCTGTACAGCGCTGCAACTTGCTGCGCTCAGGGGTGTGAAAACGCCCCCCCCCCCGAGCGCAGCGCTGTACAGCGCCAGTGTAATCAGCGCCTGCAGCGCTGCACGCTCGCTCGCAGCGCTGCACGCTCGCTCGCAGCGCTGCACGCTATTCCCCTCGGAGAAGTGCAGTACTTGCAGCGCTGCGAGAGAGCTCTCGCAGCGCTGGCGGCGCGACTACACTCGCGCTTGAATCCCCAAGTGTAGCCAAGGCCGTAAAGTGATAATGAAATACTTTATATTCTATCAGTAACTAGGGAGGATGTTAAACAGCAACTATTAGCCATGTTTATACCAGCAGGACCAACAATTTTCACAATTTGTAATTAAAACAATTAAGTGATGAGCTCTCTGAACCATTAATGTTGACTTTTAACAAATCTTAGGACACCAGGAAAGTTCCAGAGGACTGGAAAAAAGCTAATGTAACAATATTTTAAAAGAATAGATAGGATCACTTGGTAAAATAATATGGACTTCAATATAGCTAAATGCAAATGTATACACCTAGGAACGAAGAATGTCGGCCATATTTACAGGATAGGGGACTCGATTCCAGGAAGCAATGACTGAAAAAGATTTGGTGATGATGGTAGATAATCAGGTGAACATGAGCTCCCACTGCAGAAGGGCTGATGTGGTCCTAGAATGCATAAACTAGGAAATCTAGAGCAGCTGTAGGGAAGCTTTTTTACTTCTGTATTTGGCACAGGTGTGACCACTGCTAGAATCCTGCGTTTAGTTCTGGTGTCCACAATTCAGGAAGGATGTTGTTAAATTGGAGAAGGTTCAGAGAAGAGCCATGAGAATGATCAAAGGATTAGAAAACCTGCCTTATAGTGACAGACTTGAGGAGCTCAATCTATTTAGCTTAACAAAGAGTAGGTTAAGGGGTGACTAGATTACTGTCTATAAGTGCCTACATGGAGAACAAATATTTAATAATGAGCTCTTCAGTCTAACAGAGAAAGGAATAACACATCCCAATGGTTGGAAATTGAAGTTAGACAAGTTCAGACTGGAAATTGGCATACATTTTTAACAATGAGGGTAATTAACCATTGGAACAATTTACTGAGGGTTGTGATGGATTCTCCATCAATGACCATTTTTAAACCAAGATTGGATATTTTTCTAAATGATATACTCGTTTGGCCTGGTTCTATGGCCTGTGTTATGCAGGAGGCCAGACTGGATGATCACAATGGTCTCTTCTGGTCTTGGAGTCTATGAACTATATAGACTAGTTGGTGTGACATCGTTCCAAACAAAATCATGGACAGGCTGACTTGGGACTCAGTAAATAATTAAAGGATTGTAGCATAACATGGTTTTATGGATAATAGGTAAGGCTGTGTGCTTGTCACGGAGGTCACAGATTCCATGACTTTCTGTGACCTCCATGACTTCTGCAACGGCTGGTGCTGGCTCAGGTGCTGGGCTAGCAGCAGCAGTTTGGGTGTGTGGGAGGGGGCTCAGGGCTGGGGCAGGGGGTTGGGGTGCATGGCAGCGCTTACGGGGAGCGGGCGGCACTCCCTGGCTCCCACCACCATGTTCCTGCAGCTTCTAGGCGGAGCAGCCAGGGGGGCTCCACGCGCTGCCCGCTCCCGCATGCACTGCCCTCGCAGCTCCCATTGGCTGCGGTTCCTGGCCAATGGGAGCTATGGAGCCAACGCTTGTGGTGGGAGCAGCGCACAGAGCTCCAAGCTACAGGGACATGCTGGATAGGGAGCTTGCCAACCCCCAGACTCCATATCACCAGCAGGGGTCCGGGCCACCGGCACCCGCAGCGCTCCCGTCCTGTCCCCCTGGGCACATGCAGTCCCCTGGCCCAAGTTTTATTTAGGGGTATTTAGTAAAAGTCATAGACAGGTCACGGGATGTGAATTTTTGTTTACTGCCCGTGACCTATCCATGACTTTTACTAAAAATACCCGTGACTAAAATGTAGCCTTTGTGACGTTGCACTCCAGAATGCTATCTGCAGTCTGTTAGCAATACTGCACCCCAATGTGTTTTTAGGCACCCAGGGACCAGGAACCCAGAACTTTGCGAGAACACCTATGAATGACATCTTAGGGTTTAAAGGTACTGGAAGGGTGTGTAACCAGAGACAAACAGGGATTTTACATGCACTGCCTCCGCCATGGACAGTGTCCAAGACTCCAGCAGTAAGTTCAGGAGGAGGGTGTGACGTTGCACTCCATATGCTTTATAAAAATATGTTTATAAGTGTGAATATGATGTAACTGGAATATGCTTTATGCAAAGGTCTCTTGTAAGGTATCATTACAAAGTTTATAATCTACTGAGTGTGATCATCCTATTTGTATGTATCATTCTTGTATCTAAAACTAGAAATATAACTCTGAAGTCCTATTATAATTATGCAAAGTGTGGGCCATTAATGGTGGTTTAGAATCTTGATGACTCCCATTGACTAGGACAATAGTTGTAAATGGCTCTGTTTACTTGCAAGCGTTCCTGTGAGTCAGGCCGGGAAGAGTGAAGGCTTGGGGTCTCACCGGACATGTGACCATGTCACCTGATACTGGAAGCCATCTTAAACCTGGTGCTTTTCCATTTAGAAGGAGGAGTGGGGACCCAGAGAGACAAAAGATTCCCGCCTTGTGCCAAAGCTATAAAAGGGGATAGAACCGACCAGAGGGGGCTGCCAGTCATGAGAAATCCCCTAGTTACCAGCCGAGCTGGAACTAACAAGGACTGTACCAGGGGAAAGGATTAGGCTTAGATTAGGAAGGAGTCTAGTCTGTGAAAGAAGCTTATTGGAACATCTCTGAGAGTGAGATTTACCTGTAATCAGTTTCTTAATGCATTAGGCTTAGACTTGCATGTTTTGTTTTATTTTGCTTGGTAACTTACTTTGTTCTGTCTGTTATTACTTGAAACCACTTAAATCCTACTAATAAAATCACTTTTGTTTATTAATTAACCCAGAGTAAGTGATTAATACCTGGGGGAGCAAACAACTGGGCATATCTCTCTATCAGTGTTATAGAGGACGGACAATTTATGAGTTTACCCTGTTTAAGCTTTATGCAGAGTGGAACAGATTTATTTGGGATTTGAATCCCATTGGGAGCTGGGTGTCTGGGTGCTGGAGACAGGAGTACTTGCTGAGCTGTTTTCAATTAATTCTGCAACTTTGGGGGTGTGGACCAGCTCCTGGGTCTGTGTTGCAGCAGGCTAGTGTGTCTGGCTCAAGAAGACAGGGTTCTGGAGTCCCAGGCTAGCAAAGAAAACAGGCACAGTTCAGCACATCAGGTGACAGTCCCAAGGGGGTCTCTGTGACCGAACCCATCACAGCCTTAACAATAGGTCTTGTCAAATAAGTTTTATCGTTTTTTGATGCCATTACAGATTTGGTTTATAAAGACCATTGTATTGTCATAATCTACTTAAACTTCTATAATGTATGTCTTGGAATACATTTTGAAAGAGAAATTAGTTAAGGACAAAAGTAAACAGTAATTGGGCTAAAATACAACATGGTTTTATAAAAGGTAAATAATTCCAGACCAACCTCTTTCTTTAAGAAGATAACTGAATTTGTAGACAAAGGAAATACAGTAGATCTAATCTACCTGGATTTCAGTAAGACATTTGATACAGTTCCACAGAGGACGTTATTAATTAAATTGGAGAAGATGGGGATTAATATGACAATTGAAAGATGGATAAGGAACTGGTTAAAGAAAAGAGTACAATGGTTCATACTGAAAGGTGAACTGTCAGACTGGAGGGAGGTTACTAGTGGAGTTCCTCAGGGATCAGTCTTGGGACCAATCTTACCTAACATTTTCATTAATGAGCTTGTCACAAAAAGTGGGTGTGTGCTAATAATATTTGCAAATGACACGAAGTTGGGAGGCATTGCCAATGCAGAGGAGGACTGGAATGTCATACAGGAAGATCTGGATGACCTTGAAAACTTGAGTAATAGAAATGGAATTAAATTTAATATGACAAGGTCATGAACTTAGGGACTAACAAGAAGAATTTTTGCTATAAACTGGAGACTTATCAGTTGGAAGCAACAGAGGAGAAAGATGTGGGTGTTTTGGTTGATCACAGGATAACTATGAGCCGCCAATGTGATGTGCCCGTGAAAAAAGCTAATGCACTCCTAGGAGGCATCAGGCAAAGTATTTCCAGTAGAGATAGGGAAGTGTTAGCACCATTATACAAGGCATTGGTGAGACCTCATCTGGAAGGCTGTGTGCAATTCTGGTCTCCCATATTTAAGAAAGATGAATTCATACTGGAACAGGTACAGAGAGAGGCTACTAGGATGATCAGAGAAGTGGAAAACCTACCTTATGAGAGGAGACTCAAAGAACTTGGCTTGTTTAGCCTAACCAAACAAAGGCTAGGAGGAGATATGATTGCTCTCTATAAATATGAAGGCGAGGACTATAACAGGGTTTAAAAGAGAACTAGATAAATTCATGGAGGTTAAGTCCATTAATGGCTATTAGCCAGGATGGGTAAGGAATGGTGTCCCTAGCCTCTGTTTGTCAGAGGGTGGAGATGGATGGCAGGAGAGAAATCACTTGTTCTAAATCCATCCGAGGGATAAATACCAAGGAGGGAGAAGAGTTATTTACATTAAGTGCCAGTGTTGACACAAGAATAAATGGCTAAACGGGCCATCAGCAAGGTTAGGCTTGAAATTAGATGAAGGCTTCTTACCATCAGAGGAGAGAAGTTCTGGAACAGCTTCCAAGGGGAGCGGTGGGACTAAAAAACTTAACTGGCTTCAAGCCTGAGCTTGATAAGTTTATGGTGGGGATGGTATGAGGAGACTGCCTACAATGCCATGTGGCCCATCGGTGACTCCTGCCCCTTTGCCCCTCACGACTGGTTGCTTGACTTTGCCTTGAGATAGGGGTTGAGGCCATCTTAAAGTGTGCGCTTGAATAACACTTTAACTGCTCTTATCTGTTCCCATTTTACTAACAAATCCATTGGACTAGGCAGAAGCAACCTCACAGTGCCTGTGTCCCTTGTTTACACATTTTAGTATAAGAGTATCAAAAAGTCAAACCCGTTTGTTAGCCTGGGATAGAATTTTGGACCTATATACTAACAGAAGAAGATATAAAATCCTTGCTGGTGACACAGATTGTTGGAGTGGTAAATAACACAGCCAACTGCAAGGTCACACACTGAGGATCAAAGAATTGCGGTCACACTATTCGAATAGGGGACTGTATCCTGGAAAGCAGTGACAGAAATAATGATAGATAAACAATTGAACAAGAGCTCCTAGTACAATGTTGTAGCTAAGAGGGTGAATACAATCCTTGTATTCGTAAGTAGGGGAGGATCAGTTAGGAGTAGGAAGGTTCTGTTGCTTATGTATATGGCATCAGTGAGACCATTTCTGGATACCGTGTCCAGCTGTGTGGTCCACACTTCAAAATGAACGTTGAAAAATTAGAAACGTTCATTATAGGGCTACACGAATGAGCCGAGGTCTGGAAAATCTGCCTTATGGTGACAGGCTAAAGAAGCTCATTCTGTTTAGTTTATCAAAGAGACTGTCAAGAAGGGAGTTAATTAATCCCAATCTATAAGAATGTACATGAGCAGAATGTTTCTGATAGTTAACAGTTCTTTAATCTAGCATCAAAAGGAATAGCATGATCCCATGGCTGGAAGCTGAAACGAAACAAATTCCAACTAGAAATATGGTGCTGTTATTTTAACAGTAAAGGGTAATAACCAGTGGGAGAGTTTACCCAGGGAATTGCTGGATTCTGTATCACTTGAAGTCTTTAAATCAAGATTGGATATCTTTTCAAAAGAGATTATATCGCTCATTGTATGGGCTTGATGCAGAAATTGCTGGGTGAGGTTCTGTGACCTGTCTTATGCAGGAGGTTCAGACTAGATGATCTAATGGTCTCATGTGACCTTAATAGCTATGAATCTAAGGACCCAGTATGATCAGTATGATAGTTCAACTAGTTCATTACTGTAACCAGCAGCTGTCATGACCTCAGGGTAGACCACTGCATTCCACCAACCTGGCTGGTTTCTGTTAGGAGCCCCTCCTCTTCCTTCATCTATCTTCTCTGCGTTTTCAGACAGGAAGCTGAAGAACAGCTCTTCCCCGCTTATCTCCCTTGGGAAGGGCCCAGAGTCCTGGCTCCCAGTTTCTACATTTATCAGCATTGTTTTATTTATTTGCATTTCCCCTTTCCCTAAGTTCATTTTTCCTGAGCTCAGGCAGTGACTCTCTCTCTTTATCCTAGCAGATGATGAGATTGCAAGTGAGAGCGAAGAGGATGACAGTCCTCAGCCAGAAGGGCCTGAGAAAGTGGAGCCTCATGGGACGTTCTCAAGAAGATCCAAATCGAATGTTTCCCAGAATCAGCAGAGCTCAGAAAAGCAGCCGCAAAAGCCTGCAGGGAAGAGACTGGGTAAGTCTGCTCCCCAGGAGAGAGCTTTGGGGAAGCAGCAGAGAATCCACAAAGGGGAGGTGCCCAATGCGTGTCTGGAGTGTGGGAAAGTCTTTGGCAGGAAATCGCATCTCATTAGACACCAGAGAACTCACCGGCGAGAGAAGCCGACCATTTGTAATGAGTGCGGGAAGAGCTTCAGTCGCAGCTCAACCCTCATTGAGCACCAGAGAACCCACACGGGCGAGAAGCCCTACAAATGCACTGAGTGTGGGAAGAGCTTCAGCCAGAGCTCCCACCTCATCACGCACCAGAGGATCCACACCGGCGAAAAGCCCTACCAGTGCACTATATGTGGGAAGCGCTTCCACCAGAACTCGCATCTCCTGACCCACCAGAGAACCCACACGGGTGAGAAGCCCTACCAGTGTACCCAGTGCTGGGAGCGCTTCAGCCGCAGTTACACCCTGACCCGACATCAGCGGAGCCACACGGGGGAGCGGCCCTATCAGTGCCCTGACTGTGGCAAATGCTTCAGCCTCAACTCCACCCTCCTCAGCCACCAGAGAACACACACGGGCGAGAAGCCCTACAAATGCTCTAAGTGCGGTAAGAGCTTCACACGGAGCTCCACGCTCGTCCAGCACCAGAGAACGCACATAGGGGACAAGATCTATACGTGCCCCTGCTGCAACAAGGTGGCCTGCTCTAGCCTGTTCTTCTGAGTCGGGCTGCGAGACCTGCTCCAGCGTGTCCTTCTGAGCCCGGGCACGGGACCACTTCAGCCTGCCATAGGATTCCTCTTTTCTTGTTTGTGGTTAGATCCTAAAGAGCAGGGACTGCCTAGGCACTTGGAGATGCTTTTCCTGTAGGAACCACGCGAGCACAGCTCCTCAACAGGGAAAAGCTCACACTTTTGTTTTAGTTCAGCGACTTTCCCTCTTGTGCATGTGCATGCTGGGGGAATGTAATACTTCCCTTACATCTCCCTCCTGATTTCATAATACTGTGCACTTCAATGCATTTAAGGATCTCGGTGCTTCACACACACGAATGAAGTAGGCCTCCCACAGGTTTGAGCGAGAGGGACATTTTAAAAATAAAAAAGGGAGGTGATGTGACATCAGTGAGTCACCAGCAGAGCTGTCACGCTCCCCAGCCAGAATTCCTCACTTGTCCCGTATTGCTGTCGTGTTCCCTGTGTGAGAAAGGAGAAAAGCGAGGGCAAAGTCCCTTTTCGTGAGGTCTGCGAGCTCTGCCAAAATACATTCCTGGGGCTCTTTTGCTCATGAACCTCCCAGCCTTGAAGTTCTCTGGGTGTGATGAATGTCTGTCCGTATGACCTTCACACAGGGCAAGAGTTTCTCTTCCTTGGTGAAAGAGCACTGCTACTCTGCCGTAGTGGGCAATGCCAGTGACTGTGGTGTGGAGGGCTCTAAGAAAAGCAGACCAGATCATAGCAGAACAGCCTTCGAGTTAACACACCTGGAGTTTGTTCCCTGTTTTGTTGGTAGTGGGGAGGAAACCTTTTCCTTTTTGTACGTTGTACCTCTTTATATTGTTGATAAAGAAACCTGATAATTAAGCTCAGGAGAGATGCAGTTGTATGATAATCTCTCTGTCTTGTTTGACCTAACATGTTTCTGATAGGAATTGTTCATTGTTTCTTTAAAGCCCAGTTGAATTGTATGGACCCACAATATCATAGAAAAGGCCTGGAAAAGTACCTGCTTCACTTCTGACCAAAGCTCTGCTGGAATGAACTTCAGACCAAAGTCCTTGTGGAGCAAGTAAATCCAACTCTTTCCTCTGAAGTCAGCTGATCTGCAACTTCTTGAGGATTGTCTTTGCTGCAGAGATAGCTCTTCCCGGGTGTTGCCCCTAATCTCATCTCCCACACAACCCTCTCACACAAGTTAATTGTGCTTTCTGTCCCAGCTAGCTGGCGTGGCTACAGCTGCAGGTTGGAGCCTGGGTACTACTTTCACTTGGACTGGTAACCCGCCCATTTGCAATGAAGATGCAGGCTAAATCACTCGAGCGCTGATAGTCTTCCAATGCCTTCCCATAATTCCACTGTGTGCCCTAAAGAACTGACCAGTTCGCTAGGAAAAAATCAGAGTGGCTGATCTTACTGCAGCACCAAAAAACCATGGGATGGACTTCTAGAAGTCCTAGCAATACATGTGGGGGAGCGAAGCACCAATAAGGACACTGTGTAATGTGGGTGTGGATTTATAGGGTGGTCACTCACGCCTGGCTGCTCATGACCCAAGCTAACTGTGCAGTGAAGACATACTCTAAGGATTTTTTTGAGCTGTGTCTTAAACCAGTGGTTCTCAACCTTTCCAGACTACTGTACCCCTGAATGAGACCCGCCGCACAGGGCTAAAGCCCGAACCCTGCTGCCCAGGGCTGAAGCGTGTAACTTAGGTTCAGGTGGCCCCAGGCAACTGCCTTGCTTGCCATCCCCTAATGCCAGCTCTGCACTTGCAACCCCCTTAAACCCGTCCCACGACCCGCGTGGGGGTTTCAGCCCACAAGTTGAGAAACACGGATCTAGATCAGTTGACGTACCCCCTGAAAGACCTCTGCGTACCCCAGGGATACACGTCTGGTTAAGAACCACAGTGTTAAACCATCTAGATTTGAAAATGCCGAGTCACCAGCTGGGAGACGGTTCTGAATGCAAGAAAAGCTTCAGTCTTGACTCAACACTTGACTGCCACCAGGGAACCATAAATGGGCTGCAAACTGTCTCCCTCTTCCTGGCAAGAACTCCCGCAGTTTGCTGAACTCCCTGTATGATGTTTAGCTACCAGCTTAGGACTGGCTTAAAAGGATGATACTTTATCTTCTACAAAAAAATCAGCGTTGAGCGAGCGGCTAGAAAATGAAAATTAGGTGGTCCTGCAGTTATCAGAAAAGCCGGGATGGAACTGAAAGAGATGCTTGAACAGGAGCCAGTGTTGAAGTTCTACATAAGTGGAAGGCCTATGAAAAACTTAATAGGTGCCTCACAATTTGATTTCGGGGAAGTCATTTTGCAGTCGTGGGAAGCAAGTTGACAGCTTACAGTTTATGCATTCAGGTCAAAGAGGTGCAGAAACTAGATGCACAAATACAAACAGACCTGTTAGGGATATTGCTTAAGTGCTAAGAGAAATTTTGACCGGCGGGCAAAGGCTGAAACACATCCAGATCTCTGATACCATATTACCTGTTCTATAAGGATGCAAAGTATGATGATAAAGCTACAGATGTGAGAGAAAGCTGTGTCATAGTAATGAAGTGTTGCCGGCTGCTGCCCTATCCATACTTGCTGTGTTAGAGAAAGGAGCCGAGGAAGCGAGAGTTGGAGATAAAACCTTGGTGATCCCGTCTCACAGCAAGTGAAAGGCCACAAAGAGGGAAAACGCTGAATGAAACAATTATGAAAGGACGGCCAAAGGTAATGCACAGCAGTCAGCAAGGGACTATGGAGGTTACAGATATAAATGTACAGCAGTGAATGGCATGATTGTTCATAGACATAAAACTATTATACTCCAGTGACTTTACCCGTGAATGCTACAGGGAGGCTATTTGGGAATCGTACGTCAAAGAAATAAACCCAGAGGCTTCTCACATGTGAACAAGCTATTTGTTCTACTTGAGATACAATCTACAGACCCATGGTTCCCTGTCTGATACTACAGAGACTATCAAATGGTCAGAGATGGGCCAAACCAGGGTATTCCAGTGCAGGGTTTGGAAGTTTTGCGGAGGTTTGAATCTGGATCTGAACTGCTTGACTCGGGCCCGGCTATACCAACGGACATTACAGATTCTCATGTGGCAAAGAACAAGTGAAGTTTGTTACTGATCATTGCTCTTTGCACCCTGAAATGTGAACATTTGAAAGTATCTTTGTAAGACATGGAATTCCAGATAAAGACCCAGATTTTTAAAGGTATTTAGGCAGTGTTCCGTTCAGCATTGCAAGGCCTAAGGCCCAGATTTTAAGGGTAGTTAGGGTGTCTAACTCCCAGTGGAAGTTAAGCACCTAACTACCTTAAAAAATCTGGGCTTAAGTGACTTAGCCCTGGTCTACACTAGGGGTGGGATCGATCTAAGTTACGCAACTTCAGCTACATGAATAACGTAGCTGAAGTCGACATACTTAGATCGACTTACCGTGGTGTCTTCACCGCGGTGAGTCGACTGCTGCTGCTCCCCCGTTGACCCCGCCTGCGCTTCTCGCAGCGCAGAGAGAGCACTCGGGGGTCGATTTATCGCGTCTAGACTAGACACAATAAATCAATCCCCGCTGGATCGATCACTGCCCGCCGATCTGGCAGGTAGTGAAGACTTACCCTCAGATGGCTAAGTCCCATTTTCAAAAGTGACTTAGCAGCCTAAAACATTGAAAGTCATTGATTTCAATAGGAGTTAGGGTCTAGGTCTTAAGTGTTTGTCACTTTTGAGAGTGTGAATTAGCCATCTAAGTCACTTGGGGTAGATTCACAAAGCGGACTTAGGTGTTTCAACACCTAATTCTCCAGTGCCCTGCCACCCAGTGGAATTCACAGCCCTGAGTTATGCATCCAGGCCCCCCCAAGCATTGTATGGGGAGAGTTAGATGCCTGATTCTCAGAAGCCAGCAAGCTGAGCAGGGAGCCACCGAAGCCAGCCAGGAGTGAAATGCAGAGGAAAGGGCAGGGGTTAGGACCCAGATCCACAAAGGCACTCCCATTGAACTGGGCCTTAAGGATCTGACCAACCGGCAGGAGAGATTCTCAGCTGTGGGGAGCTGCGGTGGACGCTCCACCTGCCCTGTCCGGGGGGTGGGCGGTTTCTCACAGCTGCCCGCCCGGATCTTGCCATCAGAGCCTTGCGCAGATGCAAAATTTGTATCCGCATCCGCACTGCTATCCGCAGAAATGGTTCACAGATGTAAAGCGGATACCTGCAGATTTGCAGGGCCCTAGTTATGGCACTTGCCTGGGAGGTGGGAGACCTGTTTTCAAACCCCTGCCTGATTTGGATTGGGGATTTGAATCAAGGTCTCCCATCTCCCAAGTGAGCACCCGCACCACCAGGCTATTGGGTATTCTGCAGTGGCTCTTTCGGTCTCTGCTGTTGTACCTGTTCCATTTGGTATTAAATAAATATTCGTGAGACGGGAGGACGCGCGAGAGAGACGGAATAGCCTGATGGTTAGGGCACTTGAGTAGGCTGTAGAAGCAGCAGGTTCAAATTCCTGCTCTGGTAAATATACAAACTGGCATCACTCCAACAGGAGAGGGATCCCCCCAGAATAGCTTGGTGGTTAGGGCATTCTCCAGTCAGCTGGGAAACCTGGGTTTAAGCCCTTGCTCCAAATCAGGCAGAGCACGCATTTAAAACTGGTAGAAACTAGGTGCTGAGGGGGACTTAGGCTTAGGTAGCAACTGAGTGGTGATTTTTTTTGAATGTCTGAGAGGCCTAAAATGTTGGATTTATGATCCTATATCCCTTTGTGAATATAGTGCTACCCTTTGCAACAGCGGGTGGAGCAATAGCAAAATACTTTTAAGAATGTGGGCCAAAGTGTTCAGTGCTGTGAGAACAGAGTGTTCCCCTCGCAGCAGTTAAGCAGTTTTCAGTTGATGTCGATTTTAAGCATGTGGTTTCAACTTCTAACCAGTTTAGATCAAATCTAAACAAGAGCTTAGTACAGATGGTGAAGAAGTGGATGAAGAAGCGACCAATCCTTTAGCTCGGCTCCATCCATCCACTAGTAGACGATGGAGAGTCACCCGCTCAGCTGTTGAGAAGATGAATGAAAATTAACCTGCCCAGCAAGGAAAAAGCTAAACAAGCCTCAAAATTAAGAGAGAATAAGATTAATGAGAACCAGAAAATTAAACAAAGCTACTTTGATTTTTAGAAGAACACACTCGTCCATCACTTCAGCTTTGGCAACACCGTTCATCCTTGTGCCTACACCACAAACAGGTGATTAGAGAGGCATAGGAAACGCACAGAGCGCTCCAAAATCCTAGCAAGTATATCATGTGTTTGCTGCCCTTTGATTTAATAAACATATCCTGAGATCCCAGATACAACGTCTTGTGCAAATGAACCATTAGAACTTGTCATTGTGGGATAGAACAGAGAAAAACGGAGAGATTAATTGGTCTGAAGAAGATAATACATTAAGAAGTTCTTAAACCACTACAGAAACTAATTAAAAATGTCATACGTCTTTATAGAAATAAGTGTATAAGGAGGTAAACGCTTGCTGGAGAGTGATGTGCAAGTTGCCTCTTCTGCTTGGAGAAGCAGAACGTAAAAAATAGCTGTTTTCTGTATATGTGATGTTGAAATGTATATTGTATACATTGAGAGACATTAAGGCATTGTTTAAAAGAAGGAAGAGGTAGTGATATAAATACTAGAGTTAATAGATGACTCTTAGAATGTTAACAGGCATATGAGAATTTGGAGATGGCCCCTAAGAATTATTGATGGAGGGCAAAATTCTGCCCTGAATTCTACACCATCCAATCCCCCTGAAGGCAATGGGGGTTGTTAGGGCAGGACGTGCCATGTTGTTTTGAAGAAAATGATAAACTTGATGGTGCAGCTATGAATTCTAGCTGAACAATAAACTAGTTATTCTTCTCACTCGTGTGTCAGTATTTAGAGAATGCAAAGAACGTGTCACACCCATCCACAAACACCTCCACAGGATCCCCATTCATCCCAGAGCCAGTCCAGAAAAGACCCCTGTTTACACCTCCTCCGTAGTCTTGTGCCAGTCAGCCTGGTATAACTCCTCCACTGTGTGTCTCCTCTCGGCCCTTCCTCACAATCTATCCCTGCATCAGCCTTCACCTCCGAACCTGCCAGGTATAACAGCCATCTTGTCTCTCTGCAACATCTCTCTTAAAATCTCATCTGAAAACGTCTCTTCGATGTTGTACCTCTGGCTTGTTACACAGGAATAACTATTAAGAAACCACCACGCCAGGCCTTGCTACGTACACCTAGTCGGCTACTGGTACTTTAATAGATTCCAAGGCCAGAGGGGACCATTGTGATCATGTAGTGTGACCTCCTGTATAGCACAGGACTTCCCCCAAAATAATTCCTTTACCATATCTTTTCGGAAAACCTCCAATCTTGATTGAAAAATTGTCGGTGATGTAGACTCTGCCATGACCCTTGATAAATTGTCTGAATGGTTAATTACTTTCACCATTTAAAAGTTATGCCTTATTTCCAGCATGAATTTTTCTAGCCTCAACTTCTGGGCATTGGATTGTGTTACACCTTTCTCTCCTAAATTGAGGAACCCATTATTCAATATTTGTTCCCTGTGTACCTACTTATAGACTAATTAAATCACCCCTTAACCGTCACTTTAAGATAAATACATTGAGCCCCTTGAGTCTCTCATGTTTCCTAATTCTTATTCTCATGGCTCTTCTCTGAACCCTCTCCAGTTTGTCAACATCCTCTTTGAATTGTGGGCACCAGAATTGGACACAGCGATCATAGTAGTGTCAAACTCCCCTGGTTATGGCTCCACGGATTGCATTAGCTGTTTTAGCCACAGTGTTGCACTAGGAACTTCTGTTCAGCTGATTATCTGCCTTGACTCTCAAACCTTTTTCAGAATAATGGCCTCCCGGGCTAGTGAGACTATATCATCTGTTTTCCCCTAAATACAGAACAGAAATATTTATTGAACACCGCTGCCTTTTCTGAATTATTACTGATAATTTTACCATTTCCGTCTACTAATGAACAAATACCACTGTCAGGATTTTTTTTGTTCCTAATATATTTCAAAAGCTCCTTCTTATCTTTCAGTCTCCTGGCCATAGATGTCTCCTTGTGTCCCTTTGCTTCCCTTATCAATTTTGTACAGTTCCTAAGTTCTGATTTATATTCATTGCTATCAACTTCCCCTTTCTTCTTTCTGTTACATATTTATTTTTTTGTAGTTGCCTTCATTTCCCCTCTAAACCAGATTGGTTTTTAATCAGTACAGCCTTCTTCTTTGATTGTGGCTTCTTGATTCCCATTTATCATTCACGTTTTTCTGATTAAATTCGTCCTCCAGATGATTTGGCTCATAATTGTTTCCAGCTTTGGGAAACTGGTCACTTTAAAGTACCAACTCTCTCTCTCTATATATATATATAGATAGATATTACTGGTCTGTACTTTATTCTGCATACACATTATAAATGTGATCAAGTCATGATCACTTGTACCTAAGCTACCAATAATTTTTAGTTCTATGATCAGTTCCTCTTGATTTGTTAAGACAATGTCTAATAAAGAATTCCTCCATGTTGGACGCAACACCTTTTGAGTTAGGAAATGATAATCTATCATGTTGAGAAATTGCAAGGACGTTTAGTACTGGCAGTATGAGACACCCTGCATGTGTCACTCCAATTGAAGTGCCTCATGAGCGTGCAGCTATTTTTCTTAAACATCCCTCCCTCTTGGGGAGAGGGATAGCTCAGTGGTTTGAGCATTGGCCTGTTAAACCCAGCGTTGTGCGTTCAATCCTTGAGGGGGCCATTTAGAGATCTGGGGCAAAAATCTTTCTGGGGATTGGTCCTGCTTTGAGCAGCGGGTTGGACTAGATGACCTTCTGAGGTCCCTTCCAACCCTGATATTCTATGATAGATAGGTGTATAAGGAGTTGGCCATCTTGTTCCCTAGTGAGATATAGTGAGTTGTTGCAGGCACCAACTAATACCCCATCTTGTGCTTTCTCTGTTAGGACATTGATCTATAAGCATTCAAGATCATTTTCCTGTGGGTTGTCAGTGACTCGGAAACAAGTAATGCCATTTTTGATAGAGTGCCACTTCCCCTCCCTTTTTGCCCAGTTTATCCTTCCTAAATAGGTTATAACCTCTGATTTAAACAATCCAGTTATGGGACTTATCCCACCTGATTTTAATATCAATCAGATCCCATTTATGCTCATAAATGTACAATTCCAATTCCTCATTTGTTTCCATTTGCATTCGTGTACAGACATTTCAAGAATTTCTTATCCTATGATTCCTTGATATGTTCTCAACATCTTGGTTTTGTATTAACTGTGGTGTGGTGTGTGAGAGAGAGAGAGAGAGAGAAGCACACAGTGTGGCATGTGTGTGAGGGTGAGAGAAACACTGTGTTGTTTGTGAGACAGTGTGTGAAAGAGACAGTGGTGGGTGAGTGAGCGACAGTGGTGTGTGTATGACACTGGTATGTGTGTGAGAGAATCACAGTGGGGAGTGGGTGTGTGAGAGAGACACACACAGCATGCTGTGTGTGAGCAAGAGAGAGACAGTGTGTGGTGTGTGTGTGTGAGAGAGACACACACACGCACACATTCCCCCTTTAAGTACACTGCCCTTTTAAGTACTCACCAGTCTGAAGCCTGCTTGTTCAGACACAGCAGCAGCCACCAGCAAGCTCTATCCCACATCCCACCCCTGAGCCCTGTCCTGTTCCTTCCGTCCTCCCCCTCCCCCACTCTGCAGAGATGGGATACATGGGTGGGGGAGGGGGATACTCTGACATCAGCTTCCCTCCCCTGCCCCCACTCTGCTCTTCACAGCAAGCAAGAGACTCCCAGGGGCTCAACCCAAGGCAGAGGGCAGGAGCAGAACAGCAGTCTGGGGAGGGGCACCTGAAGTGCACGCCTTTGATTGACTGCTGGGCGGCCGCGCAGCTTAGAGGGAACTTAGACTGCAAGTCAAGTTCTTCAGACTGCCAGTTGCTTATGTAGCTTTTTTCTGGCCCCATAACAATTTTTCAACATTCTTTTTAACGTGTGGACGCTGTATCATGAGCAGGGGAACTGGAGTCAGAGGGCCCATGTTCCCTGGAGGGATTGGTATTGGCAGGACACCAGGCAGGCAGGGACTGTGAGGAAGTGGATGGGAAGCCATGCAGCCACATGGACAGAGCAGTGCACAGGGTTTAATAAAGTTCCACACGTGGTCAACGTAACGTGCATTCAGCCTCGCTCAGTGGCAAGGAAACACAGTGGCACTATATGAGGGGTGAGTTCTCTGCAGCTGGCAGCGTGTGCCATGGAACGCACTGTGAAGCCCCCCGGGAGCCCTGGATTTTGCAGACAAAAACCTAAACCAGTGATGGACCTGGAGGAAGGACAGACAAGGTGGGTGAGGTAATATCTTTTATCGGACCAACTTCTGCTGTTGAGAGAGACGAGCTTTCGAGCCACACAGAGCTCTTCTTCAGGGCTGGGAAAGGTACTAACAGCGTCACAGCTAAATACAAGGTGGAACATATTGTTTAGCATAAGGAGTTAACACATATTTCAGGGGCCCATTCAAGGTGAAGTGGCCCATTAACACCTCTCTAGTCATGGGAGGGGAAGACGGGTGGGGGGGGAGGTTGTAAGTGGTTTATAGATTGTTGTAATAAGCCATAAATCCAGCGTCCCTTCAGTCCGTGATGTTTAGGCTAAGTCTACACCAATGTTCCTTCTAATTTTTTCCATCGATGTGCAGAATACATTTTGTTACGTGCACCAAGGTAATATGTGGATGTGCGCCACCAGTAGAAACAAAAAACCTAGATATAATATATATTTTTTAAAAGTTACCAACAGGGATAATTACTCCAGCCAGGACAGGTTAGGCATTTTAGAACTCACTACTCAAAGAACTAAATTTAAATGTAAGAGAAATAAAAATTATGAAATGCACAGACCAGTCAAAACACTAAAATAACACACTTTGAAAGAATAAAATTAGAGAGACTATATGTGCATTGCAGGAAAAACCAAGAAATCACAACAACCAACAACACAAGTATGTGTTGAGAGGTGTGTGAGAAAGACTGTGTATATGTGTCTGTAGAGACACACAGACTGTGTAGGGAGACAGACTGTGTGTGTGTGTGTGTGTTCTCTACACACACAGAGACAGACACAGAGTGTGTGTGTGTGTGACAGACAGACAGAGATTGTGTTGTGCTGGGGAAGTCTCTGAGGTAAAGGCACTCACGGCCCAGAACAGCGTTCAGACCTCAGACCCTCTCCTGCAGTGCTCGGAGTCCTGAGCTAGGCTGTCCTGTCTTCCCTGCTGGTGTACAGGGGGAGGGGAACACCCTGACATCAGCACCCTCCTACCCCACGCTCTGAACAGCCCACAGGAGGGTCCCGGGAGCAGCAGGGCCTCCAAGGCAGAGGGCTGCAAAGCAGCGGGGGGGCGCACACCTGAATACAGGCTGCCGGCTGGATGTGAGTGGCTCTGCACAGCACTTCAATCGCTCAGTGCGCAGCTTACAGGGAACACGGCTGAGGGCCCGGCTGGGAGGGAGCAGGGACACAGATAACAGCGTTCTCCTATTGCTGGTGTGGGGCTGCCACCAGGTGCTGCCTCACCAGCTGCTCTCCCAGCTGAAGGCCACAGGTGGAAGGCACCTCTTGCTCAAGGCTGGGCCGGGGGAGCAGGGAAGATGTGGGTTTCATCAGGGATGCAGCACCGTGACCCAGGCCTGTTACTCCCACACACATACACATCCCCTGTTCAGCTGCATGGTGCCTCACCTTGGCTAAGGCAGATTCCTCTCCAGGGCTGTGAGGAGTTGAGTAAGGCCATGTAAATACCTGGGTGGGCAAACAGCTGTGCATATCTCTCTATCAGTGTTATAGAGGGTGAACAATTTATGAGTTTACCCTGTATAAGCTTTATACAGGGTAAAACGGATTTATTTGGGTTTACACCCCATTGGTAGTTGGGCATCTGAGTGTTAAAGACAAGATCACTTCTGTGAGCTGCTTTCAGGTGAGCCTTCAGCTGTTAGGGGACGTGATTCAGACCTGGGTCTGAGTTTGCAGCAGGCTAGCGAGTCTGGCTCAAAAGTCCTAAGATGACGGGGCAGGAAGGCAGGGGCAGAGGTAGTCTTGGCACATCAGGTGGCAGCTCCCAAGAGGGGGGTTCTGTGATCCAACCCGTCACAATTGGCAGGCTCTGTGCACAGCTAAGTGCTTTGAGATACTGGTAGTGATTTTAAGTGAGGTGGCTGAAGAACAGACGGAGTGGTTACTGGTTTGTTATTTTCTGTTTATTTCGGGTAAGGGAAGTAGGGACAGAAAAGGAAGCAAAATAAATAAGAGTGAAGATCGAAAGACGCTAGAACTACGCAAGTTGCAAATTGCCCAGAAAGGCTGAACACTGGGCGCTGGGGAAAATCTCTGTTAACGAAGAAGCCCCTGAGCTGAGTGCATCTCAGTTTCAATGAACTGCAGATGGGTGTGGCCCAACCTCTCTATCTGTGCTGACGCTGACTGGAGTGTCTAACTTAGCAAAACAGGAGTGGAGGGGTGCCTGTTCTAGCAGAAGGGGGTTCTCTGTGGGGGTTCTCTGCCCACCAGCAACATTGCTGGTGGGCAGTCTTTTCCCGGGCAAATTGCACATCAATTTCCATCTGTTTTCCCTTGAGACCGTCACTTGATGAGCTGGGATACCACAGAGAACCCCCTTCTGCTAGAACAGGCACCCCTCCACTCCCTGGACTTAAAAGACAACGCAATTAAGACCCAGAGACATGAACTGGCTGTAATGGAGTGGAAGAGGTGCACAGAAACATGTATCCTGGAGCTGGAAGTTGGGGTGCTGGGAACAAACCCCAAGGACGCTGTAGCTGGAAGCAAACCCAACCTGAGAGAAAGGGGGGGATTGTGCTGGCCAGGGAAAGGTCTGTCATAGCTGTGAGCCCACAGCTGGATCAAGGTCTCTTTCCCTTTTGGAAAAACAACAAGGAGTCTGGTGGCACCTTAAAGACTAACAGATTTATTTGGGCATAAGCTTTCGTGAGTAAAAACCTCACTTCTTCAGATGCAGTGAGGTTTTTACTCACGAAAGCTTATGCCCAAATAAATCTGTTAGTCTTTAAGGTGCCACCAGACTCCTTGTTGTTTTTGTAGATACAGACTAACACGGCTACCCCCGGATACTTTCCCTTTTGGGGGACACAGGAGTGTCTGCCCCAGAGGGGAGCCCAAAGAAAAATTGTAGGTATACTGCCTCCGCCATGGTCATGGTCAGTGTCCAAGCCTCTGGCAGTAAGTTCAGAAAGAGGGTGTGATGTTGCAGTCTATATGATTTTATAAAAAATATACTAATGAGTAAATATAATGTAACTGGAATATGCTTCATGCAAAAGGTCTCTTGTTAGGTATCATTACAAAGTTTATAATCTACTGAGTGTGATCATCCTATTTCTATAAATGTATCACTCTTGTAGCTAAAACCAGAAATATGAAATATAACTCTGAGGGCCTAGGGTAATTATGCAAAGTGTGGGCCATTAATGGTGGTTTGGAATCTTGATGGCCCCCATCAACCAGGACAATTGACTGTGGATGGCTCTGTTTGCTTGCAGGCCTCCCTGTGAGTCAGGCTGGGAGGAATGAAGGTTTGGGGTCTTAGAATGACATGTGATCATGTCACCTGAACTGGAATCCATCTTTAACCTGGTGCTTTTCCAGTGAGGGAGGGGGGGGGGAAGAACCCAGAGGGACAAAGGATTCCTGCCTTATGCAAAAAATATATAAATGGGTGGTGTGACGAACTGGGCCTGTTCTCACTGTGGTCTGTGAATGCTGACAGGGGAGTGGGGCTGGGATAGTCTGCATTGGAGGATGGGATCTGCCCGAGGGCGCATACCTGAGTGTGTAACATGAGAACCCAGGAAGGGGTTGAAGGCCAGGTGACTCCTGAGCCCGGGAAACTGAACAAAGGCTGTGGGAGGGGTCGCTGAGGGCAGAGTGCTGGAAGCGAGCTGGAGAGATGGCTGGGAGACAGAGATGGCTCTGACCCCCCCGCCTAGGGGGGTGGGCTGGAATGCCCTGGGACCCCAAGCTGGACTTAACTGAGGGGGTCCTGTTGTCTGTGCCTGCAAGACCTGTCTTGGACTGTATTCCTGTCATCCAAATAAACCTTCTGCTTTACTGGCTGGCTGAGAGTCATGGTGAATCGCAGGAAGCCGGGGGTGCAGGGCCCTGAGTCCCCCAATACTCCGTGACAACTGGTGGCAGCGGCGGGATCTACTGCACCCCGTGGACGGCGCTTCCTGCAGTAAGTGACTGGGGAGCAGTAAAACGAAGGGGGATTGACGGGGACCAGGCCTGCTGAAGAGTGGGAGAGAGACGGTTATTACCCCTGGGAGTGTGTGACCATCGAGAAGGACTTTTGCAGTAACAGGGTCCCCCGGGGGGATCGCAGCGAGTGGTCCCAGGGGCGGAGGAGTCTGCAGCTGGACCCTGGCAGAGAGGCGGTGACCTCGAGAAGGGCTGGCACACTAGGGGTCCCCCTGGGAACTGTGGGGAGCTGTGAGCACACAGGCCGGTGAGTGGCCAGCAGGAAGATGTATGCCAAGCGGCTTAAGAGCGACCTGGTGGAGCTGTGCAAGCAGAGGCGGCTGCGCATTGGGAGGCTCACCAAAGAACAGCTCATTGCCCAGCTGGAGGCGGAAGATCGCGCGAATGAACTGATCCCTGTGTCTCAGGGAAGCAGCCTGGCAAATGCAGCGCAGGCACCAGTGTCTGTCCCAGCTGGGAGTGGTCAGCCGGCTGCTGAGGGCTTCCCGAGACCCCTCCTTCCTATGCCTAGGGGAAGGGTGGGGAGGAGCCCAGCAAATACCGAAGGCGCCGTGACCCTCCCGGCCAGCAGGGGATCCCCCCGGCGAAGCCCGCCGGCCAGCAGAGGATCCTCCCGGCGACGTTCAGCATCCGTGGAGCGGAATTGGCTGGAATGGGAGAAAGAGCTAAAACTGAGAGAGCTGGAGGATCGTGAACGACAGAGACAGCATGAACGGGAGGAGAAAGAGAGACAGCATCAGCGTGAAGAGAGACAGAGACAGCATGAACGGGAGGAGAATGAGAGACAGCGTCAGCATGACCTGGAACTGGTGAGATTGAAGGGCAGCGAACCCCCGGCTGCGGTGAGTGAGGGGGGACCCAGGACTGCACGGAGCTTTGATAAGTGCATCATGGCCCCATACAAGGAGGGGGAGGACATGGATGACTTCCTGGAGGCCTTTGAGACAGCCTGCGAGCTGCACCGGGTTGATCCCGCGGAGAGACTCCGGGTCCTTACCCCCTTACTGGACCCCAAAGCCGTGGCATTGTACCGCCAACTGGGAGAGGCAGAGAAAGGGGACTACGAACTATTCAAAAAGGCCCTGCTACGTGAGTTTGGGCTGACTCCTGAGATGTACCGGGAAAGGTTCCGGAGTCAAGATAAAACCCCTGAGATCTCATATCTGCAACTAGCCGTCCGCATGGAAAGATACGCCAGCAAGTGGGCTGGTGGGGCCCAGACGAAGGAGGACCTGATTAAACTGCTGGTACTGGAGCAACTGTATGAGCGGTGCCCATCCGACCTGAGGCTGTGGTTGGTGGACAGAAAGCCAGAGAACCCGCGACACGCCGGGCAGCTGGCTGATGAGTTTGTAAAGAGCCGGTCAGGGGGTGGCAGGGAGGAGCCCCAAAGGAACAGGCCCGCCGCGATGCAGAGAGAGAGTCACCCTGGGACCTCCCAAAGGGGGAATATGGGGAATCCCCTCCCATGGGGAATGCCCAGCATCAGGGACAACCGACCGGCTCGAGGGGACCCACGGGACATGAGCTGCTATTACTGCGGCCGAAGAGGCCACGTTCGGGCCCAGTGCCCCAAGCTCAAGGACAGACTGAGCAGACCGAACCCGCACCGGGTTAACTTGGTAGAGGCCCAGACGGACGAGGGGCAGGCTTCTCACGCAAGAGGGGCTGGCAGCTTATCAACTGCTCAAGAAAGAGAAGGGCCCCAGGCCAGCTTCTCTGGGGGGCCAGATGCTCCGGATTCAAAGTTCTCCGTTTACAGGGTTGGCGCGGGGCTGTCCCTGCGGAGCGAGTGCCTTGTTCCCCTGGAGGTGGATGGGAAGAAAGTTTATGGATACTGGGACACGGGCGCAGAGGTGACACTGGCCCGGCCCGAGGTGGTGGCCCCAGATCGGGTGGTGCCCAACACCTTCCTGACCCTGACCGGGGTGGGCGGGACCCCATTCAAGGTTCCCGTAGCGAGGGTACACCTGAAATGGGGGGCCAAGGAGGGCCCCAAGGACGTGGGAGTGCACCACCATTTGCCCACTGAGGTGTTGATGGGGGGGGACCTAGAGGACTGGCCAAGCAGCCCCCAGACCACCTTAGTTGTGACCCGCGGTCAGAGCCGGCGAGGGGCACTGCGCCCTGGCCTTGGGGGGGGGTGCCTTGCCTGAGGCGCAGGACCATAACCTGGTGGGGAGGGAACGCCCAGGGACACGGCTCAGGGAGGCTGCAGCTTCGGACCCAGCGGGCGAGAAAGAGCAGGTGGCCATCCCTGTCCCAGCTGCTGAGTTCCAGGCCGAGGTGCAGAAAGATCCCTCCTTGCGGAAGATAAGGGACCTGGCCGACCTCAATGCGGTACAGACCATGGGACGAGGTGGCCGGAAAAGGTTCCTGTGGGAGAAGGGGTTCCTGTACCGAGAATGGGCTCCCCCAGGGAAAATGGAGTCAGGGGGGATCAGGAGGCAGCTGGTGGTACCCCAGAAGTATCGCCGCCAGCTGCTGTGCCGGGCCCATGACATTCCTCTCTCAGGGCACCAGGGAACCTGGCGTACCCAGCAGAGGCTGCTACGGAGCTTTTACTGGCCTGGGGTCTTTGTTACTGTCCGACAGTACTGCAGATCCTGTGACCCCTGTCAGAGGGGGAGGAAGGCCTGGGACAAGGGGAAAACAGCCTTAGGACCCTTGCCCAGCATAGAGGAGCCTTTCCGGAGGGTGGCCAAGGTAAAAAGGGCGGCTCTAAACCAAGAGAGCCCAACGCACAGACCTCCAGACTGGAGCGCTGGGAGAAGACCACAGCCCAGTTGGAGCCCCAGAGGTGTGGGGGTGGGAAAAGGGCACAGGCCGCATAAACCTTCCCACATGCGAACTGCGAGTGCCATCAAGCACCCCCGACCTAAGGGGGGGCGTGAAACTGGAGGGGCCTGGTGTAATTCTCACCAAGGAATGGGAGGGATGCGGGGGCATCCATGGGAACGGGGGTAGGTTCGAACTTCCCCGGGTCACTGGCTAAAGTGACCCTGCTCAGTTCGGTCTCGAAGGGGGGCGGCGCTGTGACGAACTGGGCCTGTTCTCACTGTGGTCTGTGAATGCTGACAGGGGAGTGGGGCTGGGATAGTCTGCATTGGAGGATGGGATCTGCCCGAGGGCGCATACCTGAGTGTGTAACATGAGAACCCAGGAAGGGGTTGAAGGCCAGGTGACTCCTGAGCCCGGGAAACTGAACAAAGGCTGTGGGAGGGGTCGCTGAGGGCAGAGTGCTGGAAGCGAGCTGGAGAGATGGCTGGGAGACAGAGATGGCTCTGACCCCCCCCCCCCCCAGGGGGGTGGGCTGGAATGCCCTGGGACCCCAAGCTGGACTTAACTGAGGGGGTCCTGTTGTCTGTGCCTGCAAGACCTGTCTTGGACTGTATTCCTGTCATCCAAATAAACCTTCTGCTTTACTGGCTGGCTGAGAGTCATGGTGAATCGCAGGAAGCCGGGGGTGCAGGGCCCTGAGTCCCCCAATACTCCGTGACAGGTGGAACAGAACAAAGGGGGCGGCCATTATAAGAAATTCCCTAGCTACCACCTGAGCAGGAATAAGAGCTGTACCGGGGAAAGGATTGGGCCCAGACTAGGAAGGTGTCCAGTCTGAGGAAAAAAATTACTAAACTTACTTGGGGGGAGGGATAGCTCAGTGGTTTGAGTATTGCCCTGCTAAACCCAGGGTTGTGAGATCAATCCTTGAGGGGGCCACTTGGGGATCTGGGGCAAAATCAGTACTTGGTCCTGCTAGTGAAGGCAGGGGGCTGGACTCAATGACCTTTCAAGGTCCCTTCCAGTTCTAGGAAATGGGATATCTAATTTAATTTAATTTAAATCATCTCTAAGGGTGAGATTATCTGTATTCAGTTTGAATAGACATAGATTTGCATGTTTTATTTTATTTTGCTTGGTGACTTACTTTGTTCTGTCTGTTACTACTTGGAACCACTTAAATCCTACTTTCTGTATTTAATAAAATCACTTTTTACTTGTTAACTCAAAGTATCTGTTAATATCTGGGGGGGGGGGCAAACAGCCATGCATCTCTCTCTATCAGTGTTATAGAGGGCGAACAATTTATGGGTTTACCCTTATAAGCTTTATACAAAGTAAAACTGATTTATTTGGGTTTAGACCCCACTGGGAGTTGGGCATTTGAGTGTTAAAGACAAGAACACTTCTGTGAGCTGCTTTCAGGTAAGCCCACAGCTGTTAGGGTACGTGATTCGGACCTGGGTGTGGGTTTGCAGCAGGCTAGTGGGTCTGGCTCAAACCAGGCAGGGCACTAAAGTCCTAAGCTGACAAGGCAGGAAGGCAGGGGCAGAGGTAGTCTTGGCACATCAGGTGACAGCTCCCAAGGGGGGGGGTTTCTGTGATCCAACCCGTCACAGGGGTAATAAGAAACAGCCCCCAACATCGGGACTGTCCTTATAAAGTTGGGACATCTGGTCACCCTAGGTAGGAGGGGACAGTTTGGTAAAGGTGGGGGGTGGAAGGCTGACATCTCCAGGGAGCAGAGGTAAAGTTACCATGTGTGGTTTAAGGTGGGTACTTGGGGTGGAGCCATAGAGGGGCATGAACTGGTGGGTGATGCTTTCCGGTTCCTGGCTTTGGTAGATTTGAGTCAGGTATGTTGTGTGCGCAGCACTGGTTTTTCCAAGTTCCTGGGGTTGCTCCCCTCAGCTCCCAGCCCCATGTTTAAGCCGAGGCAGAGGGTGGGATTGCTGGATGGTACAAATGCAGCTGTTGAAGGATTTCGCTGTAAGCAATTGCACATAAATGCCTAGGTGCAACTGTAGCACATACACAGCACGAAGCGTCTGCCCCACTGATGCCCATTTCTAACCCCAAAGCGAAGTCGGAGCCAGCCCCGTCCGTAACATTTAACTCAATACAATAGATTCCAGTGGCTGTTTCTTAGCAGGGCTCGTTTGCATCTCTATGTTGCATGGGAGAGCGTAACTACCTAGCTATACTTCAAAGGCTTTACCCTGCTCTGGCAGCATCGAGGGACCTTAAAGGGGGTGGAAATAGCCCATTTGCGCAAGGGTTTCGCCGCCCAGTGCGTTACACCCACTCTGCTCCTAGCCCCTGGTGTAGGGGACAGATTGGAGGTGGAGGGTGACGGGAGAACAATGGAGGGGTCACGAGAAGCAAGTGTGAGTAGCCCTGAGGCTGCTTTTAATGAATACCACAGAGCAGGCAGGCCCCAGAATACAGGGAACACCAACAGTAGCTCTTTCACCATCCCTGCCCCAAGCACATGACCACAGTCAGTGAGACACTGTCCTCAGGCTCAGATCCTACATACCTTGTTCACCCATTGATTGATGGGTGCCCAGGAGGGCAGGGCTGGATACCAAGACAGTCAGGGGCAGATCTAACCTCTTCCTGCACAGATCCGTACGCAGTGACCTGTCTAAGGGACGGTACATGCAAGTTAGCTATGAAAGGGAAGCCTGAGCCTTCAGGCAAATCAAACCACCACTTACCTAAGTGCCTACATCGCAAGGAAGACGTGGTAGAGGGTGTAACTATTCAGTACAATGCTAGAGCCCGTTTCTGCATGGGCAACGGGCAGCCATTCCTCTTCAAGGATCTACCCAACTGCCCTCCATCCACCTGAACTACAAAAGAGAGCGGAGGCTGCTGAACCTGGCACGGGACCAGCCTCTACGTGTGCAGCACATGGATAGTTTTAGGATGTAGCACCAACCTTGACAGCCACGCTGCCTTCCATGGAGTGCCGAGGGATGGGGCTCCTAAGGTAGACATGCCAGCATGGTGGGGAGAAGAGGCAGGCTCTGGCTCTGCTAACAACTCTTGGTGTGGCCTTGGGGAAGCCAGTCCCTGTCTGTTGTAAAATAGGGGTGATGATACAGCCTCGCCTTTAGGAAGTGTTTGGAGCTCTGGTCGTGGGAGGGTCACAGCAGTTGTACCAATATCCCCCCAAGGCTGCATGTTGGTCCACCCCCTAAAAGGGCACTAGTAAGCCCCTCTCTCTTGCTTTTGAAGGACTTGCCCTCTGGGCAGTGGGATTCTCATCCATTTCCTGATCTTCTTTCTTTCCATGGGCGGTAGGGCTCCCCAGCTGCAGGCACCATTGCTCTCATGCAGAGATGTGTGAAGAGAGGAAAGGAAAGAGAGAGGACGTTAAAAGTCTGGGCCAGTCACCCTGCAAAGTGGTCCTTTCTGGAAGTGAGAAGGGAATTTACCATGGACAATCCCAGACTAAATTAGGAAACCCTTTATTTCAACCAAGAGTATTACAAGAAATCCATAAATGCGGTAAAACACACGTCATAGTTCTCTAGGGTTTGATAACAAAGCAAGTACTGGCCCGACACCAGCCTTTCTAATAAAACAGAAATGAAATATATTAACTCTTTAATACCCAAGTGCTGGTTTACAGGAGATGTCAACATTCAGTTAAAGGCAGGTTACATGGTTTTTCCAAGTCTTTTGGTACCTAAAAACCATCCACGTGAGGCAATTGGTCAGTGAGAAAGGAGATGATCAGGAACAAATCTCTTTGCTACCCGGCTTTGGGCAGAGGTAACACTACCATTCAGTCGGAGTTCTAAGCACAGAAGAAGAGTAGCGGGTTAGCTGAAAGTTCTGTGGCATGGGGATCCTCTCGATTTGCTTGGTTATAAAAGATGGAAGGCTTCAGCGGGTGCGATTTCTTTGCTGAACCCCAAGCTGCTGCATTATCAGGGCTGCTGATACAGCTGTGACCCCCTTCCCTTTTAGAGCAGAGTTATATTTTACCCTGGAGAAAAGGTTCTAGGTAACAGTCTAT
Source organism: Chrysemys picta bellii (assembly GCF_011386835.1). NCBI lineage: Eukaryota > Metazoa > Chordata > Testudines > Emydidae > Chrysemys > Chrysemys picta. The sequence continues at coordinate 7,356,928 of NC_088807.1, forward strand.
TTGTCCATGGCACAGTGCATCCCGGCAGGCTCAGATAAGTCCGTTTATTTTCCTGTTCTCATTTTCAGACTCTGATCGAAAGGGCAGAAATGTGTCAATCTGATGGAAGTCTGAGACACAGGTCCCGTTCCAACATGGTAGCTCTTGGTGCCCCGTTGGATTTGTTCTTTGGATAAAGTGCTTTCCATTTAAAATCATGGCATCTTCCAGAAGGATCTCTACTTTCCACACTGACAAGCAGCGTGAGTAGAAGAGTGTGATGAGGCGGGGGAAGGATCTAGTTAGGGGATGACCCTGGTGGAGCTGGGCCCGCTTAACTCCAGACTTCAAGAGGAGGTCAGGGGTTCTGTGAAACTTGCAGGAGGCATTCAATGCCTTTCAGGACTGGGCTCAATGTCCAGTATTTTCAGACCTAGGTGTCTGAAGTGAAGCAGTTACGTAAGAGTGCCCTGCTTGTCAGAGGGCCTACGCACCCTCAACTTCCACTCAAGTCAATGGAAGCTAATCTGACCAGGTTCACGTTAGGTTCCCAGCATGGATTCAGGTGCTTAACTTCAGGCCCCCACATTTGAAAATTCAGCTTCTGAAGGAAGCATCGCTAAGCTAGTGAGATCCCGGTTCTACCCAAAGTTCCATGGATGTTCAGAAGAGGGAGTGCAACCGTTTCAGCATCGACAATCTGTCAGTGTTCCCACATCTGGGGGTTTAAAACATCACGTCACACAAGGTCACGTCTAAGATCCAAGAATACATAAGGCAGTTTTCCCACTGCCACAGACTGCTTTGCAATACGCATCGTAGCTGTTTCAGAAATAGGACACCAGACAAGATGCTTTTGCCATTTTAAAGAGTCCCAGAGGGACACTGAAGTTTTGAAAAGCAGCTGCTGCACATGCCCTGTAAGACACCTGCAAAAGGTTTCTAATATGGTGTCTACAGTATGACTGACATGTCATGGCCTCATTTCAGTGCATATCAAATAACATTAACAGGAGATGCATACGCTGCGTCCAAGGGCAGTTAGACCTTCTGATGTGCCAGAGTGGGTTCTGCTCTGCTTCAAGAAATATGGCAGTGAAAACACCTGCCAGAAGGCTGAGCAGAGGTTTCAACTCAGATCCTTATTCTTAACTACTGAATCTAGATTTCCGTGCTGTAATACGTGCTGCTGATATTCTTAGCAGTTATTCCCGTTTATTCACCACAGATTTACAAATGACGGTAGGCCAGATAGTCAAGGCTCACAGACGACAGAAAGCAAAGAGGAATCTCTCTAAGAAGTTTCTTGGAGAAGAGCATAAATGAGAAAACGGTAAGAGAGACATGACAATAAGTCTCAGGATAGGTCTACTGGGAATCTTGGGGTCCTAGTTTTATGTAACATGAATGATGGGTTTTATTCCTTTCAAAACGAAATGACTGAAAACAACTTCATTCAGGGGTAGTACTGAGAGGCACTAGGGCAAATGCTTCTGTCTTGACTGGTGCTGAATTTTTTATGGGCTGTCTTCCCTGTATGCAGACTGCTGGGCATAGCTAACTGGGTCAAATGCCAGAGGACAGTTTCTTTGGCAAAACAGCCTAATTCGTGTTGGTTTTCCAGGCACAGGGAAAGATGCACCATAACTGCTGGGTCCATGAGCCCAGGAACTCAGGAGTGGCTTCAGATGTTCCCGTGGATACTAAATCTAAACTACAAATGAGATATGAAGGCTGCAGCTTTGCCATAGGATTCTCCCAATTATGCACACCTGGTTTGCATACTGACTTGTCTGCTGCTTCTTGTGGAGAAGCGACTGCTACAAACAGCCACTGGGCTGCCTGGTTCGGCTTTCTGCATACCGGGTACCTCAGACCGAACTCCTCAAATCAGTACCCGATGCGGGAAAGTCCAGCTCTGCATTCACAGCAGAATGTAGAGAATATGCAATAAACCTGTTTCTGTCATTGCTTGCAAGGCAGATCTTTCCGAAGCAGGCTGGAGGGTATGTAGCTGCTGTCAGCATTAAACTTAGATACAGGGACAAAACCATGTCAGAGCAGCATACGGAGGAGAAGAAATGGGTACCACAAAAAATGTTTTAGATGGAGCTCAATTTCCTGTCACATGTACAGCAGGGAATTGCCTAGAATTGCACGGTCACCATCACCATGAGCCTAGACCTCCACTGACAGCTGGTTCTTCTCATAAGCCATTAATATTTAGTAAAAGCTCATTTTTGTGACCTGCAATATTTTAGCATTTCTCTTGCACAAATAATTCATTAACATGGAGTAGCAAGAGATCTCAAAAAGATCATTGCCAATTTCCCCCCAGACTGCAATGGGACTCCCAAATATGGGCAAACACCCTGAGTCCACAGACAGTGTCTTCCAAGAAGCCAGCTCCCTGGGTGGGAAGCATCTAAGGGCCTTAGGGGCACCAACCCCAGTGACAGCCAATGAGACTTGTGCTCTGAGCTCATTTCGGTGCTTCTGAAAACCCCACTGATGATTCTTGTGAAGCTTTACAGGTATTTTACCCATTGAAGTGAAAAGCAAAAGGGCAAATATATTCTGAACAGGAATATCTGGGAGAGAAAAGCATTTCAGAGGCTGGACCACTGGACTGAGATTGTCATAGCAAGCTCACACCCATAGGTACCATGCAGAACTTCAAACCACTGTCTGGTTTTCCTCACGGCTCTTTTCGCCAGGGTAGTGGATGGTAGCGCTAGCTCTGCAGAGTTCCTTTGGAAAGGGTATTGCTTCAGGTCTATTGAAATCTCACCTTCTCTTCTTTGCCATGGACAAACCAAGTGTCATTTGTAGGTACCAAACAGACAGGAGGAGTCAGTGACAAATGCAGTTTTCATTTAATAGAAAACAGTGTTAACAAAAATACACAACAGAAAGAAATGACAAACATTAGCAAATAAATCACCATCCTTTGTATGTAGTGTTAATGCAGCAAATTCCTAATGTGATTCAGTTTCAGTGCATGAAGAGCTAAAATTTCTGCATCTCCAGCCTTGATTCCCATGCAGCGAAGTGCCCTCACAGCTCCCTGATAGATTTATTGCACTTAAGAAAAAATAAAAATAAAAAAAGCTTAAGTTCTACCCAACAGCCCCCTCTCTAGGCTGTTTCTCTGGTCAGTTTATACAATAAATTTGTTAAATTACAGATTAGTACCATAGTTTCCTGCCGAGATTTCTCTTCATAGCAAAGCAGTAATCCACATATACAGAAATATTTCTCTTCCGATAGCAATTTTGGGGGGCGGGTGGGAGGGGGTGTGTGTCTGCCATTCCTTGTGGATTTGAACCAAAATGGTAGTTCAACACCTAATTTAACCTACCGAGTCTTCCTTCCTCTCCAACTCAAGGATAAAGATGGTTCAATCTCTTATGACCCACATCATTCAGACTTTACGCTAACAGGCCTTGCTTCACGATAAAAAAGGTTTGCTGCATAACTTTGTTTCCCTTCCTTGATTGTTCCTCTTGCATGTGCTATATTGAAGCCTTCTGCCCAACACTTCAATGCTGCCCTCGAACTGCTGCTTCTGCCCCAACAGGCCTGCTCCTCTCTCTGGCTGTGGGTACAGGGGCAGGCATTCCATTCATTTGGATTACCAGTGAGGCGATTTGCACTCTGGCAATTCTGGCTTTCATTGTAATAGTGACTTCGGAATAATGGCCTCTTTGGGTGTCATGCTTTGTGCAGGGTGTGGTATGTTGCAGTGGGACTTTGCAGACTAAAACAATGACCCATTCCACACTCTTGATACCAGAGTGCTCGGCCAGCAGAATCTCACAAGCCCTGGGACATTGAGAGAGAACCCTCCCTGAGAAAATTGAACACCTTTTCCAGAGCAACTGGCTTCCTTCCCTTGGCAAGAAGAGTAAAGGAAAGGCACCGCTAATGGTATATTCGTCCTATCAAAGGTGTGACAGCCTCTGGGATTCTCTGTATTAAGCACAATTTATAGAATGGAGCATGTTCCAATGCAGAATTGAAAATTCATCCCGGAAAGCCTTTGGTAAAAGGGGCAAATATTCTCTAAAGCAAGATTTTACAGTGAATCAAAAGGCCCACTGACCAGCTAAACGAAAGCTACTTACACAATCATAAAAAAATCAAATTCCTGTTCATCTTTTAATGGTGTAACATGTCCCCTGAATCTTTCCTCAGCCAAATACAAAAGGAGTTGGAAAATCCAAAACAGAAGGAGGGCAGTAACTTAAATAAACAACGGTGATCCTAGACTTCCTTTAATGTAATAAAATGTAGAGGATCCAACTACTTCTACTGCATATTTGCCTCTGGCTCAGTATTAGATTGCTGGATGAGTCCCCAAATGGAGATGACTGAGTCAGCCCCATCCCACCCTCCCTCTCTCCCTCTCTCTCTCTCTCCCTCCCTCTCTCTCACACGGTCAGTTCCGTACTATATGGCTTTGAGAAAACCTTGCTAAAGGGGGTAATTTGTCCTTCTCTTTGAAGCTTATAAAGTTAGGAAACTAGAATAGACTCAGCCACGATGATTCCTTCTCCCCCAAGAGAGACTCAACGATGGAATTTCACCTGATCCTCAAGGGTATTAGCTCCGTCTCTTGAACACATCACAGGCAGGGAGCCCCCTGAAATGTGGATCTCACAAACGTGTGTGTGTGTGTGCGCACACAAGCACGCCGGCTAGTTATGTCAGTGTGGTGTTCTGTATAAGGGTTTGCACGGGAAGGTATTTCTGATGGTGCTTTTTGGCAGAGTTCTGCAAACCAGGAGTAAAGTTCCAAAGAGGTTGCAGGTTAGACTAAAAGTAATTCTACATTGTTTTCTAAGTTAAATCCTGTTCAGTACTTTGAAGCTCATGATAAATATATACCTAAAAAAGGAATTTAAAATAAATAACCATTGTGGCTGTGGGTGCAGCCTGTCCTGGACAGCTTGTCTGGCGATACAAGTTTCTCAACAGGTGACTACAGCTTGTCAGTGCCACGCTTCCCAGGGACACAATCATGTGCAACCACGCTGCTAGCAGGTTTCCATGTTAGAAAACAGTTTTCTTAAACTAGCCTTCAGAGACCTGGGACACTCGTAGTGTGTGGAAAGCAAACCCAGGCCTGAACCATGAGACTCTGGGTTTTTAATCTCCCATTTGAATTGGAGAAAATTCCTGTCCAATGCCCGTTCTCCAGGATTGAGGATATCTTCTCCTTACAAATTACTCAGTAACAGTGGTAATTCCAGAGAAATATAGAAAGAAAAATGCAAATGCATCAGCTAGTGTCTAGAGAAGGTCAGAAAGTAGTGCCGTTTCCATCAGGTGCCAGGTAGGGAAATCACTCTTTTGGTAAGATTTTCTCTCTGTTCTCCTTCCCTTCCTTGAATCATCTTGAAAATATCCGAGTCCTTCCTTATAGGGCAGAGTCAAGAATGTGGGGAAAAGTGTCTAGGGCAGGAAATATCACATTGTTTTGAAAAAAAAAAATAACCTCTGTACTGCAGACCAAGGTTCTTCTGAATCATGTGGAGTGGGAAGGGAATAAAGCTACACAGGCATGTCCCAAGACAGTCTCAGCTCAACGTAGATCCACCCAGAGGAGCTGTGAGAGAGAACAAACACCAAGTCAGACATCACAGGAATTGCCAGGCAGAGTCAGCAGGCTGGTGGCCTCAGCACTAGATGCTCCCGAGGAAGCTGAAAAAATCTCCATCACCCACAGCTATAGACTAGCCAGCCCTATAGAGGCAGCGTGTTCCTAACCCCAGCAGTCAGTGGCTGAGACAGGAGGATCTATTTTCCTTATACATATATTCCTTATGTTATTTTATCCTAACTTATATCAAACCACCAAATGGAGTTGGAACAGTTCCCAACCTCTTTGCCTAAGGCTACTACATCTACCACAGGAGTTTAATAATACCTGCTCTCAAGATCGATTTCAATAATAACGGACATCCAACTCGGTACCCTACATTTCCCTTTACAATTGTATTTAAAATCAGATACACACACTAACTTGGAGCTCAGCTCCTCTTAAGAAAACATCATAAAACACAGACTTAAAAATACAATACAGTAACTCCTCACTTAACGTCGTCCTGGTTAACGTCGTTTCGATGCTGATCAATTAGAGAACATGCTCCGTTTAAAGTTGCGCAATGCTCCCTTATAACGTTGTTTGGCAGCCGCCTGCTTTGTCCACTGCTTGCAGAAAGAGCAGCCCGTTGCAGCGAGCGGGTGGGGCGTGGAATCAGAGTGGACCGGCAGCCCCCTATCGGCTCCCTGCTCCCCTAAGTACCCGGTGTGCAATTGCCGGGCAGTTCAGCTGTCCCTCCCCCCACTGCCCTGTGTTGCTCCTGCCCTCTGCTCCTGGGAGCCTCCTGCTTGCAGTGCAGGAGGGGTGGGGCGGGGAAGGGTGCTAATGTCAGGGTGTCCCTCTCCCCTCTGCTCCTGCCCCCTGCTTCTTTACACCATCTCTATAGAGTGGGGGTGGGGGGGAGACACACGGCAGCTCAGGACAGAGGGAGCTTGCTGGCAGCAGCTGCTGTCTCAACTTGCTGATCTACTTAAAAGGGTAGCGTACTTAAAGTGGGGTCAGCGTACTTAAAGGGACAATGAGCATCTCTCTCCCACACAGGGTGTATGTCTCGGTCTCTCTCGGTCATGCTGTCTCCCTTCCCTCCATTCCTGCTGCCTTGTAGCGTGTGAGGCTACATTAACAACAATGTGTTATCCCTGGAGGGCTCAGCCGAGTGCTAGTTCATCATTTAGCAGTAAGGCATTCCCTGGGAAATATCCCACCCTCTGACTTCACCACCTCAACCAAGCTTCACAATCACCATAGCTGTGTACAGTATTAAATTGTTTGTTTAAAACTTATACTATGTATATATGTGTGTGTGCGTATATATTAGTTTTTGTCTGGCGAAAAAAATTTCCCTGGAACCTAAGCCCCCCTATTTACATCATTCTTATGGGGAAATTGGATTCGCTTAACATTGTTTCGCTTAAAGTAGCATTTTTCAGGAACATAACTACAACGTTAAGAGAAGAGCTACTGTAGTAATCATCATTAGTTACCTAGATAAACCAAATCTCAGCATTTGCAGTATTTCTTCCACTTAATACAGGAAATACCTACAGAGTATGGCAGTTACCCTAGTAATATTATTTAGTAACAACCTCTTTGGGCAACACACTTTAAGAAAGATGTGGACAAATTGGAGAGAGTCCAGAAGAGAGCAACAAAAATGATAAAAGGTTAAGAAAGTCTGACCATTGAAGAAAGTTAAGAAAAAAAAAAAAAAAAGTTACCTTTTCTGTAATTGGTGTTCTTTGAGATGTGTTGCTCATGTCCATTCAACTCTGGTGTGTGTGCTCGCCACATGCTCTGGTGCTGGAAGTTTTTCCCTGAGCAGTAACCATAGGGGACCGGCTCCGGCGGCCCCTGGACTGGCGCGCACATGCCATGGTAAATAGGGTGCCACCAGTTCCCCCCACCCTCAGTTCCTTCTTGCCGGAAACTCCGACAGTGGCGAAGGACGACAGGTTGTGGAATGGAAATGAGCAGAAGAGAAGAATGAGGGGGGATTTGATAGCAGCCTTCAACTACCTGAAGGGGGGTTCCAAAGAAGATGGAGCTCGGCTATTCTCAGTGGTGGCAGATGACAGAACAAGGAGCAATGGTCTCAAGTTGCAGTGGGGGAGGTCCAGGTTGGATATCAGGAAAAACTATTTCACTAGGAGGGTGGTGAAACACTGGAATGCGTTACCTAGGGAAGTGGTGGAGTCTCCCTCCTTGGAGGTTTTTAAGGCCCGGCTTGACAAAGCCCTGGCTGGGATGATTTAGCTGGGAATTGGTCCTGCTTTGAGCAGGGGGTTGGACTAGATGACCTCTTGAGGTCCCTTCCAACTCTGATATTCTATGATTCTATGAACACATCTCGAAGAACACCAGTTACGGAAAAGGTAACTGTCTTTTCTTCGAGTGATTGCTCATGTCCATTTAACTTAGGGGACTCCCAAGCAGTACCCCTCGGAGGTGGGTAGGAGTTCACGGATGTGTAGATTGCAACACAGCTCTGCTGAACCCAGCGTCGTCCCTGGACGGCTCAGTGATGGCGTAATGGGCCGTGAACGTGTGCACTGAGGACCACGTCGTGGCTCGACAGTTGTCCTGGATCGGGATGTGTGCCAGGAAGGCCGCTGAAGATGTCTGTGCTCTGGTCGAGTCTGATGATTGGGGGTGGAGGGACTCCTGCCAACTTGAAGCAGATCCGAATGCAAGAAGTGATCCAGCTGGAAGTCCTCTGCATGGACACTAGCAGGCCCTTCATCCTATCAGCTGTGGAGATGAAAAGCTGAGTTGACTTACGGAAAGGCTTTGATCTAGGTAGAAAGCCAGAGCCCTTCTTACGTCCAAAGCATGAAGGTGCCTCTCTTCACTAGTCTCATGGGGCTTGGGGCAGAAGACCGGAAGGAAGATGTCCTGGCTCATGTGGAAAGCGGACACCACCTTGGGAAGGAAGGCCGGGTGGGGCTGGAGCTGGACCTTGTCCTTATAGAAGACCATGTATGGCAGTTCTGAGGTCAGGGCTTGCAGCTCGGAGTCTCGCCTCGCCAACGTCACCGCCAACAGGAAAGCTACCTTCCATGATAGGTGGGACAGGGAGCACGACGCCAAAGGCTCAAAGGGTGGGCCTGTGAGCCTGGACAGAACCAAGTTGAGATCCCTCTGAGGGGCTGGGGACCAGACTTTAGGAAAGAGTCTCTCGAGGTCTCTAAGGAACCTGAAGGCCAAAAGGGCTGCCAGATGCATCAAGATAGAGGAGTGCACCAGGCCCTGGTTCCTTAAATGAAACAGGTGGTCCAAGATCAACTGCACCGAAGAATGTGAAGGGGAGATGCCCCGTTCAGCTGCTGAATTCCTTCATCTGGGTTCAGCCACACAGCATCCACACCGTGAGATGGATGGACGCCAGGTTGGGGTACAAGAGTCAACCGTGATCTGTGACAGCAGGTCCCGTCAGTTCGGCAGGGGCCAGAGAGGGACTGCTGACAAGCTTGATAGCGTCCCGAACCAGTGCTGGCGAGGCCACGCCGGGGCGATCATGATAACCTGTGCCTTGTCCCTCTTGATTTTCGCTAGGACCGTGCTGACGAGCAGAATCGAAGGGAACGCATACATCAGGCTTCCTGCCCATGGCAGGAAAAAGGCGTCAGAGAGGGAGCCCTTGCCCAGACCCCGTCCGGAGCAAAACCTGTGGCACTTCCTGTTCTGCCTGGTGGCAAACAAATCCACTTGGGGAGTTCCCCACCTCTGGAAGATCATGCCAGCTACATCCGGGTGGAGCACCCACTCGCGGTGAGAGAAAAGTCCCTGCTTAGGTCATCTGCTAGCATGTTCCTGGCACTCGGAAGGTAACACACTTTAGATGGCAGAGGATTGTGCTCCACCTTGCCTGTTGATGTAGAACATCAAGGCTGTGTTGTCCGTGAGGACTCTGACCACTCTGCCTGACAAGTGAGGTAGGAAGACTGTGCATGCTCTGTGCACCGCCCTGAGCTCTTTGATGTTTGTGTGTGGCGTCAATTCCTAGGGGAACCACATACCTTGGGTCTGGAGGGTGCTGAGGTGTGCCCTCCAGCCAAGGTCCGAGGCGTCCAAACCAACTCGTCTAACTGAAGACCCAGGTTGGCAGTGACCCTCTTGAGTAGTTCCTGGTGCGCATTAGCGTCATTCAGAGGAACCGGAGGAGGAGGCCCCATTATAGCCTCGTCTGGCGACGACAAGTGCCGTAGGGTCCTCCCCAACCATTGGTGGCCCAGTGGCTTGTTCCCCTGCTCCCTCTTGGACTTGCGGGGTCCTCGCGCCCAAGGCTTTGTGTGCCGGAGGAGGGCGGGAGAGAGGGGCAGCTGGTCTCTCCGAGGCTCTGGACACCGAGTGGGCGGCTTGGGAAGGCTGTGTGAACCCCCATGGGTTCAATGGGTACCACAGCATTGGCCACTGTGCCTGAGGCCACGGGGCTGGATTCGGTGCCGACAACGTAGCCGGTACCACCGATACCGGAGATTGTCCCAGAGAACCTCGCTCCAAACCAGGGTTGGATCCTGAGTGGTCACTCCCAGGTGACCAGGCTTGGAGCCGGCGATCCAGGTCTCACGCTTGACGAGTGGGACTGGGATGAGCAGCGGGACCGGGATGAGGAGCGGGCTCGGTGTCGGGAAGCACCCGCACGTGGTGATCCCATCCTAGGGGATCGGCGACGGTCTGAAGAATGGTACTGTTCATCCCTCGATGAATCCCTGGAGTGGTACTGCGGTCTCAGCAATACTGGGTGCTGGGACCGGTACTCCTGCCGGGGGGCCGCGTGCCTCCAAAGGTCTGCACCTGGTGGCCAGAGAGCTGCGCCTTGAGCCTCTCTGCCCGTGCCCAAGGTCTGGGGACCGAATAGGGCTGCACTGCGTCTGCCAGATGTGCGGTGGCTAGGGGACGGCGAGCGCTGGCGGGACATCCCCTGTGACGGGGAACGGTGCTGCTGAGGTGGGGACCGAAGGAGTCCAAACATGGGTTTACCTCGTGACCAGGGAACTGCAGGAGCTGGTGTGCGCGGCACCAGGAGGGACATGATCTCTTGCACCACCTGCAGGGCCTCCAGCATGGATGGCACCCAAAGCTGACAGAGGCCTCTTCCACTATCGGGGGTAGCCGACAGGGAGTGGGTTGGGCTACATCGCTCGCCCGGAGCTTGGGCCCAGATCCCGACGTGTGTGAAGAGCTGCCCGGCCTGAGACCTTGCTCACACCCAGTCTTATCCTTTCCCTTGTGGGAGGTTGGAGACCAGCCTCGTCCCGCCTGCTTGGGCTTCTTGGTTGGAGCCACAGATGGGAATCGGTGCTGGCTAGTGGACGGTCCCGGGGAGGCGCTGTGCACCAAGGTCACGGTAATCAGCGCTAAGTTGGAGCATTGCTCCGATGCCGGAGTGAGGACCGACTCCATAAGGAGCGCTCTTAAATGAATATCGCGCACCTTCTTAGTCCTTGGCTTGAAGGACTTGCAAATTTTGGACTTCTCACTAATATGTCCTTCGCCCAAGCAACGCAGACAACTGCTGTGTGGATCACTAAAGGGCATGGGCCTCTTGCAGCGATCACAGGGCTTAAAGCCTGGGGATTGGTGCATGCCCCGTCCCGAGGCAAAGTCCCATTCGGGACCTACAAAGTCTCTAACGATAGCGAAGGGATTTATCAACACCAATATAAAACTATATACTGTATAAAACAGAAGATAACTAGTTCGTACGAACGAGCAGCTAGAGCACTAACTGAAGCAGCAACAGTTCCAGCACTGTCACTGGCGGCAAGAAGGAACTGAGGGTGGGGGGAACCGGCGGCGCCCTATATACCGCGGCGTGCGTGTGCCACTCCAGGGGGCGCCGGAGCCGGTCCCCTACGGATACTGCTGAGGGAAAAACTTCCGGCACTGATGCATGTGGTGAACGCACACACCTAAGTTGAATGGACATGAACCATCACTCGAAGAAGAACTGGGCATGCTTAGTTGAGAGAAAAGAAGGCTGAGGTAAGACCTGATAACAGCCTTCATATATAAAAAGCAACAAAGAGTCCTGTGGCACCTTATAGACTAACAGATATGTTGGAGCATAAGCTTTCGTGGGTGAATATATATATTATGTCTTCATATACGTTAAGATATGTTACAATAGTTAAGTTCTGGAATAGGTTACCAAGGGAGGTTGTGGAATCCTTGTTATTGAAGGCTTTTAACAACAGGTTAGACAAAACATCTGTCAGGGATGGCTTAGGTTTACTTGGTCTTGCCTCAGCACAGGCGGGTGGACTAGATGACATCTGGAAGTTCCTTCCAGGCCTACACTTCTATGATTCCTCCACTATTTTTTTCTCCTAATGCACAATTGGCTAGATGTATTCTCAGTGGGGGTTGCTGGGTTTTTCCCCACCTTCCTCTGAAACATCAGAGATTGGCCATGGCTGGAGATGGGACAACAGCTGGGGTGAACCAGCGCTCTGAGGCAGTGCAGAGAATTCTCTTTTAGATTCCTGGTCGGGATCCCTTGCTCACACGCTCAGGGTCATACTGATCAACAGACTGTGGCCCAGGTCAGATTGGCAGGGATCTTGGGTTTTTTTCAACTCTTTTTGCAGTGGATTGCCTGCTGAGATCATCTGACCACATCTCACCTAATCCATTCCCTGCAATTGCAGGGGCCTCGGGCATTGGTGGCACCTTGATCTTTTCTGCTCTCTTCCTGTGGCACACGTCAGTTTAGTCTCCTGAGGCTGTGGTATACAGGGGTCAGATTAGAGGATCTAATGCTCAGCCAGGGTAAATCGTATCATCTGGACAATGCCAGTGAACGAGACCAGGATAGGCCACAGCCTCGTGAAGATGGAACAGATGTTCCACTCCGGCTGTACCACTGTTGACTCAGATTGGAGAGCTCTTTGGGCCTGCACCTATCTGGTAACGTATCCTTTCTCCATCACACAGACCTGTATAGCTTCTCCGCCTACAAAAGTTTTATGAGTGGATGACAATGGTGACATACTTTTTGAAACCTATGTATAATATACATAAATCAGTGGTTTTCAACCTGTGGTCCATGGACCCCTGGGGGTCCTCAGACTATGTCTAAGGGGTCCGCAAAACGTTGTCAATGCCATAGGACAGTGGTTTTCAACCTGGGATCTGCAGACTATATCTAAGATGTCCAAAGGGGTCCACACCTCCATTTGAAATTTTTCAGGGGTTCAAAAATGAAAATCACTGATATAAATAAATTATATACAAAAAACTTCACTGAAACGATGATATTCAGGTTGTAAAGTCAGGCCCTCAGAAATTAGGAAATACCACAAGGAACGCCTGTGCAACACAAACACAGCCACCTCCTTATGCGTATGCATTCTGATACAGTTACATGATCACATACTATTTTTTGCACAGGGAAAATATTTTGGGTGTGCGAAGTCAGGTTGACCTAGGTCTAGAATTTGTTTTTATTACAGACGTGCTTGACTGTGTCTGAGATTCACCAGCCTGTCTCACACCCAGAGCTATTCTGGCAACTAGAACGTTGTAGACAAAATGGTGGAGAAAAAAAAAAATCTTTGTTCTCTTCATCACAGCAACAGCAGCAGCTTTCAGAAACTCTACTCTCCTTCTGTCTTGATTCTGTTACCAGAATACCGTACAAACCTAGCAAAGCTTTCTTACCTAAAGTGTCACAGTGGCTCCTGCCCGGTCTCTTGACTTGCTTCTAGGAGCAATTCCTCCAGCTCCTTCTCATTCTTGGAACAGTTTAATTCTGAAATCAAACAAGGATGAACTTCATCAATCAGCAACCTTAACACCAATTAATTTTCATTAAGAAACAAGCACCATGTCCCTCTCCAAATTTGGGATCAGTGGGGCACGTAAATTAGGAAGCCTGGGGTGGACTAGAGTAAGTGCTCAAACATAATGCTGTTTCCCTCCTGTTGTATTAATTTATAAAAAGAGACTGGTGCAAAGAGACAAAGCAATCAAAGGTTAAGAGTTGCCTAGCGTTTAATGACAGAAGCAACCATTACATCATCTCATCAGACCTCCTATATAACACAAGCCCTACAACTTCACCCAAATACCCTATGTGGAGCCCACTTACTGCAAAGTAATGCCATTCTCACTCCATTCAATAAAAATACAGATCCCTCCCATTTAAAACCACTAGGAATGCTGACCTGAAGGGTCTTGTCTTTTTTAAAATTTATTAAACATTTTCAATCTTGTTTCTCATAATAAACCAAACTAGTTTTAGGCAACATGCCAACCTATTACACAAGTAAAGAGTACTATACAGCAGAAAAAAGAAAACACCAAGGTATTTACACAGTGCTTGGATTCCTACATATTAACTGCAGTACTCCAAGCACTTTTTTTTTATGGCACATAAAAAAAAAAAAAAATCAAGAACAAAAGACCAAACAAAAATTGAATAAATCAAAATTAAGAGGGGAAAAGGGAGAAATGGAAAGAAGAAATCAAGAGGAAGTGTGTGGATCTATACACCTGCTTTCATCCAGGCCTCCTGCAGGGATCTTTACTTGACCAGCTCTAGGAAACTGACCCAAATAGACTCACATTTTCCCATCTATTGTATGTGATCCCTTTCTTCGCAGTCAGGTCTGCCAGTCCATTACACCAGACTTTGTGCCTAGCGGGGGAACGGGTTGTACTTTTCCAAGATAGCAAAACTGGACAGTAAAGCTCTGTGTCGTTATCCCCTTTGGTATGTTGATAGCCTCCATTTACTAGGTATATGACCCACGACACAGGTACCTACTTTAAAGTCAAGTGAAGCCTCTACAATCATGGTTTATTCTGGTTTTAATGTCACCCCAGAAGTTAAAACAATAGGGCATGACCAACACATCTCCTTCGCCTCCACACCTCCAACGTCAAATCACTGGGGGCAGCTTTAATTTTCTCAAGTTCTTTGGGAGACCCATGTACTCTAAAGGTGATTTTTGTGGAGACAGAATCAGAGGTCCAAGGTTGCTTCCTTAACCTCTTGGGTTGCTCTATTCCACTGGTGATGGCGTGGAGGAGGAAGAGATATTTATTGTCAATTCTTAGTTACATTTTTGCCTCTGTATAAACATCTGTATTAACGCTTTGGCGAGTCTCGTACAGTGTAGCTTCCAGTCAGGATAGTTCTCTACAAAATTTGAGACGTTCTGGTGCTTCAGCAGCACAAATGCTTCCAGGCCAAATTCTGAAGTGAGCATTATTGTAGTTGGAGAGAAGTAAACAGTGTGATCTGGTTCCCAGTTATTAATTGGGATATATATGGCATGGTGTATTCCATTCAGTTTTCCCACATTATTGTCTTCCTCCCCGTTTTTTAGCATGGAAATATCCAAGACTGGGCCTGCTACATGAGATGAGATGGAATGTGTGCTGGCGTGCCAAGGTGGACCATATCTAAGGGGACATATGGATGGTGGGAATTAGATATTTTTGGCATCTACAGTATCCAGAGTCTAAGTGTTTCTTCTATCTTAAACTAGATGCGGTCAGTTGGTTTTGTCAAACAGGAAGTGAAACATCACACTCAAAAGAAGTAAGAGACCATAAACTGACGTTACAAACCACATTCTTCTTAGAAATAGGTTTATGATATGAATATGGCATAACTAAGATATACTTTATGCAAGATGGCACATGTAAGATATCATTGGAAAGGTTATGATTTACTCAATGGGATTACTCACTTTGTATGCATGTATCATTTCTGTATCTAAAGCTAAACAATTACAACTGTGTGTGTATTTGGGAGACACCCATCAGACAACTGACCATCACAGCCTTGATGGGCCATTCGGAAGAAACAATAAGACTGTGAAGATACTAATCTCTCTCCTTCCTAAGAGGCATCCTGGGAGTAGCTGTGACACTACCAGGTCAGGTGATAATCACCTGATACAAAAAAATACCACCTTGGACACTGCTGGTACTTTTCCTCTGTAGGAGGATGGGTATCAAAAAGATTTCCCGCCTTAGGTAAATCCTTTTTAAGGCTGGGGAGGGGGTTAATCTAGACTCTCCTCCGTTGCCTACCCAAGAAGAAGGACTGCTGACTCCATCTTAGGCCAGTAACTTTCCATACATAGAGGCTATTGGCTTTGTTTGGGACAGTATATTTCCATGGACATGGCAGAGGGTATAAAAGGCACCTAAGACAGCTCCATTTTGCCTCTTTCCTGCTTTAATTCTCTGAACTGTGGATTTAAAACAAAAAGGAGCATCTTGAACTATGGACCAAAGACCTTCCAATCTTTTGACAGATACCAGAGAGACTTTTGCAAGCCAGCAGTCTATTCCATCACTGCTACAAATCTGATATAAGGACTTTGCAATCATTTGTATGCATATGATCCATTAACCATTTATAACTCTTTTTTTAATAAATCTTTACTTTAGTTTATTAAGGATTGGCTGACAGCAAGGTATTTGGGTAAGGTCTGAGCTACATATTGACCTGGAGATAAGTGTCTGATCCTTTGGGATTAGTAAGAACCTCACCTATGGTGAATTAGGTTTTCAGTAACCTCTCACTATATTAGATTTGTTCATCTGGATGGGAGCCAAGGGCTGGAATGCCTAAAGGGGGACAGTATTTGGCTTCTGGTTAACGAGCATGGTACTGCAGAAGCTCTTTTGTTACTGGCTTGGTGAGTCGAAGTATAAATAAACCACCAGTTTTGGGGATTGTTTGCCCTATTTCTTGCAGTCTGCCCTGAGTGTGGCATTCTTAATGTGGTCCCATCCCAGGCACCTGGTCACACCTGGGTTACATAATGAACAATTACACACACTTGCCTTCAGGCCCCAGTACAGATGACAAGCATTTGAACCTACATTTCTGACCAACCACCACCTGTGGGCCAGGGCCGGCTCTAGGATTTTTGCCGCCCCAAGCAAAATCAATTTTGGCCGCCTTCCGACCCCCCCTGTTTTTTTCTTACCTTACCCTACCCCCCGGCCCCGCCTCAACTCCGCTCCTTCCCGAAATCCCCAGCCCTGCCTCCTCCCCCAAGGCTCTCAAGCCTAGGAGGGAGGGGGAGAAGCGGCGCACAAATCAACTGTTTCGTGCACCGCGGCCGCTCAGGATCTCCCCCTCCCTTCCAGGTTTGAGAGCCTGGGAAGGAGGGGGAGCAGCGGCGTGCGAATCAGCTGTTTCGCATGCCGCGGCCACTCGGGATCTCCCCCTCCCTCCCAGGTTTGAGAGCCTGGGAAGGAGGGGGAGCCAGCAGCGGCAGCAGCAGAGGTGAGCTAGGGCAGCCGGGGCACATTTTTAGGGGCGGCAGGAGCGGCATTCTGGCACCGGCCATGCCGCCCCTAAAAATGTGCCGCCCCAAGCACCAGCTTGTTTTGCTGGTGCCTAGAGCCGGCCCTGCTATGGGCATAGTTTCATGCAGAAGAAGAATGAAGAAAGGTCAAGCCATCACAAATAAATGTACTCCTAAAAATCAGTCAGTTCAGAGATAATTTGCACGTAGAAAAGCAGGCTTCATTAGCTGAATAAACACTATTTCTGACTAGTCTGAGCAGCTCTAGAAAAGAAAAAATAGAGCTTGTCCCCTCCCACAGCAACAGCATGCCATTTTGCAGATTACAGCAAACTGAACACTCAAGCACATCGCCTGCAAACACTCGTATACATGCTCAGCTTCAAGCAAGTGAGCAATCCCTTGAGTTTAATGTGCCTGCTCACGTGCTAAGAGTTGATTGTGTATGTTTTCAGGACCGGGGCCTATGATGCCTAAAATCCAGGTATTGGGGGAAAGTTTTTCATTTGTTTACTTTGGGCATTTGACAGCACCATGCAGAGAGGAGTGGTTACTATTTCCCTCCTGTGGGCAGCTTCTCCCTTGCTGAGCAACCCTTATAGAGTCAGACTCCAAGGGCAGAAAACCCCACTATCCCCTAGTCTGACCTCCTGCATAACACGGGCTATGGAATTCCCCAAATAATTCCTGTCTGAATTAGAGCATCTCTTTTAGAAAATCATCATCGAGACGGAAAAAAGCCATCATAAAAACTAGTTCTAAAAGCAATCTTTTTTTAAAAATGCTATGAACGGTTTAAAGAGTGAGCTATCCGAAATGGTAATTTTAGAAATTAGTTTACAAAGCTGAATGTCCCTTAAACGGGTCCGAAAGGTCACTATGGAGTGACACTGGACACGTCCTCCCTAGGGACTGAGCACTGTTTTGCCAAGGGAGTGAAAGACTTCAGCTGTAACTACACCCCGGCAATGCAGAGCACTTCCAGCTATGGCTGGCCCAAGAAATGAGAAGTTAGGATTGGAAATCAAAGCCAGGTTTCTTGTATGGCCAGGTGGCCTCCTTGGGGAAGTGTTTGGGTTGTGAGAAGGTCTGGGCAAGTCATTTTCCATTTCCATGAAGCAGGAACAATGAAAGCAGAGCGCAGAAAAGATGTGAGCTCTCAAGGTTAGCTTTAGTTAGGGATGACAGCTTTAAGTGTCCAGAAGGCAACCTCTTACCCATTTCATCTACTCCCTATCTCCATAAGCCTTCGATATGCTGACTGTAGTGACAAAAGAAGCACAAAGAGGCCCTCATCCTGACTGGGCCTCTAAATGTTACAATAATAAGAATAAAACTAAGGGCTTCTAGTGCCAGCCCTACAAAGCCAACACACCCATAAAACAAGTGAACTACATTCTTTATGACGACTTGTGCATCCTCTGGAATCCTTAATCAAGCTCTCGCTGGAGTCAATGGGAGTTGGCATAGGTGGTGGGCTAGCCCCCGGCTCCATCCCTTCTGCCTGCACCCTCCCCCCCCATGGCCAGAGCCCCGAGACCCCCTGCTACCCTGCAGCCGGAGCCCCCCCCGGCTCTGCAGCTGGAGAAGCCCCAGGCCAGCTGGAGCCCTAAGCCACCCCCTACCACCGCAGTCAGAGGAGCTCTGGGCCAACCAGAACACCCCACCCCACCCCCCAGCAATGCTGCACCTCCCCAGACCCCAAGTCACCCCACGGGAAAAGCTCTTGTCTCTTCTCTTCTGGAAGAAAAACCTGAGCTTTTGACATGTGTCATGTAGGTTCCAGGGTGGCTGAGGAGGCAGTATGGGTTACTTGGCTTCCCAGCTTCATCAGTAATCTCCCTGCACCTTCCCTCACCCCTCAGCTCACCTTCCCATCCCACAAGTCCCTCCTCCTTCTCCCCTATCAGAACGTAAGCTCTTGCTGCATCCTTCTGGTCTGTATCTGAATCATGCCTAGCACAATGGGGAGTCCTAGTCCTTGGCTAAGGCTTCTAGGTGTTAACATAATACAAATAATATATAAAAATACTAAAAAGTCATGCACAAGGGGTGATGGCATGTGCTCCAAAGCATGTGGATAACTGTATTAACCAGTGTATTTATATTTATCTTAATATTGTGCAAGCATCATCCAACCCTTAGAAAGAAAAAGAGCCTGACTTCTGATCCCAGGGAATGGGTCATAGGCTTTGACATATGGTCAGAGAAGAAGGAATGGCACAGCCCCTTGTTAAACGTTCTGCAAGGAAGCTTGAGGAAAGCACAATGCTGGTCACAGCTATCTATGGTATTATAACTAATCCCTGCCATTTTCCTGCCATAGTCACCTGCAACAGTCAGTGAAGAATAAGCATTATCATCTCCGTGCAGACTAGAGCCTCTGACAGCACGCTAGTGGGGAACATAGCCAGGTAGATCCCAGGACATACTTCTCAGGGAGGAAAATGGAATGACAGCCTCAAAACATAGCAGGTCTTCTGTGGTGGTTTGAAACTTTTTCCCTGCTAGCGTGTTTCTGGACAATGGGTACGTCCAAACTACCCACCGATAGCGATTGATTTATCAGGGATCGATATATCGCGTCTCGTTAAGACGCAATATATCGATCCCCGAACGCGCTCCCCGTCGACTCTGGAACTCCACCGGAGCGAGCGGCGGTAGCGGAGTCGACGGGGGAGCTGCGGCCGTCGATCCCACGCCGTGTGGACCCAAGGTAAATTGATCTAAGATACTTCGACTTCAGCTACGCTATTCACATAGCTGAAGTTGCGTATCTTAGATCGATCCTCCCCTCCCCCCCAGTTTAGACCAGCCCAATGTGACAGTAGTATCTGGGACACAGAAGGAAGAGAAACTATTGCACCGCCAAACGACTAAGAGTCACTAATCATAGCAGTTGGGTCATCCCCTCATGGAAATACTGAAGCTGCCCTTGCTATTCTGTGATCCTGCAGGGTAGCTAGACAATCATTAGGGGACTTTCTGTTAGGATAACTGGCCCTGTCTGGAGGAAGGTGAAAGGACCCAAACTACTTAGCATCCCCTTCTAGAGAGCTTGAAGAAAGGAAGTAGTACTTCTAACTTCCCCCTGTCTGACAGAGAAGTCCGAATAACTGTTCTCCTCTGTGGTCTCCCCAAACCATAAGGTCCACACAGGCTTTTCTACTACGTGTTCCAAACCTTGATCTAGGGAGCCCTTAATAGGTCAATGTAACAAACCGTATCTTCATGTCTAGATCAGTAAATCTACAGTACCTTTATTTGAACGGCATAAAACCAAAACAAAATGAAAACTGTTTAAGAGGACACAATCAGTAACCATTGGAAGAGCTTACTGAGGCAAGTGGTCATTTGGAGTCTTTAAATTCAATTAAAATTGAATATCTTCCTAAAAATAAATGAGGTCTCAACTCTCAGGGTGATTGTGAACCAGTCAAGGGGGGATGAGAACACTCACTCTTCTCTTTGGGGTAGATGTGAGGGGGTCCCAACACTTTTTTTCTTCTAGACATGGAATCATGCTGTGTTAATGGTTGAAAGCCACTGACCTAGTTCACAAAATACAACGTCCATGTAAAAGAGATGCTCTAGAACTAGAGCCTCAAGTTATTAGGACTGATAGCGTTCACTCATATAGAAGGGAAAAATAATTTCCTGCGGGAATCTCTGATCTGTGTTATGCAGGAGGTCAGACTAGATGATCATAGTTGCCTTAAAAATAAATTAAACAAGTATAGCTAGGAGTAACAGGAGGCAATTCAGGCTGAATTGGGAAAAACCTTTTGACCATGAGACCTATAAGTTCACAGAATAGTGGTGGAAGAAGCTTGGAATATTCAAAATTAGACTCGCTAAAACAGGGCAGAAAATAGAATAGGGAACAATCCTGCACTAGTTCCAAGAGACAGACTTTTGGAATGTTTTTTATTGGCTATCAAGAATATGAGCTGAGGAAACAGGGATCAGAAATCACTTTGTTTTGAAGATCCAAGTTCAGCACAACAGAGAATAAATTCGAGAATAACGTAAAGCAGTCTTACCATGCTCGACAGCACAGCTCCCCATTTTCCCATCACAACCTGAGGACGTATCTGGTAGCGCATGAACAAATTCTGTCTTTAGCCCATTAGGAAGTGGAGTTTCATGGACTGTATTTTCGCACGGCCCAGAGTTCATCTTTTCTGAAACTGATCCAGGGGTTCCTGCCGATGGTGCATTTTCCAAGTTGGCTGCCAACGTGGAAACAGTCCCATTTGCCTGCAAGTCCAAAAATTCAGTCTTCGTAGGTAGGGTTTGAGCTATCAGTTTAGACTGTTTCACTGCATTGCCTTGCAGGTCACTGATATTCTCCTTCAGCCGGGTAATGTTTTCTGCTGTTTTCTCTGGTAGATTTTCCACTCGTGTCACTACAAAGATTTTATGTCCTCGCCCAGGACTGGTAACAGAAATTCTCCTCTCATTTCCTTGAGAGTTAGCATGTGCCTGAGCCCCTGGTATAGTCCCTATGCTTCCCCCTCCTTTGGGCTCACACTTTGTTTCTTCAGCCATGTTTGAAGGGGCAGTTCTGTCCTCTGAGCTAAGTGCATCCCTTGTCTTTTCAGGAGAAAGAAATGTCTGGGGCACATTATCTACATGAACAGAATCATTTTGTTTCTGTGATTTACTGAGATCTTTAATCTCTAACCCAGTGTCTACCTCATCATCTGTGTCAGAGTCTGAAAAGGTCACCCCATCTTTGTCACTGTTTATTGTCTTGTCTGTATGCCTGTTCTCTTTGGACACCAACATCTCCCCCACTTCATCTCCTTCAGGTGTTGCTGCTGTGCCATCACCTTGGCTGTTTTCCACAGGTCCCTCCTCAATCGGCTCGGTGATGGTGATCTCTGGCATAGAGGCAGATTGCTGAAGTTTCTGTTCTTTCTCCTCTTTCTCTTTGGCCAGAATAAAGTTGCGCTTGCAACCATTTTGGATTTCAGCTAAAAGAGCTTTCTGTGTTTCAATAAAACTCTTCACCTGCAAGAGGGAGAGAAACACTGCTGAAACTGCAGACAGTCTGAGATACAGCATACAGCATATTTACAGCTCTCTCGACACGACTCAATCTTGGTGCAGAAATTGGTTTCTGCACCAATGTTACGGGCTATCCAATTGCTTACGCAGAGAATATGGGAACAGCGATAAACCTTTAACTCCACTTGGGTGGGTAACCAACTAGTAAACTTCAGCAAACATCTATTGCAGTTATAAGAATAACCTGTCCATCTACTGTTCTTGAATGTAATTGATTAAAAGCGAGGAGACTTTGTTAGCAAAGGCAATAGGTTCTGGCTTTAAAAGGTAGTGAAGCTTTCTCATTAAGTGACTACAATAAATAGCCTGTTTTGTTTTCCTGCCTTGATACAGGATGGAATGAGAAAATGACGTATTTGTAATTGCTGTTCTCCGAGGACGACTCCTTTTTCAATTGTAACACCGAGGCAGGGATTGTCTCTCACTTTGCTCAAGACCCAGTCCAATGGGAGGACCCCCACTCATCCTGATTTGGGGTCTGATTTGAGTGCCATCGCAATGCAAATACTAAAAAATAACAGGTCAAATCACTCCCATAGGTATAGAAAGGACTGACTCAACACTATGGAATGATGGGTGGGCATCTTTAGAGAACAATTATTACCAGTAACTATCATTTTTCTAAAGATACATTGACAAACACCACACTGTAGGAAGCATAGGCAAGGTTAACGCATCTTAAAATAGCCAAAATTAACATTTTTAAAAGATATACATCGAGGTTTTGAAGGATATAGTTATACTGAGACTTCGCTAAGAAACTGGAAAGAAGATCATAAAGGTATTCCAAAAACAGAGTAAAAAATAGTAAGAGACCAGAGACTGGATGCCCCTAGCTCAGAAAAATTCTAACAGATCACATTCTGATTCCTATCTAGAGGCCTAATCATGTTCTATGGCCTGCACTATACAGGAGGTCACAACAGTCCCTTAGAGTCTATGAACCAAAACAATGGTGTTTGTTGAATGCATTCAACAAATTCCCCTGTGGCTGCCTTGAAAATCTCCTGGATGGGAACAGATCAAGTCCGCTGAAGCAGACTTTTGCCATACACAATGAGCCTCAATATGACCTTACAGTTAGAGAGAGTCTCGCAGCCATGTAGATACATGGCTTCCTCAGAGAGCAGAAACTACAGAGTTAGCATTAAGTGAGAAAAAGTTTGGTGGATTGTCTGAGTAGATAAGAATCCAAAGGACCTTTTTACAGCTTGTGAAGAGGAGAATCACCTGGACAGGTACACTGATATGGGAAAACACTGGCAGAATCATTGACTGATTAACTCCATTTCCATGATATGACCCACTGGAAGATGTGCAGTCATCAGAGTCTACAGCAAGCTCATTTGCGGTGTGAGCAGAGTCAATGCACTAGGAAAATGACTCTGCATATTAGAAGCCTAAGCTGAAAGGCATCAAATGACTCAAAAGGAGCTGTCAACAGCTTAGTTAGGACCCCATTAATATGCCATGACATATTATCTGACATGACATTGGGAGCTTTCTAATGGGAGGTTTCAAAGTATCAAGCTCCTGATGAATGTGACAAAAGACTGGTCTACCTTCAACATGTTGCTATGGCAGATGAGATAGCCAGGCACAATGACCCTGGGGAGCACCTCTGCCTATCAAAAAAGACACCCAGATGTTTATATCTCTGCTAGACCCAGCACTGAGTTTGGGAGGTTCCTGCTTTGGTTGTTTATAGGAATGGGCTTGGTGGGTAGCTTGAGAGAGGGAATGAATATTCTCGGATACGTAATTCAGTCTAGAACCACACCAAGTTCATATTCACAAAAAATGTAGTGCAACTTACAGACTCCTTTTTCGGCTCCCTGTCTAAGTCCAACCTGAGCAGAGAATGATTGACCTTCAGCGCCAAGGACAGGGCCATCAGACCCCCCGTTTTAATCTCATTCTCCCGCAGGTCTAGTCGAAGGAGCCTTGGACTCTCTGCAATGAATTCTGCTACCGCCACAGCACCTGCGGGGGAAGAAAGTGCACCGATGATGAACCAGGACAATGGAAAAGAAAAACAGCTCACAACATGCTCCCCATAAACAACCAGGAAAGATTCTGACTGGTGTACTTCAGACAAGACCTAGTGAGATGGGACCCATTTCTCATTACAGAATTTTGTCCAGATTCTTGCGATTGTAACAATCTGCTCTACAAAAATCTACGTATTAACTCTACTTGTTTTCAAGGAATTGAAAATACAACATCCTGGTCACCCATAAATAAAAGACCCCAAGGCACTTTCTGCCACTGATGCTCTGGCTGTATTTCAATTTTATAATGCCGTTTTGCCTTCCTACAGTCCACCAATTGCTACAGTTTGGAGATGGTATTCTTCACTTCCTGTCATAAACCCAGGGGTTCTTTTATGCATTGTTAAGCAGATGTTTTCTAAACCAAAAGTACCTGCATCTCAGAGGGGACTCAAGTGTTTCCTGTATATAGGGTTTATATAGAGTGGGATCCTTTAAGATGAAAGGTTTCAGGGTAGCAGCCGTGTTAGTCTGTATCCTCAAAAAGAACAGGAGTACTTAGTCTCTAAGGTGCCACAAGTACTCCTGTTCTTTTTAAGATGAAAGGAACTGTATAAATCTAACATAGCAACCGACAATTTTCAGATTCCCGTTGAAGTACAGTTTGGAAAACTCATTCATACATACCAGTAAGTTATTACATGGATTCCAAAACATCTAGATGCTTCATAAGCAAATAGATTGTAGGCGCTTTGTGGAAGGGACTGTGTCTTCTAAGACTTTAAGAAGAGGTTACTCACCTGTGCAGTAACTGTGGTTCTTTGAGATGTCTCCCCCTATGGGTGCTCCACTCTTGGTGTGCATGTGCCCTTGATCAGAGATTTTCCTTAGCGGTGTCCGTTTGGCCCGCACATGCACCACTGGTATCCTCGTGCCCTGCACCAAGGCTGTGTTATGCTGTATGGGTGAACTTCCCTCTCAGTTCCTTCTGTACCACCATGTCTCAGAAGAAACTCCAAAGCAGAGAAAAAGAGGGCCGGTAGTGGGGCACTCATAGGGACACACATCTCAAAGAACCACAATTACTGTACGGGGTGAGTAATCACTTCTTCGAGTGTCCTTATGGGTGCTCCAGTCTTGGTGACTTCCAAGCAATATCCCCAGTAGGAGGAGGGGGCTTCAGAATGGAGTCCATCACAGATGAGAGATCTGCATGGCCAACTGCAGCATCAGACCTGGAGGCATCCACCAAGGCACAGTGTCTAAAGAAAGTATGTACCGAAGACCATGTAGCGGCTCTGCAGATTTCTGGAATGGGAACATTTTTAAGGAGAGCTATAGATATAGATTGTGATCTGGTCGAGTAGGCCAAAATGCTGGTAGGGGGTGGAATGTCGACAGCCTGGCAGTAAGCTATGAAACACTTGGAAATACATTCCGAGAGTCTCTAGGTAGAAATGGTGGAACCCTTAGATTTGTCTGCAATCAAAAGAAATAGTCTATTGGATTTACAGAATGGTTTAGTTCTATCCAGACAGAGGGATAACGCCCTCTTGACATCTAGAGTGTCGAGAATAGTCTTCTGGTTGGAAGCATGCAGTTTTGGGAAGAAAACCGGCAGGTCTGATTCAGGTGAAATTCAAAAATCACTTTAGGGAGAAACCTGGGATGCGGCCATAAGGACACCTTATCGTTGAGAAAGGGGGATCTGCCATTAAAACCCCAACCTCTCCGACTTTGCGGGCTGAGGAATTGCCACTAAGAAGGCTGTTTTCTTGATGAATTCAATGGCCATTAGTTCAAACGGGGGCTTCGTGAGGCTTTTGAGAACCAAATTCAGGTCCAAAACAGAAGTAGGAACCTTTACCTATGGGAGCAGATTCCCTAAGCCTTTCATAAATCTCGTGGCTGTGGGGTGAGCAAACAAAGAGAAACCTTCAATAGTAGTATAAAAGGCTGTTAGGGCAGCCAGGTGAACTTTGATGGAATTGAGGGACAATTTCTTAAGCTGCAACAGGTACTCCAGAATGAGAGGAACTGGGGCAGATTCAGAAGGAGTACTATGGAGTTCATACCAGTGGCCAAATCTTGACAAGTTCTGGAGGTAAGTTCTGGTGGAAATGTTTCTACTATTTAATAGCACATGTTGTACCTCCACAGATCAAGAGGACTCTAGCCCCAAGAACCATTCAGGGACCATGACTTGAGGCAAAGAATGCCCAAGCTGGGATGTGTCAGGGGTCCGACATCCTGAGAGAGGAATTAAGAGACAGTGAAACAGTAAGGGAAAGCGCTTATCTCAACCACGTCAGGGCTATCAGAATGACTCTGGCCTTGTTCTGCTTGATCTTATCACCTTGAGAATGAGAGGCATCAGAGGGAAGGCATAAAACAGTTGTGGCTAGATGTTTGGCTGCGCGTGTGTTCTCCCTGTGTGCTGCCCCAGCTCTGCGCAGACTTGAATGAACTGCCCAATAACCACAAGATTTGTTAAGGTACGAAGGTGCCAGGTCAGGTTTATTATCGACAAAGCACGGTAATAGCACCTGGCAGACTTTATGAAGATACTAAGACATGTATGCCTGTGACAATGGACACAGCTTAGTGAACGGCAGGACTTTCCATTCCGCCCTTGGCTGGACAAAGATACTCCCTCTGAGATACATTTTTAAACCCTGATACAAAAAAGTTAGTACTGGTTCTGACATAGTCACTGCCCCCTGATGTTGCTAGTTATTATCTTGAACATATTGGTTTGATCAAAACATTTTTATTATGTACAGTTATCCTAACCTTATCTTTTAGGATGGGTCAATGTGTTCCTGTTCTCCTTAGGGAATGTTTTTGTACCATACTTGATATTGGGGCGTTCTGGTACCACTTGATATTGAGATGTGTTTGTGTAAGTACTCTGTGCTTAGCACTTCCTAGGAATGTGTATTCTGCAGTATCAGCCCTGTTCTTGCCAGATTCTGTGAGCAGATCCTGCCTCATACCAGGCCTTTGATACAAGGGCTTATGTCTCAGACTCTCTTCCTACTACAACAGTGTGTCCATCCAAGGCAAGAGGAACGTGTCCCCCAGTGAATTGCAACCTAAACAGCCTTCCCCCCCCACACACACCTTGGACAAAATAGGTAGCATTTTTTGTTTGTGGTGTGGCAAAAAGGTCTACTTCTGGAAAACCCTCAAGTCTGAAAGATTCCAAGTAGGACCAGAGAATCAAACTCCCACGTGTATTCTTGGGGCAACACCTGCAGAGTGTGTTGGCCGTGGTATTCTGTATGCTGGGCAGATACATTGCTGAGATCCTTATGTGATGCTTTATGCACCAATTCCACAACTTTATTGTTTTGGCACAATCTTGCCCCTCTTTGCCAATTGATTCATGCAGGCCACATTGTCTCTCCTGACTTTGATGGATCTGTGTCTGATGAGAGGAAGGAAATGAAGACAGGCATTTCTGACCATTCTGATCTCCAGGAGGTTGATATGAAGGGTTGTCTCTTGTGGTCAGACCATCTGTTTTATTGGAATCAAAAGGTTTATTTGTGAGTTGTTTTAATAGCCCCCCTTATTTGCCATCTCAATATTTGGTGTGAAGAAGCTATCACCACCTCTCCGGTAGAACCCCTCAGGTGCTGCTTAGCCATCCTGCACGAGGAAACAACTCCAGAAATTCCATGGGAGAGGACAGTGGTTGATGTGGAGGGAATGGGGGGAGCAGTGAGGTTAAAAGGGGTGCAAGAGAGTCCAAAGAAAAATAAAAAAAAATCTGAGGCCTCCAATAAGGACTAATTAAGGTAATCTGAGGGCACCAATTCTAGTTACGTAATCTTAGCCAAGAGCATCACTGAAGGTGAGCAGTGCTAATAGCCCCATCCGACTGACTAAGGTACAGAGAGACAGAACAATTTGTTGGTGGGGCACTATGCACAAGACATTCCCCAAGAAGTCGATGAGAGGTTTCACCGAATAAAGGTTGTAAAGTCCAGAAAATTAAGGCGATTCGGTGAAGGAGGGTAAATGGAAGTCAGGACCTCCTAGGTCCCAGGCTCTGACTCATTCCCTCCAGCCAACACAGCGCTTCCCCAACCAGGGAGCTCTTGCATTTCTTTTGCCAGATTCCTTGGATTTCCCAAAACATTTGTTTGGCTCAAAGAACTGCTGGCTGGGCTGCAGTAGTTTAAAGAACCAGGAATCCCACTATGCAATCAATTAGTTCAAGGTGATAGTCTAATGCCTCCAGGGTTAACATCGTATTTTAAAATTAATGGAACTTCAGACTGTATGTGGTGGAGAAAACATGCAAATTAATATTGGTTAGTGTTATTAGCAAAACAAGCACTATACCTCAAGGACGATATACCCGCCAAATTTCTAGGTCAAAGGAATTCAGGAAATTTTGTTCTATCCTCCCAAATAAAAACACATCATAATTTTTGTTTTGTTTTGTTTTACAGTTGAAATACTGTATTTTCCCCACACTCTCCTACCTTGCACATGACTGGAAGGACTTTGGTCAAATTTCCAAACAATCACCAAGATTCACAGACCAGTACAAGAGACTTAGGAAAGTTCTGAGCACTTGAAACCAAGGGGTTATTTTTTATATATATATATATATCATGGAAATTGCTTTGCAGTCATAAAAGTGACTAGTAAAGACAAAACGTTGCATTTGGGCACACAGAATGCCTGAAAAAGTCCCCTCCAATCCAAAGAAAGTTTTTTTTCTGGTTGTTTTCTCCCCCCATAAAGCTTCAGGTCCTAGCTTAGTCGAAAGACTCTATGGTGAATGGGGAACTTGTACAATACATACAGCAAGAATACGTACACTTGTACAGGAGGTGAAAAGGCAGACCAATTGAAAGTCTCTGGGTAAAGATAAAAGGGGAAAAAATAAGCATGACATCATTGTAGAGGGTCTACTACAGACCATCAAACCAGGAAGAGAAGGTGGAGGAGGCACTGCTAGTACATAACAAGGGAAAATTCCCACTTCGTCACACCTGGGTCTGGTACTATTCAAAATTCTCATTAATTATTTAGACAATGGAGTGAAGAGTATGCGTATAAAATCTGTGGATGACATCAAGCTGAGAGGGGGTTCAAGTACTTTGGGGGACAGGATCAGAATTCAAAAAACTTGACAAATAGGAGAACTGGTCTGAAATCAACAAGGTGAAATTCTGCAAAGACAAGTGCAAAGGGGGTGAACAGTGAGGTGGCAAAATCTGCACACAATACAAGAGTACTCAGGACAGTTAAGTCCAAAGCAGACTGTGAGGAGTTACAAAGGCATCTCACCAGACGGGGTGACAAAAGGACAGATAAAACTCAATGTTGATAAGTGCAAAGTAATTCACAATGGAAAAAATATTCCCAACTGTACATACAAAATGGGTGGGGGTCTAAATTGGCTGCTACCATTCAAAAATAAAAGTCATGGAATCATTGTTGACAGTTCTCTGAAAATATCCGCTCAATGTGCAGCGGAAGTCCAAAAAGCTAACAGTATTAGGAAAGGGATAGATAGTAAAACAAAATATCATAATGCCACTACCTGATACACCCACACCTTGAATACTGCATGCATAGTTCCAGTCACCCGATCTCAAAAAAGATATTTTAAAAATTGAAAAAGGTGCAGAGAAGGGCAACAAAAATTGATTAGGGGTATGGAACAACTTCTGTATGGGGACAGATTAAAAAGACTGGGACTGTTCAGTTTACAAAAGAGATGATGAAGGGGGGATAGGATAGAGGTCTATAAAATCACGAATAGTGTGGAGAAAGGGAATAGGGAAGTGTAATTTATACTAAGGGTCATCCAATGAAATTAATAGGCAGCAGGTTTAAAACAAACATAAGGAAGTATTTCTTCACACAACTCAGAATCAACCTGTGAACTCATTGCCTGGGGATGTTGTGAAGGCCAAAACTATAATTGTGTTCAGAAAAGAATTAGGTAAGTTCATGGAGGACAGGTCCATCAATGGCTACTAGCAGAGATGGTCAGGGAAGCAACTCCATGCTCCAGGTGTCCCTAAACCTCTAACTGCCCGAAGCGGATACTGGATGACAGGGGACGGATCACCTGTTCTGTTCATGCCCCCTGAAGCACCTGACACTGGCCACTATCAGAGACAGGATCCTGGGCTAGATGGACCACTGGTCTGACGGTATGGCCATTTTTATGTTCTTATCCAGTATTACATTTAGGAAGGAAAACATCAGATGCACAACTACAAAATGGGGAATAACTGGCTTGGTGGCAGTACATCTCAGAAGGATTTGGGGGTTACAATATGAGCCAGCAATGTGATATAGTTGCTAAAAAGACCAATATAATTTTAGGGTATATTAACAGGAGTCTCACGTGTAAGACACAGGAGGTAACCGTCCTGCTCTACTTGGCACAGGTGAGGCCTCACCTAGAGAACTGTGCCACGCTTTAGCAATTGGAAAGTCCAGGGGAGAGCAACAAAAATGACAAAAGATTGAGAAAACCTGACCTATGAAGAAAGATTAAAAATACCTGGCATGTTTACTCTTGACAAGGACACTGGACTTCAGAAAGGCAGATTTCAACCAACTCAGAGAAGTAATAGGCAAGGTCCCATGGAAAGACCAATTAGGAAGAAAAGGAGTCAAAGGGGGCTGGTAGTTTCTAAAAGATGTAAGACTAGAGGCTCAACATCATACTGTTCTGATGCAGAGGAAAGAGAAGAGCCACAAGAGGCCAGTGTGGCTGCACAAAGAGCTTTTTAGCGATCTAAAAACCAAAAAGGATACCGACAGGAAATGGAAGGAAGGACAGGTCACCAAGGAAG
The DNA here is from genome assembly GCF_011386835.1 of Chrysemys picta bellii. Lineage (NCBI taxonomy): Eukaryota > Metazoa > Chordata > Testudines > Emydidae > Chrysemys > Chrysemys picta. The sequence goes on from NC_088807.1 coordinate 7,387,694, forward strand.
TATTCACAGGAATAGTGAGAGCATGTAGGGACAAAATCAGGAACGCTAAGGCAAAGAATGAGGTACAGCTGGCAAGGAATGTTAGAGACAACACCAAGGGGTTTTACAAATATGTCCGACAAACAGAAAAGACCAGGGATGGTGCGGGCCCACTGCTCAATGGAGAAGGTGAGCTGGTAATGGAAGATGAGCAGAAGGCAGAGCTGCTCAATGCCTACTTTGCTTCAGTCTTCTCACAATAAAATAACATGTGATTGGACGATTAGAGAAGTTAACATAGGAATGGTTTAGATTTACTTGGCCCTGCCTCAGGGCAGGGAGCTGGACTTGATGACCTCTCTAGGTCCCTTCCAGCCCCTACAGGTTTATGATGTTACATCACATCACACCACATGTCTACATGTCACAGGCAAGGTCAGCTCCCAGACTGCTGCACTGGGCAGCACAGTATGGGGAGGAGCTGAGCAGCCCTCAGTGGTGAAAGAACAGATTAAGGACTATCTAGAAAAGCTGGACATGCACAAGTCCATGGATGTAATGTATCCAAGGGTGCTGAGGGAGTTGGCTGATGTGATTGCAGAGACATTGGCCATTATCTTTGAAACTTCGTGGCGATTGGGGGAGGGCCTGGATGATTGGAAAAAGACGAATATAGTGCCCATCTTTAAAAAAAGGGAAGAAGAAGAATCTGGGGAACTACAGACCGGTCAGTCCCTGGAAAAATCATGAAGCAGGTCCTCAAGGAATTCATTTTGAAGCACCTGGAGGAGAGGAAGGTGATCAGGAACAGTCAACATGGATTCACCAAGAGCAAGTCATGCCTGACCAACCTGATTGCCTTCTATAATGAGATAACTGGCGCTGTGGATATGGTGAAAGCATATGTGATATATCTTGACTTCAGCAAACCTTTTGATACGGTCTCCCACAGTATTCTTGCCAGCAAGTTAAAGAACTATGGATTGGATGAATGGACCATAAGGTGGATAGAAAGCTGGCTAGATCGTCAGGTTCAACGGTTAGTGATCAATGGCTCGATGTCTAGTTGGCAGCCAGTATCAAGCGGAGTGCCCCAGGGGCCAGTTTTGTTCAACATCTTCATTAATGTTCTGGATGATGGGATGGATTGCACCCTCAGCAAGTTCACGGCTGACACTAAGCTGTGGGGAGAGATAGATATGCTGGAGGGTAGAGATAGGGTCCAGAGTGACCTAGACAAATTGGAGGATTGGGACAAAAGTAATCAAAGAAGGTTCAACAAGGACAAATGCAGAGTTCTGCACTTAGGATGGAAAAATCCCATGCACTGCTACAGGCTGGGGACCAACTGGCTAAGCGGCAGTTCTGTAGAAAAGGACCTGCAGATTACAGTAGCTGAGAAGCTGGATACGAGTCAACAGTGTGCCCTTGTTGCCAAGAAGGCTAGGGCTACATTAGTAGGAGCATTGCCAACGGATCGAGGGAAGTGATTATTCCCCTCTATTCAGCACTGATGAGGCCACAGCTGGAGTACTGCATCCAGTTTTGGGGCCCCCACTACAGAAAGGATGTGAACAAATTGGAAAGAGTCCAGCGGAGGGCAACAAAAATTATTAGGGCGCTGGGGCACATAACTTATGAGGAGAGGCTGAGGGAACTGGGCTTATTTAGTCTGCAGAAGAGAAGAGCGAGGGGGGGGGATTGACAGCAGTCTTCAATTACCTGAAGGGGGGTTCGAAAGAGGATGGAGCTCGGCTGTTCTCAGTGGTGGCAGATGACAGAACAAGGAGCAATGGTCTCAAGTTGCAATGGGGGAAGTCTACATCAGGTATTAGGAAACACCAGGGAGGTGGTGGATTCTCCATCCTTAGAGATTTTTACGGTCTGGCTTGACAAAGCCCTGGCTGGGATGATTTAGTTGGGGTTGGTCCTGCTTTGAGCAGGGGGTTGGACTAGATGACCTCCTGAATCTTCTATGATTCTATGATCCTAGGATATCACAAGAGCCAAGAGTGACATTATTCCTGTAATTGTCATTGTTAATTGCTTTCTCAATAATGACAAAAGGGTTGGGGGCTTCAATGATTGATAATCCTGAAAGTAACGATCCCTCAAGGTACGGAAAGTCTGTTTTACCCTCGCATGTTAGTTTAGTAGAAGCCAAGCCTAATCGGAGCACAGAGCGGTTTCCAATGAGTCCATTCTTCAGATTACGAACACCTTCATTCCCAATGGGATTGTGACCAAGGTTCAGGGTCTCCAAACTCTGCGTATGAGGCTGTGGACACAAGCAGAAAAAGAAGGTGAAAGAGGTACGTTACAATAGAATGTCAGCGCAAAAAAGTCATGACCCTCAGCCACATCAACACCTACCAACCACAGCGAAATAACTGACTCTCTTAGGCCCTTCCAAGTTCAAAATGGGAATTTCTTAGGGGGGCCCTAGGGAATACCACTGATTTCCAGAGCTGCTAGATTTACAGACATTACTGTTTTGTCCAGGTTTTTTATTTTTCAATCCCCACAGAACAAAGGAGCCCTTTGGTTACTGAGCTGGTGAAACTGACATTGGCCTGGCAGAGCGCACATGTGCCTCAGCAACCAATCCATTCCTTCAGCCTGTCACAGGCTGACTCCCTCCCCTACCCACATCCTCTGCATTAGTGCTGGAGCCTGCCCTTCCAGCATGTATTGTCTAGGCTTGTGCTGCCACGGGAAGTCTACAAGTAACTTAGCCACACCACAACTACCTGCCGATGGCTACTGACCCAGCCTAGGCTGGCAGCCATAGTTCTCGCCTTCCCTGCGTCAGAGGTGGGCACTGGACCTCCACTGTGAGGAGTGGGTAGGAAGGAGAGTCAATAAGGGTGGCAGAGGAGTGAGAGGAGATGGTAAGAGAGAAGGAGGCAGAAAGACAGGAAGGACAAGCAGAGGAGAAGGGAAAATGAGAGAAATTACTAGCAGAGAGAAAACGTAAGAAAAGATAACCCAGGCGGGCAGGAAAAGAGAACGCAAAAAGGTGGGGCTCAGAACAGGAAGCGCTAGGGGGGAGGGATAGCTCAGTGGTTTGAGCATTGGCCTGCTAAACCCAGGATTGTGAGTTCAATCCTTAGGAATCTGGGGCAAAATCAGTACTTGGTCCTGCTAGTGAAGGCAGGGGGCTGGACTGGATGACTTTTCAGGGTCCCTTCCAGTTCTATGAGATAGGAATATCTCCATATATTATTATTAGGCCTGCTGCTACTAAGGAGAACGTACCAAGAGGGTTGGGGCGAATAGCAGAGGACGTATAGCAGCTAAATAGTGCTCTCTCATCCTGCCTTTTACTGTAACAGGTCCTGTTTTTCATCCTCCTTGTATTCCTGATCCCTTGCAAATGCTGCCTCTCCGGTCTGACAGATGTCCTTTTCCTCTGAAAGGCTGCTTGCCCTGACCCCTCCAATATGCTCCATTAATTCTCTTCATTTCTATGCAATAGAAATGCACTTCATGCCATTGCACAAGAACATTGCATCCACCCGCTCTGCAAGCATTACATTGTCAATGGCTTGACTGAGCTATTGCAGAACAATTATGCCTAGCTCTAGAACACACATCTATAAGAAAAGCAAACTGGACTGTTTATATCTTCTTCTCCTCTCCATAGGCTCCCAGTTTAGACCTCAAACTACTCTCTAAAGGAGGTTCACTCAAAAGCCATTAATCTTGTCCCCCTGAAATCTACTCACCAGTGTCATCCCCATATAAGCCATGCCAGTGTGAGTCAGCTGGTTATTCCACAAAACCAGAGTGATCAGCCCTTTCCGTTGCTCCTTTAGGCCCTCACAGATGTATGCCAAGCCTATAAAACAGTATGAGTTAGAGTGGATTTATTCGGTTGCTTTCAGCATTTTACAGGCCAGCACTTCAACGGTCATGATGCCAGCACAGTCTGATGTGAACACACAGATACTGTAGGCTTTAACAGCACTTTTCTTGTCTTATCTAATCCCTTCTTTTGCACAGGCTTTGAATGTTGCAGTCAGTAAACCACAAAATAGAATTTCACATACTGTGCTGGAGCAGAAGAACGTTACAGGCAACAGCCTGCAGACACGTCTCATTCATTCTAAGCAGCAAGGTGGATACACTGAAAATTTCTCTCAATACAGAATTATTAAAAAAAATAAAATCTTTATCCTCTCATGAGAGAGAGAGAAATTACTTAAAACGGAGACATCCAAAAGCCAAAATCTAATTATCACGTATTAATTTAAGCAGTAGGTTTTTAAAGTAGGTTGTGATTGATATTAGGACAGAGCAGAATGCAAGTACAGTAGAGAACATTTCTGGTATAGCTTTATAAAAAAATACAAAATCACCAATTTCTTCATTAACAGTAATTGAATTGGCAGTAAGTCTTTTACCATCCAGCAAGGGCTGGATACCCCCCCACCTCCCTGTCACAATTCCTCCAATTCACGGGGCGGGGTGGCGGAAAGAATAGGCACCCTAAAGCCAGCCCCAACTCAGAGAGTCCTAGAGGCTGTGTGTGGGGGGGTGCACCTCCAGGGCTCCCTGCCCCAGCCCCACACCCTGCAGGAGGCACAAGCTCCAGCCCCTGCCTGGGCCCATTCACTAGGGCCTGCCCATGACTGGGGAAATGGTGAGCCATGGTGGGGGAGTGTTTGGAGGTGGGGATTGGGCCATGAAGGGGAGGGGGGTTGGAGAAGTGGTTTGGCAGGGTGATGTTTTATGGGAGCGTTTATTTGGGGGGCTGTGCGACGGGGGTGGCTTTATCTGGGGAAGGTGGGTTGGTGTGGTGGGGAGGACCCTGTGGCGAGAGGAAGTTTTGTGGGGTTTGGGTTTATATGGGGGGTGGGTGGGACGTTTGCTTGGGGATGCGGTACCAAGGGGCTGGATGGGTTGAAGCAGGGGTGGATTAGGGTTTAGCTATGGCAGGAGGCTGAGTGGGGGACTGGGAGCACAGGGAGCTGTATGGTAATGTCAGTGGGTGCGGCTAACTGTGCCTATATCTGGCTCCTTCCTCCACAGCCCCGTTTCCCCTTTCTTCTCCTCCCGCTGTCTCGCTCCCCTCACTCCCCCTCTCCTGCCACCAGCCCCAGCTCTGCTTGAAAACACTGAGGAGGGACAGGCTCGCCACCACTGCACCAAAGTCACCTCACCTGGACTCACCTCACAACTGGGCACCAGGGACTCTCCTGCAGCCAGGCATCTCAGCACCAACCTGGCCCCAGTGCTGCTGGAGGCAGGGCTTTGCCTGCCAAGCCAGGCTTTGCACACTGGCAGTGGAGTGGCTCAAATTTCAGAGAGCTGAGCCCTCTCTAGCCCTAAACAATCGCCGCCTATGGTGAGCCCTCTAGAGAGCCTCGCCTTGAGCTGCTTGGATCCCCAGCCTCATCCTCCTTTGCCACCACCACCCCAGCTCACAATGCCTCTCACTGAAGTATGACCTGGCCATCCGTCTGTCATGATGGAGAGACACCCGGGCCAAATTACAGTGACGGGTGTTGCCAAAAAGTTGTGATTGTTGCCGTTTCCACAACAAAAATTGTGGCCCACGATTTTCTTACAGCCCTACTCATAACGTGTCCTTATATACAGCCGGAGATCCACTCAGATAATTTTGAAGAGGAAATGAGTTACTGCAAAGACCACAACAATTGGGGTGGGTATCTGAATGTTCTGTCCTGTCACGGGTGTGAAGTTTAGCCTCCCCAGAAGTCAAGCTTGGGGAAGAAAACTAGGAGATGAATCAAATGGTACACATGGAACTCAAACATCTGCAAGAACTTGAGATGAGGCCTGAGAATGACCCTGTCTTTATGAAACACTGCATAAAGGGGACCCACCAAAAAGGACTGGCTCTCCCCTACTCTTTGAGCTGATGGAATGGCTACCAGAAAGGCAGTCTCCAGAAATAAACTGTATAGGAACAGGTTGCCAAGGGCTCAACCCTGCTAATACTACACTGGAGGTTGCAAGAGGCTCCTCAACTACAGGGTAAAACCATGAATAAGGCCTTTAAAGAAACCTTACCATTGTATGATGGGAAAATAGAGCAAGGAGAAAAAGAGTAAAAGACACTGAGAAATCTCTAGGAGAGGTGAGGCACCTTAAGGACCCTATCCTGAAAAGTGTCAAGCAGCCACAGCTCTTACTAACTTCAATAGGAATTGTGGGCATGCGACATCTCATGATCAGACCCTTCAAGTGATTTAAGGTGCCTTAATTGGATCTGAGCAGCTTAAGTTGCTCTAAGCACTTAGAGAGACATAGGCCACGTCTACACTAGCAAGCTTAAAGTGGCACAGCCGTGCTGCTGTAAGATCACTCACGTAGCCGCTCTATGCATATAGGAGAGAGCTCCCATCAACATAATAAAGCCACCTAAATGAGTGGCGGTAGCTATGTTGGCGGGAGAGCAACTCTCACCAATGAAGCGCTCGTGTGCACAGTGCTTATGCCAGCAAAACTCGTCACTCAGGGAGATGTTTTTTCACACCCCTGAGCGACGTAAGTTTTGCCGACATAAGTGGTAGTGTTGACATGGTCTTACACTGCTATAATTCTTTAAAAATGCTTAAACTGCTTTTTTTTTTTAAAAACCTCTCATTTCAACTCTCAATTTGAGATCAGATTTGGAAATTGTTCAGCCCCCACCACGACTTTCCCTTTGACAGCAGGAGCTGCCTGCTGCTGTATTGGGCTGGGCTCCTCGGAAAAGTGCAGGAAGAGTTCCAGCAAGCCAGCCTCTTACTACCTCTCCGTCAAGTTCCAGCAGCCCTAGGCCTTTGTCCTCTTGCTCAAAATCACCTCAAGCTACCTCCTTGCCTGGTGGAAAGAGGAGATGGTACTTCCAGAGACAGAATTTCAGTCCAACAGGTAGGACTCTTCCTTCCAACCTGCTGGTGCTGCTCAGTTCCTGAATGGGGCTTTTGTGGTTTTACCAAGAAGTGTCTCAGAGATAAGAGCAGCATCAGCTGTCCCTGTGTTCCCAAAGAAAGTGGAGGCTGGGGACTCTAACTCGCCATATTCCACCTCACGTTAAAGAGTACAAATTAATTTATTCATTGTTTAAAGTCTGAGGATTTACTAGACATTCACGGTCTTTATTAAGACATTACGTTGTGGGGAGGGGGGGAGAGGGGAAACAGTCACTCTTTAAAAGAAAGACAAGTAAAAATATTCAGAATGAGAAAGGAATGACGGCTTAGCTTGCTTTTAAAGGGCAAATTGTCCAACCTGGGTTGGAGTGCAACATGGGATCCAATACGATTTTATGTTTTCAGCTGAGAACATTTCAAATGTAGATCTCGCTCTGACAAAATTTCTCAGAGAAACGAAGTACGAAGACTAAGGAGGACCTCCCACCTGAATCTAGGATGTGGTTGTTCCTCAGGTCCAATATGTGAATGTAACAGTTAAATTTCAGCAGGTTGCCAAGCTGAGCAGAGTCCTGCAGTCCATTCAGTTTATTATCGGCTAGATACAGTTCCCGTAAGTTCATGTTCATTTTCAGAGCCGTTGCTAAAAAGCAAAGAACAGAGAATTACACTTCAGCTAATGTAACACAGCTACAGAACAAAAGATCACAGAGAGCAGGGCACCTGTCTGTAGACCCACAAGACACCTTGGAACAGCATGTAACCAAAGGAGACGTAACTTTCGGTTTCATTCATTACTGCTTTAGGTCTGCATGTTGATCCTGCTACTAACTGCTCATTAATGCCTTCTGTACGGCACACAAGCCATGTATCGTAGGCTTATTCCGGCTGGATGCTGCAGAAGAACACATGTCCACACAGGCCATTCGTAGTGCCATCAACATCTTATCTTATGCAACTTTCTTACTCATATAATGTGTCAGCCAGCTGTAGACAAAGTCTCAATATCAGCATAAATTAACTAGGCAGAAAAATCATCAGCAGGACACAAGTATGGCTGTCTAAATGCTTTATATTGACAAGAAAGTCATGGGGCTAATCTGTGTCTGGGAGGCGGGACTGTGGAGCTGCAGTTTCTCAGTAGAAGCTGCAGGAGACACAAGCCCAATGTCTCCAGGGGGGTGTGTTGGCGGGATCCTGCATAATCCTGAGAGAGGGTGATACATCCACTACCAGGGCCTTTGTAGAGGGCAACACTAGCAGTGCAACGAGTCCTGAGCCATCCTTGCTCTCCTCAACTACCAGGGCTGCTACTGCACGCAGCCTTGCACAACATGAGGAATAGTGTGGCGGCTCCTTGAGCCCTTCCCCCCCTTGTGCCCCCAGAACAACGGCAGGCTATAATCTTGCTCTGAATCGACAATGACACTTCTGCCAGCGCTGGGGGACTTGGTAGTCAGCAGCAGTATCAAAGCAGCTCCAAAGAGATAAAACTTCAATTTTCCATTAAATTCTGCATTTCCCGCCAAGATCACAACCCAGAATGCTGGACCTCGAGTAATAACTTTAGCATTGGAACCTGCAGCCCAGGGGAGAATCTCTCTCAAGTGTCCCTGACAGACGTAAGAACATGGTTCAAAGGGCAGCATATAGCAGGGAAGTTACACTAATAGCCTATTCACTGCAAAGCCATCTTTTGCTTACCTGTCTGTAATATGCCTGTACCTGGGGTCTGATGTGACCACAAAGATGCCTAGCAGTGATTCACTACCAAACAGCTGCCAGTGGTGCCTTATCCCCTCCCAGAACACTGAAAGGGCCTGAACTTAAAACCTCTGAAACCCAGGAAATGGCTCCCATAACACCCCCACCTAACCTTAACTCTGCCCTCCTTTCTTTGTTCTCCTAAGGGAGTCCTCAGTGCTGTATCCCTCCCTAAGACTTGGGGCCAGCAGAAGGGGTGAGGGAGATTGGAGAAAGCGGCTAAGTTTTAAAAATGTTAATGGATTTCAAGGCCAGAAGGGACATTGTGAGCCTGCAGTCTGACATCCTGCATAGCACAGGCCAGCGAACAGGAATCTTTGAGCTCTGCAGCTGTAGCTCCAAGCCCCCTTAGGTGGCAGGGCAAGCTCTGGCAACCTGCTGCACTGCTCCCTGATCGACATGGCTACACTTAGCACAGGGAGGGGCATGGGAATAAGAGCAAGGATTTGGAATTGTGTTGAACACACAGAAAAGGGCAGATTCTTTTAGTAGGGCTACCATATTTTAATTTTAAAAAAAGGAGGACACTCCATGGGGCCCCAGCCCCACCCCAACTCCGCCCCTTCCCCCAAAGTCCCCACCCCAACTCCGCCCCCTCCCCTGAACACTCCGCCCCCGATCCTCCCCCTTCCCGGCTTCCTGTGAATCAAATGTTCACGGGAAGCCTGAAACAGGGAGGCAACAGGTAAGCTGGGGCTGGTGTGGTGGGGGGGGCACGAGGAGGCGCGGCTCAGTCCGGCCCCCCCGGCCGAGCGGCTCCCTCCGGCGGCCAGCCGGCCCCGGCCAAGAGGCTCTGGCCCCGGCGTCTCCTGCCTGGCTCGGCTTGGGCCCTGGGGCGCCAGCCCTGGTTCCGGCCGAGCGGCTCCGGCCCGCGCTGGCCCCGGCAGCTCTGGCCCAGCTCGGCTCCAGCCCGGCACCGGCCCTGGCCGAGCACCGCCGGCCAGCGGCTCTGGCCCGACACTGGCCGAGCGGCACCAGCCAAGCACTGCCGGCCGGCGGCCCCAGCCCGGCACCGGCCCGGCCCGGGCACCGCCGGCCCCGGTTCCAGTTCCAGCCGAGCACCACCAGCAGCAGCGGCTCGGGCACCCCCAGCCCCGGTCACAGCGGCTCCAGCCCAGCTCGGCTCGGGCCCCGGCTCCAGCCGAGCGGCTCTGGCCCGGCACCGGCTGAGCACCGGCACCGGCTGAGCACCGCCGGCCCCAGCCCAGACCCAAGCCCCACGACCCCTCCCTCCCTATTTTCCCGGACATGTCCGGCTTTTTGGGATTTCCTCCCGGACGGGAATTTGAGGACCAAAAAGCCGGACATGTCCGGGAAAATCTGGACGTATGGTAACCCTACTTTTAGAGAGAGACAAGGTTCTACTATATGCCCAGTGCCTATGGCAATCTCCATGGGGGGCTGGTGTGGTAGTCGTCTGGGGTGGGAGGCATTCCTTTAACTCCACATTTCCTGGGGGTCAGAGGCTTTAGTTTAGCCCCCACATACATGCACTTTCTGGAAGGGTATGAGGCAGGGACGGGCTGCCTGAACTCTGCAGTTTTTGGCTGAGTTTCCCTGGTTTACGAACCATCACAGAACCCGCAAGTTCCAGCACCCAGCACTCCCTCCACATTTGCTACAGTTACTCCATCTACCAAAGGCACTGGCAGCAGATTAATCCCTTCCCTGCATCACTGCCCCAGCTCAGAGAATTGCCCTCTTCCTGCCTCATCCTCCCACCCCAGCCCTCCTGCCCATGAAGGGGTCAGCAGCAGTGGGGAGTCCCACAGGTTGAGGAGCTGAGAAGAGGGACTGACATGGAGTCAGTGGGAGCATTTGTGAAGCAGACAAATGGGGTCATGGCTGTGAGAAGCTGCAGCACCCCCCAGGTCACCCACTGCACAGCTATGACCCACTCCACTGCTTTGACCTCCTCTTGCCCCGGAGAGCAGCATCACAGGGAAAGGTAAGCCTGGAGGGGTGCGAAGCGTAAGGGGAATTTTGGAGTCTCTTCCCTCCTCAGGACCCCTCCCCTGAGGAAGAATTGTTGGTAGAGGAGGGGTATTTGGGAGGGAGCACACGGATGGCTCCACTCCTTGCCCCACCCTCAATTATGTTCCCTGCCAGAGGAGGCGCCAGTCTTTCCCCTCTTCAGATCCTGGTGGGTCAGAGCTCTGAGCTCCCAAGCGAGCAATGATCCCTTTGATGGTGATCCCTTATTCACCAAGAAAACCCAGCTCTTCGCTCCCCAGTGAGTGCTGCTCTCACAGTGTCCCCTAGAAACAGGGGCTCCTGTGGAGGATGTACCATGCTACATGTGGCAGGACTTTCCCTTATCAAGAACCTCTCCTACTAAGGGTGGGGCTTCTTTAGCCCCAGCCTCTAGAGGGCCAGGCTGTGAGCAAGCCCAGGCCTCCCATGAGGTGGGAGGACAGCAGCTCTGCCCCTGAAGACATCCCCCTTGAATAGAGGGAGCAGTGGCCCTCTCTGGTAGCCTCCCCCTGTGAAAAAGCAAGATGGGGATGACCCGAGGGGGTGAGAATGAGCTTCAAAGGCCGACCCGACCCAGAATTCCAAGGGTGGGTCCTGCGGGGGTGGCCTGGAAGAACAGGGCACAGCAGTCAGAGAACATGGGATATTTGGAGGAGGATATTTGGAGGGGGACACAAGGAGGATAGAGCTGGAAAAGCAGTGGGGCTTGAGTGTTAGGATGGGAGGGCTGCCACGGCCTCACAAGCTGGCTCTGCTGCCATGGGTTGCAGGAGCCTCTCATGAGTAGGGCCCTACCAAATTCATGGCTGTAAAAACACATTGTGAATCATGAAATCAGATCTCCCCTCTGAAATCTAGCTATTGTAGGGGAGGGGTAGAACTGGGGGCACCCCAGCTGGGGGCTGCTACCATGCCTGGGATTGCAGCTACTAGTCCTGACAGGGCTGGGGAGGGACCAGACTTCCTCTTGCCCCAGCACAGCCACTCTTGGGCGGGCAGGTGGAGAGGGAAACAGACTCAGTTCTGCGTCCCTCCCCCAGTTTGTGACCCCTCTACAACAGCTTTGCAACCCCCCTACAAACTTCCTTTGGGGTTGGGACCCTTCAGTTACAATACCGTGAAATGTCAGATGGTAAAGTGAAAGGGAAAGTGAGGGGGCTTTCAGGGAGGGGCTCCAGGCTCCCTCACAGCTGATGCTGCACCACCACCTAGGGTTCCTAGCTCCAATCTACCCACAACACACTCTCCAAGACTAGCCCTGCAGGGCCCCCCTAAAGGCTCTTCTCCATGTCAAACTGTCCAGCTCCAGCAAAGAAGTGGCCCTCTGATGACGATCCCTTATTTATCTAAGGGATCGTTGAAAATCATCATTTTCAAAAAACAAGTTTTTCCATCTTTAAGAAAGAACTGGGCTTTCGGAAAATGAAGATTTTTGAGGATCTCTTATACAAACAAGGGACTGTCAAAGGGCCACTTTATCAGACCTAGGCAGCTCCAATCGAGAAGAGCCTTGTGGGATCTAGATGAGCCCCCCCATTCCTGAGGGTGGGTGTCTGTCAGAGTCTTGGTAGGTAGAAGTGCAGAGACAGGCACACCCTTGTGTACCTGAATGGGTCTTTCCACCAGTTTAAAAAGGAGAGGACTTCTTCTGGGACCTTGATCAGCATGTCCATGTGGTATCTGCTAGGTATATATACACTGATTTCAAATCACCCTTGCAGATGACCTCTGGCATGTGTGTGACATGAGTGCATGAGGTCCTGGGTTCTAGAAATCTCAGACATGCACTGGTGATTCTGGGTGAGCCTGAAGTTGGTACCCAGGTAACAGTGGTGTAAGCTGCTCTACTTCAGTGTGTGGTAGACCCTGCCCACACAAGCTTCAAGTCTGACTGGCCCCAGTCAATAGTATGCGATAAGGACCTCTGCTAAGGGTAATGAGCGAAGGCCAATGGCAACTCAGCTGACAAGGGCCAAGTTCCAATGGCGATGAAGGTGGATGAGCTACAGTTGTGGATGCACGGGCCATATAGGGCAGAAGGGGAGCTAGATCTTCATAATGGTCCTCCACACCCACAGAAACCAATGACATCTGACAGAGAAGTTCCTGGGAAGGGGGGCTGGTGGTCCCAAAAATAAAAAACTCCTCTATATCTCCCCAATCCCAAGGAGGCAGAGTGGGATGAGGACGGGAAAAAAGCAGCCAGCCATGACAGACCCTGACAATAGCACCAGGGTTAAAACCCCTGCTATTACTGACGCCAGGAGGAGGGGCATGTTCTGCATGCATAGGACAGAAGCGACCCAAACCCCACTTGTGAATGCACCGCCACAATGACCAAACCAGACCAAGGCCAAACCAGACTTCAGAGGCACGTTCTGTGTCGCCACATAGAATGTGTTAACACTGAATGGCACTGGGTACAAAGAACTCGGCCGCTACAAGCCTGTAATTGCTGGCACCACAGAAAAGCAACGCTGCCGCTGCCCTCCCCCCCCCCACTTTGGTGGTCCACACCAAACTCAAGGTGTAGCACTTGTTTACTGCACAAACGTCTAGCACACAATTTAATAAAATTTAATAAATTTAATAAAAAAGAACCCCATCTTTCCATGCTTACTCTATGCTTGGCTCCAGCATCATTATGAACACTTTTCTGTTGGTGCATAGGCCACGACGACAGCTGATGCATCACCCGGGCAACAGGATGCATTCTAACACCAACCAGTAGCAAAAATCCAGTGCTTGTGCTTGGAGATTTTAATGCCATGACAGGCGGTGACTGAAGTGGGTATGAAACTATGATAGGTCCCTTTGGTTTGGGTTCACCAAACGAATACATCACTTGGCTTCTGACACTGTGTGCCACTGAGGGATTGTCTGTTCTGGGCTCCTGGTTTAGGCACCTTGACAACCATCGCTGGACCTAGATTTCAAATAATGGATGTCATGAAAGAAACTGATCGCATCACTGTCAGATATCGCTCAATAGTGAAATCTCATGAGGTCTTTGGCAACACAGAAACACTAGCAAACTTAGACCACAGATTAGTTGTCACTCAGTCTCTCTCCGCATCTTCCACCTCCTCGCAAGCCAGATATCCACCAACAGTACAATGTCCATTGTCTATCTGAGGAGCCTCTTGATGCCGTGAAATATACACGGCCCATTGAAGATAACATATGTAACCTCGGTATCCTCTCAGATGATGTGGGGATCGCCTGGAGTGTGTACGTAATGCTTTATCATACACCACCATTGAATAACTGGCTTCAGACATTTGTGCCTTTTAACATCCCCCATTATAAAACTAGATGGCTCTGCCTGCTCAACAATGGAGGAGGTCCTGGACAGATGGAAAACATGAAAGTGTGCTGAACCGCACACCTGCTGATGACTGTCCAAAACTACGTGACCTGACAAACTGTACAGCTGCAGACCCAGCAACAAAACTGATCCTCCATCACTCACGGACGTGTGAAAGACCAAACAAAAGTTACAGAATGGACATGCTGCTGGACCGGAAGGTATTCCGACCCAGTTGCTGAAAGGTGCCTTGGAACCAGTAAGCTTCGGCCTACATCAATTCTTCTTAAGTGTGGGCATCAGGCAAAGTACCTACAGAACTGAAAGACGGCATCGGAGTGTACCAGGGCACAAGATCTCTCCTCGAGCGAGGCAACTACAGTCCGATCTCATTATCATCAGTCCCTGGAAAGGTCTTTGCTTATGTTCTTCTCGGTAGAAGGCAGCCACTCCTTAGTAGAGATCGCCGTCTATAGCAATCATGTTTAACTAGTCGACAATGGACACTGTTCTTACCCTTTGGCTTCTAGATGAGCTGTACTGAAAATTTAACCACTCATTTCATGTGGCAAATATCATCATCATCACATTAGCTTTTGATTTGGTCAACAGGTCAGCACTTGGGCTTGCACTGAAAGAAGTTTCAGTTCTAGATGTTCTGCTAAACCTGGTGTCTGATCTTCAGAACAGTAGTGGAGCAAGAGTGCACATTGGTTCATGGCTTTGGTCGCATTTCTACATTGCCAGGTGTGCGGCAATGATGCATTCTCACGCCAGCATTATTCTGTTGAGCTGATGACTGAATAGTAGTACTTTCCACGCCACATGTCAGAATCAAGGATGATCATGACGGGTTTGCTGACCAAGACTACACTAACAACATTCCCTTGTTTGTTGAGAAGTCAGAGAATTTCAGCCCCACCCACCAACATCTCCAAGACACCATCCACAATATGGGATTGAATGTCTCATGGCAGAAGACCATGGCCCAGAAATTCAGAACTGGGCCACCAGAACCCCCCAGTTCAGTGAGTGCTGTTGAGAGTGCTGAGTTTATCTACCTAGGGTGCAAGCAGAGTTCAGTCACAGCAAACTGGATATTCTTCAATTACTATGTCCTGCTGCCTCCCGCATAAAGTCTATGTCTCAATTGTGGATGCAAGAACTTGTTTGTGTTGACACAAAACGCTCAGGATCTATCAAACTTGTGTATTACCTGTATTGCCACAGATGTCAGAAACTTGGACCCTACTATAGGCAGACTTGGAGCAGCTGGAGGCATTCCATACATGCGGTCAATGCCAAACCCTGAACATAATGTGGTTTGACTTAGTGCAAAATATCTTAATCTCACAGAGATCTAGCCTCCCTTCAATCAGTGATTATATTCAAAAGCAGCATTGCATGCTCTTTGACCATTTCGCCAAGACGGACAAAAACTCTTCAGCACACTGTGCTCTCAAATTCTCCATCAACACTCAAAAGAGGGGTATGTTATGACTTGACCTGGTACCGCCTACAGGGCAACCCCAAAGATTCATAGATTTGTAGGATTGAGCCAGATCTGGGAACTTCACTACACATTGCCTTGTGCATCACCATGGTCACTGGCCGGCACAACAGTCCTCAGTAGGCTGCCTGTGTTTGATGATGAAGAAGTTGGTTGAGGACAGCTATTACCTATTGGTGAAAATCCTTGATGCTGTAAGAAAGACAAAAGGGCAGGACTCTGTACTGGCAGTAGGATGCCAGGAATCAGAGGTATTTCCTGTGGGCTGGATGGATTGATAGCTCTTCACCTGCATGATGCTGATTTCCATCGACGAACTATGGCCATTATGAGCACTGTATCAGATGCATCAGCACCGCTTATAGCAAGTGTGGGCAATCAGAGGTCTCTCTGCCATGAAAGATGACTTCTTCTCCTGCTGCTCCTTTGGCCACTTGTCTATACACTAAGACTCTGTCCCAGTTTAGACAGTCATATTTTGAGAGGAGGGACTGATAGGAAGGCCGGCCTTAACTGGAGGTTAGCCTACAAATACATCTTGTGGCCGAAGAAGTCCTGAATTGCTGTCACCATAGAAGAAACTGGTGCTCAATGTGAATAAAAAATATATATATATTTGAATTCCTTAGCCGGGACTTGGTACCTCCCATCTGCTCTTTATCACGCAACCTGGATGGATGTAGGTGGATGCCAGACCGCTTTTTCAGCCTTTAGTAGGCCTTTATTAATGGGGATGGCAAGCCTCCCTGGTGTAGGAGGAGGTAGAATGTCCAAGAGGATGTAGAATGTCCAAGAAGAGTCCAAGTGTGATGCTTCTCTTGAACCACTTCCAGGGCTATGTCTAAGGCTTCCAACACACATTTCATCAGGTCCTGGAATACCTTAAAGCCATCAGTGAAGGCTGACACAGATGGAGTCACAGACTTGTCAGGAAACAGTGAGACTATTACAGCAGGGAATGGTTGCTCTTTCCCTGGAGATGATGTTCTTATCTTTCCTCCAGCCTTTCAAGTACCCGTGGCTGTACCAACTGGCTTATCTGAGAAGGCTTAATGAGTCTCTTTGGAGAGGGTGATCTAGCCTGAGAGTCAATGAAGCAGGCTACCTGAAGTACAGCTGTATTTTAATTTTACATGCCAGCAATCTGGTTCTATTTTAGTTTAGGTGGACCCTGTGTGGGCATCTCCTTCCCCCAAAAGGTTCCCAATAAATCTAAAACCCCCCTCCCTACACCATTGTCTCATCCATGCATTGAGACCTCACAGTTCTGCCTGTCTAAGTGGCCCTGTGCGTGGAGCTGAATGCATTTCAGAGAAGGCTGACATGGAGGTCCTGTACTAACTACACTATCTAAATATTCTATACAAGGCTAGCTAAAATCACAGTATATGCCAAATAAGCAGACACAGCAGGGGCTTCATCTCAGTGCCATGGGTGGTAAGAAGTAACTGAGGGAAAGTTGGGGCCACTCTGCCCTTTATACTCTTGGGTGGGATGTGTGACTGCACAGCCAGTGGACACTGTTGACCAAAATACTTGGTTCTCACATGCATGGGGCACAAGTGCACCAACAGTGGAACAAGTCTGGACAATCACTTGAAGTAGATTAGTTTGTCCTCTCTTTTCAAGGCATTAAAAACAAAGAAGTTATCCAAGTAAATAAAAGGTGTTTAGATGCAAAGAAGAGACAACCACATGTGATTACTCCAGGAAACAGACCATGCCCTGTGAACAAGATTCTCCAGGTTATTCACCTAGTAGCATGAGCGGGCGCCCGGAAAGGCCGGCGTTCTCCAAGTGCAACACTACCAGGGTGCTGCTGATGCGCAGAGCCCGAGCAACAAATGGCGCCGAGTGATCCAGCAGAGGAGTGTTCCGAGCATCCAGGTACTGCAGACAGTTAGTCTGGAAAAGGAAGGCAGAGGGGTGAGATGACAAACAAAACAGAACAAAAACATGTAGCCATTGCACACTTTCAAAGCACATTTAAGTTCTACTCAGGTCAGCTGGGCACAGCCTCTGCATCTACTTTGCCTGATCTGCCCTTCCATCTAGGTCTCTCTCAGAGCACTTTACAAACATTATTGAACTCCCTAGGAAAAATAGTTAGGTAACATACCATGGTTTTAAAGATGAGAAAAAACTAAGGCACAGAGGAGTAATATCTTGCTCAAGATCGTATCATATGAATCTGTGACAGAGAAGGGAATAGGACACCAATCTCCCTGCCTTAAGACCTGTGCCTTAACCATAAGACCATCTTTTCTTTTTTCACCCATGAAACAGAATTTGGGTATTTATGTATATCTCGGCAACAAACATGTTAATCCAACTACTAGCGACAGTCCAACCAGCTGTAAAGAACATACACACACACAAAAACACCATACAGCGTTCCAGAATTCAGCCTGCCAGTAACAAATACAAAATATAGGAATGACCGTTTTCCCTCTAGTCAGTAACACTTCATGCTTCAAACAAGAGCGGATTGCCAGCAAGTGCCGCATTATGCAATTCAGCCGATTGTGGGCAGTGCCTTTTCGCTGCTTCAGAGGAAATGCCTTGGAAATATAAAGGGAAGTGATGGAGTTTGCTGAAGTGAAGAGGCCAGAATGGGTCTCCAGATTTTCAAAGTAAATAAGATAAGTGATTTCAGGCATCCCTGCTTCTTTTGTTAATTTCCCAGAGAACAACTAAGATGCATCTTCTAGGAATTACCCATTTTTCCTTTTACGCTAGTTTGTATTTTAGCTGTCACCTGCTCTTCTTCTAGCTGGCAGGGGAAAGCATCTGTGAGACCTCAGTGGTTTGGGACTCAGTTCTCAAGAAACGTGTTCCATCCACCCATGTTCCCTTAGAGCAGCTAAGATAAGCTGGGCACTTTAGCATGGGCTCCTAAGATAAAAATCTAGTGCTGGTAGCAGGACATTTTCAGTCAATGGCTCTTGCTCATGGAATTCACTTCCTCTGGTGGCCTTCGGGGCACTTTGTAAGCTGCTAGTTAGGCAAGGTTTGTGGTGAGAAGAGACGCACCAAAAAATAAATGTTGACATTGGGCTACCATAGCAATAATGATCCATCTGCAGTACTGATTGTAATGGTCTGTTTTTAAATACCGAGAAACCTGATTATCATGGGAACAGATTACATAGAAAGATCTTTACAAATAAGTAACAAGGAAATTCTCAGGTAAGAAACAAAATGATACTAATCTTTGAATATCCATCTCCAGCCATCATACCACATCCTGCCAGTGTGGAGAAAAAGAACAAACCTTTTCAGATTGGGATGGGGCTAAGGACTCTATTTGGATTGAGCAGATTTGTCTAGAACACCTCAAGCGGGAATCTTCAGAGCATCCTGATGAGGTGTTGTGCCCATTGCTGGTAGCAGGACATTTTCAGTCAATGGCTCTGAGATAAGGAACTCTGTGCATGAGCCCAGCATCCCGAGGAACTTCATCAAGATCGGTTGATGACTATATGGATATGGCCATCTAAAGAACAGTGGAAACAATCTTTGCATACATTCATCTGAAAGAAATACCATGCAACAGCTCAGGTCTGCAACTACAGTGAGCGATCTTCACTGGGGAAGGGGGACTTGTTCCTGGCTGAAGACTACAGGAATGAGATGTTAACTGCTGTACAGCAGTTAGTCTACTCATCCAAATAAGCCTGTATGAGGTATTCCAAAATTACGGTAAATGCGACACCTTTGCTGACTCCAAGCAGCCACTAGAACTAATAAATCCTTTATAGATACTCTACAAGGCAAGTAGGCCCAAAGGTAGTGCTTGGTCTGAAAAACAGAGGCTGTAGTATGAAAATTGGAGAAAGTTTCTTGTAATATTCTTGAATATGGAGACGCCCCTTTCACTGGGCCTACAGTAGTTATACAGTGGCTGAGGAAAATGAACACAGAATTTCTTTTTCTGATTATCCACCATGATCCTCAAGTCTTTTTCAGAGTCACTGCTTTCCAAAGTACAGTCCCTCATGCTGTAAGTGTGCCCTACATTCTTGGTTCCTAGATTTACCGCCTTGCATATATGTATTTGCTTGCACCCAGCTTATCAAGTGATCCAAATCACTGTTTCAGCAACCTGTCCTTCTCAGTATTTACCACTCCCACACACTCGTGTCATTGTAAACTTTATCAGTAAGGCTGCCAGTTTGTCACGGAGGTCACAGAAGTCACGGATTCCGTGACTTTCCGTGACCTCTGCAGTGGCCGGTGCGCCTAGCCCAGGGGCCACGTGAGCAGCATAGGCAGTCCCTGGGCCAGTTGCACTGGCTGCTGCTGGGGAAGTCTCAGGCCCCCCAAAATAGGGCCAAGATGATGATTACCTGTTTATAATTATATTTTGAAAATTCTCAGTTAGCCAGATTTTAATCCATGTAACGTGTGCCGTGTTGATTTTGAATCGTTCTGTTTTTTCATCAAAATGTTATGTGCTACCAACACAAACGCCTTACAGACGTCTATTACATCAATACTGTTACCATTATCGATCAAACTTGTAATCTCATAAGAGAATTTGACAAAAATCTCTTTTCAATAAACTCATGTTTAGACCAGAAAATGCAGAGAAAAAGTGAGAACTGCCAAAAGCCAAGCAGAGTTGGATCTTGCAAAGGAAATTAGAAACTAGCAATAAAAGATTCTTTAGCCATATAAATAAAAAGAAAAGAAGGAAAGAAGAACCGGGACCACTATTCAGGAGGATGGGGTAAAGATTAAAGATAATGCAGGTATGTACCAACACCTGAACGATTACTTTGCCTCCGTTTTTAATCAGGGTAATGAGGAGGTTGGGGGCAGTGGCTGGGTGGCTAATGAGAACAAGGCTCTGGAAGGAGAAATTCCCACATTGGAGATAGAAACCAAATTCAAACAGATTAATGGGATCAAATTGGAGGGCCCAGATGACCTCCATCTAAGAATATTAAAGGTACTGGCACATGAAATTGCCAGCCCAGTAGCAAGGGTTTTTAATGAAACCGCAAACTTGGGGGTCCATATCCTATGACAGGAGAATTGCAAATATCATACCTATATGTAAGAAAAGAAACTGATCTGAGAAACTACAGGGCCATTAGTTTGACCTCAATTGTATGCAAGGTCTTAGAACAAATTCTGAAAGAAAGAGTAGTTAAGGACAGAGGTAAACAGTAACTGGGATAAAATACAGCATGGTTTTACAAAAGGCAGATGGTCTGGCACTAACCTGATCTCTTTCTTTTGAGAAGATAACTGATTTTCTAGACAAAGGAAATGCAGTAGATCCAATCTACCTGAATTCCAATAAAGCATTTGATACAGTTCCACTTAGAAAATTATTAGTTTTATTGGAGAAGATAGTGATTAATATGAGAATCAAAAGGCGGGTAAGGAACTGGTTAAAGGGAAGACAACAACAGATCATGCAGAAGAGTGAACTGTTAAACTGGAGGGAGATTACTAATGGAGTTCTCTCAAGGATCGGTCTTGAGACTAATCTTATTTAACATTTTCATTAGGAGCTTAGCACAAAAAGTGGAAGTGTGCTAATAAAACTTACAGATGACAAAGCTGGGAGATATTGCCAATACGGAGGAAGACTAGAATATGATACAAGAAGATGTGGACAACCTTGAAAACAGGAGTAATAGAAATGGGATGAAATTTAATAGTGCAAAACAAAAGATCATGCACTTCGGGCAGGGGTCGGCAACCTTTCAGAAGTGGTGTGCCGAGTCTTCATTCATTCATTCACTCTAATTTAAGGTTTTGCGTGCCAGTAATACATTTTAACCTTTTTAGAAGGCCTCTTTCTATAAGTCTTTAATATAGAACTAAACTATTGTTGTATGCAAAGTAAATAAGGTTTCAACATGTTTAAGAAGCTTCATTTAAAATTACATTAAAATGCAGAGCCCCCCAGACTGGTGGCCAGGACCCGAGTAGTGTGAATGCCACTGAAAATCAGCTCGCGTGTCACCTTCAACACACGTGCCATATGTTGCCTACCCCTGACTTAGGGACTAACAAGAAAAAAATTTGCTTTAAGCTGGGGACCTATCAGTTGAAAGTGACAAAGGAGACAATGAGCTGTCAGTGTGATGTGGCTGTGAAAAAGGCTAATGCAAACCTAGTATGCATCAGACAAGGTATTTCCAAAAGAGATTGAGAAGTAGCATTATCATTATACAATGCACTGGTGAGTCCTCATCTAGAATACCGCATGCAATTCTGGTCTTCCATGTTTAAGAAAGATGAATTCAAACTGGAACAGGTGCAGAGAAGGGCTACTAGGATGATCAGAGGAATGAAGAACCTACCTTATGAGAGGAGACTTAAGGAGCTTGGTTTGTTTAGCCTAACAGAACGAAGGTTGAGGAGAAATATTATTGCCCTCTATAAATACATCACAGAGGTAAACACCAGGAAAGGAGGAATTATTTAAGTTAAGAGCCAGTGCTGGCACAAGAACAAATGAATATAAACTGGCCAACCACAAGTTTAGGCTTAAAACTAGATGAAAGTTTCTAACCATCAGTGGAGTAAAGTGCTGAAACAGGTGTGGTTAAATGTTTGGCTGCCTGTGTGTTCTCTCTGCATTCTCCCTGTGTGCTGCCCCAGCTCTGCGCAGACAGCCGGCAGAGCAGACCTTGAGCAAACTATCCTATGACCACAAGATCTGCCAAGGTACGAAGGCACCAGGCCAGGTTTATGCTGACTAAGCACGGTACTAGTATCCCGCAGACTCTACCGGATCACTAATATATGTATGTCTGTAACAACGGACCAGCTCAGTGAACGGTGGGACTTTCTGTTCCTCTCTAGGCTAGACAAAGACACTCCCTCTGAGATACATCTTTATACCCCGATACAAACAAGTTACGTACTGCCCCTCTGACACAGTTAGTTACTGCCCCGATGTGGCTAGTTATCACCCATCACCTTGTACGTCTTGGTTTGATCAAAACATCTCTATTACGAACTGTCATCCTGACCTTATCTTTGAGGAATCCTGTTATCCTTGGGGAATGTTTTTGTACCATCCTTGATCTGGGGATGTTCTGGTACCACTTGATATTGTGTTGTGTTTGCGTGAGTACTCTGTGCTTAGCACTTCTTAGTCATGTGTATTTCAGCCCCGTTCTTGCCAGATTCTGTGAGCAGGTGCCTGCCTCTTGCTCACAGCTTGTCTTTGCTTTATATCAGTAAAGTTTTGACTACTACTTTAGGCCAGGCCTCATGCCTCATACCAGGCCTCTGATGCAAGTGCTATGTCTCAGGCTCTCTTCCTACTACACTCCTCCACTTTTTGTCTTTTTATGGGGAGGATGTTTACCCATCGTCCCAGAAAAGCATAATGCATGGACGGAAGATGGCCCAGTGGGCTAAACACTGTACCTGCAAAGAAATTTTCCATAAGTCAGATTGCTACATACCCTGAGGGTTTTTTGCCTTCCACTGCAGAGTGGGGCTTGGAACGCTTGCTGGTTTGAACTAGAACAGAGGTTCCCAATTTCTCTTATTGCATACCCCCTTCCAGATTTACCAGCTGCCCGCATACCCCTACTCTTCTCATCACTGATACTGTGTGTGTTCCTTCTTAGCACTACCTGTCTTGTCTTTAGCCATCTGTCCATACTTCACTGTTACATACAGATATATAGGGAAATGTACACAACTGGGGAAAAAACAATCCTAAATTCAGAACTCAGTTAGAGAGTGAGAGACTGGCCAGTTGCTGGGCAACTGAACTCATGCTGTACAGGGCCTTCACCTCCAATCACAATATGTCAACCTCTCTGTGTATCTATGTTCTTACTGGTACATTCTGAGGTAAATTAACTATTGTATTTTATATAACAAATTCCCACTGAGTTTTAAAGCTTCATCTGAGTAGCCTATTATGAAAATACAATAAATAAAATCCACCATTACACAATTGCTCCCGCGTATTCCCAGAGATGACTCACATGCTCCAAGGGGAACCCATGAACTACAGTAAATGATCCATTCTCTGTGACAAAGTCATTAAATAAAGATTTGAGTACTTCAGTGACTCAGACAGAGGTTTTGGGTCTATTACAGGAGCAGGTGGGTGAGATTTTTTGTGGCCTGCAATCTGCAAGAGGTCAGATTAGATGATCATAATGGTCCCTTCTGACCCCAAAGCTTATGAGTCATCATCAAGGCACTCCGGGGACCCAAAGTATGTTCCTATCATGCTTATGCCTTGGATCCAGGCCTGGATACCAGAGTGATGAGCAGAGAATATATTTGTTTTGTTTTTTATGGTCTAAGACTGCTCTGTTGCCCCCACTCTCTAAGGCACAATGAACAATACTTGTGCCTCAAAGGAACTCTCTCAGTGGGGCCAATTTTGATCAGGCAATTTACACACTCGGTCCTGGGCTGAATTTCTGAAATCCTGAAGGACAAGTGTGACAAAGTGGGATTTTTCCCCTTGTTATGTTGCATATGAGTCTGTCATGTACTAATATTGTGTGTACCTCAGTTTCCCTGCATACTGCACCAATGCCTAGGTGGTAGGAATTGGGTGTGTGACTTTTGCTGAGGCCCTCGGGGCCAGGTGAGGCTGCCCAGCTGCCAGCATGTAAGCTATGGACGATGCCCTTCATAACCTGAGAACCAGGAGGGAGATGTGACCAGGTGACATTTTGCCTGGGTAGTAGGACAAAGCCCGGGGGAGGAGCCATGGGAGGAGCCATGGGAGTGTGGAAGGCCAGGCAGCAGGATTCAAGGCAGTCTCCTGTTTGGGACTTGGAGGGAGGAGTCCAGGGCATCTGGCCCAGGGTTCCCCCAAGATGGACGTGGCTGAAAGTCACTAATTTCCATGCTAACAAGTTCTGTTCTACGCTGTGTACCTGTCGACTAATAAACCTTCTGTTTTATTGGCTGGCTGAGAGTCACATTGACTGTGGAATTGGGGTGCAGAGCCCTCTGGCTTCCCCAGGAGCCCTGCTCAGGCGGACTCGCTGCGGGAAGCGCATGGTGAATGGGGATGCTGAATGCTGAGGTCAGACACAGGAAGGCCAAAGACACATAGGCTTCTTGCCCTGGCAACACTCAGTTAGAGGAAGCATGCTATACCAGAGTCCTGACTGGCTGCATTTGGAGCAGTTCCAGAGCATCGGCCTGGTGACTCCATGACAACAGGTTTCTAGTAAGGACTCAAAGTCTACAGAATATCCTAGAGAGTTTCCAGAGTTTGTTTATCTGTGATAGTTGTCCTCCACTGGGTGACAAATGCCAGGTGTCTCTCCCAGCAAGGATGTTTCCCTAGAATTTGTCAGGTCTTCAGTCACATGGAATGGCTCATTGGACTGGGGTTTGAGAGACAAGTATTCCTGCCCCTTCCACATCTGGAATACCAGTTCCTTTCTCCTCTGAAACTAGTGGATTCCCAGTGGAATTAACCAGAGTTCCTTGTTTTGTAGGGCTCCAGCTGGACTCTGGACCTGAGAAGTGTTAAGAGTTGATGTAAATGGCTGCACAAAGGAAGCCATTTGCTGTGCATAAGTTTCACTGGTCCTACAAACCCCAAGAACTATGCTATTCTTGACTTATCTACGGGCATTTTATTAAACATATGTACAGATACAGATACGTTCTATAATAGCAGGGACTTTTTAATCTTTATCTGCCTCAGCTTTGCCCAATCCGTCTCCATATGGTTTGCATCTGAAAAATCTGGAGGCCATGATCAGCTGTTTCTCCTGGACATCAACTTTTCCAGTAACTGAATGAAGATGCCTACTAAACACTAAAGTTGGCTGACACAGAACAGAGGCATCTACTCTGAAGGAAGAAGCTAGCACAATCAGGCAGAAATAACATCATTTTCTTGCCTTTTGGTGCTGACATCCTGATAGCTCACTCATCTGGACTAGAATGGCTCCAGAGAAGCAAGTCATTGCCCATGAGGCTTAAAGCCAAGGCTGCAACTTTTAATTGTTAGAAGCTCAACTCAGTTTTTCTTGTTGGCTCTTTGGGAAGACCCTGCTGGAAACACGGTCTTTTAGAATTGAGGATCTTACAGCATCTATTTTGGAAAGGGCAATTGTGATCGGGGTCCTAGTGGGGAGCCAGCTGTGGTCAGTCAATTAGGGTAGACAATCCCCATTAAGCTGGTGGATATTCCAATACTTTGATTCACCAAACCAGCATAAAACAGCTTCTTTATTACCTCACTGGTTATTCAGAAGTCCAAGCAACACAGTTCCCTTAAAGTGATCCAGCCTCAGGCCTCCATCCTGATACCCACATCAGATATGATGAAAATGTCTGTAAATCCTATTTCATCATATAAAAGAAAAGGTTCTACCAATCCCAAAGGACTGGACACATTACCTCCCAGGTTAATGCATGTTTCAGATCTTGCCCAAATACACGCTACAGACAATTCTTATTCACTAAACTAACATTTATTAAAAAACAAAAGAGAGAGTATGGTTAAAAGATCAGTATACATACAGACATGAGTTCAATTCATTGAGGTGCAGATTCATAGCAGAGATGGTGAGCTTCGTAGTTGCAAAGAGTTCTTTCAGAAATAGTTCATAGTTTATAGTCCAATATCCAAATATCACATTCAGGGCGGTACCAGCATAACTGGGACCTCAACCTTGCTACTCAAACTTGCCCTGAAGAAGCTTAAGCAAATCTGAGATGACAGAATCAGGACCCAATGATCTTTTATACAATTTCATGTCTTTTAACAAGTTGAAATTTCTCAGGGAACAAAAGGTAATTAGGATGACTTTGAAGGAGGTCCATCACCGGGACTTAGCTATACGAATTAACATAAGGCCATTTGCTTGTTCCTCCACCATTCACAGCACATTTCAAAGAGAGATGAATACTGAGCTATCCCATGTTTACAATTCATTTACATGATAGGATGTTCTTTTGACTTCTGAATTATCAGAATACAGCATAGTCAGGGACTGTTGATTACATTGTCCACCCTATTCATACATATGTAAATATGCAAAAACACAAACATTATCTCCCCACATGCCTTCTGTGGGTTATTTATTTTGCAGGATGTTTAACCCTTTCTAGTCATGCATCACAGCAAAAAAGTCAGTTTTGTCCTTCAACAAGGCACAGAACTCTTGTGTTTGGCTGTTTAGACACTGGGGTTTGTTAGATTATTTCTGTTTTGTTTGAGGCAGTCTCTGAAATCAGGCCACAAAGATGGCATCCTTGTGCCTTTTTGGGAATTACTACTGAACTTGTTTCTTCACATGTATTTTTGATCATGTCTGGCCTACCTCCCCCTGCCCGCCCACCCCTATGGTGGAGAAAGGATCTCCACATAGGGACACCCTTTTCTGACCAGAAAGCAGAATCATCTTGGACATCATCACCATCCTCCCTGTCATCCAGGCTCATAATCTAGTCATCAGCTTCGACTCACACATCTCCCCAGGTCCTCAAAACTAGGCTATGACTAAATCTTGGCAAATCTTTCTGCACAATATTTTAAAGACCTGGCCTTTCCTATGCAGCCACACAGCTAAAATTCTCATCCAAGCTCTCATTTTTCTTCTCAATGACTGCAACATCTTTCTCTATGGCCTTGAAAAATGCAAACTTAAACCACTCTTAGCCATTCAAAATGCTACTGTAAGGATCATTTTCCTAGCCTGCCACTTTGACCACATCACCCCTCTCTTTGCATCCTTCCACTAGCGCCCACGTCTCCCATTACATCAAACAGAAGCTGCTTGCATTCACTTCATGTTCAATCCGATCAACCTGTGATGCTAACCTCCATTGCTGATTTGTAAAATTTTGAAACAAACACCTTTCTTCTTTTTCCCATGCTGCCCCCTCACTATGGAAGGTGCTCCTCAAACATCTGCTAAAGCTCCCTCACTAGCCACCTTCAAATCACTTCTCAAAACTCTGCCTATTTAAAAAAAACTTGACAGTCAGACCACAGCCTATCATGCTGACCAATGTTGCCTCATTGGTTACTTGTACTCCCCATCTGTCTGTATCAATCGGTCTCTTGTCTTATATTTGGACTGTAAAGTCCATGGGGCAGGGATTGCCTTCTGTACTGTTTATACAGTGCCTATCACATTGTGGTCCTAGGCACTATGGTAATACTAATAATAAGCAAGTAATAGCAGCAACATCATCATCTAGGGATGGAATAGTCTTAGCTGGATCTCCCGTTCCATTTCGATAACTACCCCTCCTCCACGCATGACACTGCTGGAAGGCGGGAGGGGGGATGGGAGGGGGCAACATTTAGTCATCCACAGGATTTCTTAGGTCTTATGATGTGGGTTTCTTTTTTGTCTTTTGTTGGTTACAAGAAGTGGCTGGAGAGTGCTCATCACCGGTCCTCTAGTCTTCTGCTCTAACAGTGTGGACCCATGAGTGTTTGACTGGAGTGCTGAGTTCCTTCTCCTGTCTAGTGAAAGGGGACTTATCTAGCCTCTCACACAGGAGTCACCCCGCAACACTAATTCAAGATGACTGTTTATAGGTGGAGAACTCAATAGATTTTCTGATTCATACATTTTATGGCCAGACAGACCCTTATGTTTATCTAATCTGACCTGTATAATGAATTACTCAAAGTTCTGTATTAATATGCCTAGTAAGGAATCTATTTGTCAAAAAACATTTCCTGGATCTTTTTTGTTGTCTATATTGTTACGGACATACTTGCTGACAGGTATTTTGAAATAAATTACCAAAATAATTGAAACTGGCATGATTAGTGTGTGTTATTTTGACAAATAAAACATGCAGAATTTTGCAGAATTTAAAAATAATGTGTGCAGAATTTTTAATTTTTTGGCACCAAATTCCCACAGGAGTAATTTTGCTTTATTATAGTCAGGGCTGCTAGCACTGCTTATTAAGATTGCCCAACCCTTCCCATTACAAAACCTTTGTTTTGGTGATTTATAGCGTTGACAAACTAACCATTTGAGCTGAAATTTTCCATGCTGGGT
Organism: Chrysemys picta bellii; assembly: GCF_011386835.1. Lineage (NCBI taxonomy): Eukaryota > Metazoa > Chordata > Testudines > Emydidae > Chrysemys > Chrysemys picta. The sequence continues at coordinate 7,416,116 of NC_088807.1, forward strand.
ATCTGCCTCAGGATGAATATTTTGGGGAAATTTCAACCAAAATTATTTAGTAGCTTTTTCCAAGAACAAGACCAGGGAAAAAATGTTTTACAATCTTAAATTCTGGTGACCTTCCTTTTCTTTAAGATACTCTAAAGCAGTGATTTTCACAGGCGATAAGAAGGAACTATGGGGGCGTTGGGGTATATATCCAGCCCCATGAAGGCGCCACTTCAGGGGGCTCCACAGCCGACCCACTGGGTGTTGCTAGGGTAAAAATTCTCCGACGATCGTGCATGCAGCGCGCACACACCTAATTGGAATCGATATGAGCAAGCACTTGAAGAAGAACAGGGCTTTAATTTAATGTAATGGGCTTGGGGCTGTCAGTCCCACGGAGCTGACAGCTCACAACCCTCATGTAACTACCTTGCAAGACCCTGAGGGATCACAACCCCCAGTTTGAGAACCCCTGCTCTACGCTTTGGAGCAGGGACTTGAAATTAAGCAGATGGCATCAGGATACGCCTTTCACTGTCCCCATAAAAAAACTGCCCAAATTTAGCCAAGTTATAAGCTTTATTAAAAAATTTCAGTGCACAAATGTATAGAAGAAACTTGCTAGAACTTCACAGCCAACCTGCGGCTGAACAGGACTTTCCCAGAAATTGCAGCTTGGGGATGGGGGAGGAGTACTCTGGGAGAGAAGAAGAGATACACTGGGACTGCCTAGGCAAGGAGACTGGTAGCCACTTGGGCAGCGGAGGAAGGAATAAGGAGCTAGGGTACAGGGAGGGAACCGGGAGTGGCTAGGAAAAGACTGGGACAAGGAGCAAAGGGGAAAGATACTGCAACTGGACACGTAGTCCAGAGAGGGAGGAAAGGAGCGGTACAGTTGAAAACATATGCAAATTAGTCCACTTTAATAAAGCAATCCCAGTCTGCCATATAACTAACATATCGCCATCATTATTTACCACTCCACTAAATTTTGTGTCATCTGCAAACTTTACCAAACAAAGATTTTAATTTTTCCTCCCACGACATTGATATTGAATAGCACTGGCAAAGAACAGATCCCTGTGAAATCTCTCTAGAAATATCCCTATTGGATAATTCCTAATGTACATTTAGAGATTTATCAATTAGCCAGTTTTTAATCCATTTAACAGGGCTACATTAATATATCAGCATTATACAAAATCAATCAGTATGTTATGTGGTCAAATATTTAAGTTAATTTTACCAGTCTACTTTGTACTCTCCATCAAAAAAAATTATATGAACTTTGACGTGACCTGTTTTCCGTAAAACCATGCTAATTAGCACTAATTATGCCACTAACTTTTAATTCTATACTTATTTTCTCTCTCATAGCCTTTCCATGATTTTGCTCAGAATCAATGTCTGACTAACTTACATTCCTCAGGCTAGAAGATAAAAAGGCACTTCTAGCTAATAGGTTTCATCTTTCTTCTTTTGCTGCATTATTGTCCACCAAGCTGTAGGAGGACGGGAGAGAACAGTAATAGAAACTCTCTAGCCAAACTAAAAAATGACCAAAACCCCCTGGAAAAGTAGGCATTTTTCCAAATACGTACAAAGTTTCCTGCTATGACTGGATAGTTCTGACTCAATACAAGCAAGCCCTGGGAGAGTTTCATAGAAATAATAAAATATTTAGCCCCAGCTAAATCCAAAACTAAGAGGATGTAAGAAAATCCAGGGTAGGATTACCGGATAGGGACAGAACGCAGAGCGTAGATGTGACAATTCATTTATGCTGGGTTATAATGCACAGAATGCTCTACTATTGAGAGTTGCAGGAGGAGCTGGTAGCAACCCCTAGATTTAGGTTTTCTAATTCTTACTATAAAAGATTCTTGTGATTTTTTGAGATGCCTTAACACCTCCATTGTTTGCAGGAGGCCTTTGAAATTTGACAGGGAGAAAGTTCTCAGGCTTGAAAGATGCCTTTCAAGCTTGGCAGAGTTATTAACTGTTAAATTACCATTTCTCTTCTTTCAGGTTCTGTTCACATACTTAATTTCCACGAGGAAAGGAAGGAACAGGAACATTCTAAAGAGACAAGCCACTAAAACAGCAGCAGACACTAGGAGCTCCCAGAGCAGCTGTAGTGACAGGGAATGTGTACAGGCGCCTTTCACCTCTGGAGAATGGAGAGGAGAGCATGCCCCAAATTACATTCCCCTCAGTAACTCCCCTGATCCAACACCTGGTGCCAGCAGCCCATTCCCCTTTGAGATAGCAGCCTTCTGCTGTTAGCTAATTTAGTACTCCTGGGGGATTCTGCACCCATACGGGGGCGCAGAATTCATATGCATTTTCTGTGCCCCCCCCCCACACACACACACACAGAAAAAGGCAAAAATAAATCTGCCGGGGGACACACGCCTCTTCCCCAGCACCCCATCTGTTCCAGTGTGCCTGGTGCAGCCTCAGAGACGGGGGCTGGGCATGCGTGCCTGCGTGATCACCGTCGGGGGCGGGGCTGGGCGTATGTGCGTGCCAACAAGCGAGAGAGAGACAGAGAGAAAGAGAGACACATTGTCCCTCTCTCTTGCGATTGCAGCTCCCTGGCATGTAAGGGTAGGGCTTTTCATTATGCATCAGGCAGGCTAGAGGCACAAATGCAGCAGCCTGCCTGAGTTAATTGATCTCATTCTCTGAGGCAGAAATGTAGCAGCCTGCCTATTGTTCCTATTGTTAGTTAACCGCTCCCATTCTCAGTCAATTCCCTCAGGAGGGTGAAAATTTAACCGTTAAAAACGGTGAAAATTTTAAGATCCCTACATTGCCAGAGTGATGTAAAAGAGTTTTATTATAAATGACAGTAAGGGAATCCTCACCTAGGAAGATCTATGCACTTTCTCACCTTTCTCCTGTGCCAAAGTGGCACAATGAGGTTAAATTACAGATCAGGATTTATTTTACTTACCCATTTAAAAAAAAAAAAAAAAAAAAAGACTGAGGGCAAATAAAACATTTGCCAAGCAGTCAATAAAATGTCAGGAGACTCAGAACCAAGCACTTCCCAAAGTACCCAGTCAGGTCCAGGACAATGATTAGCAGAACTGTATGACTTTCATGTGTGAAAGTCTGAGCAATTTAAAATGGTAGTTACTCTTTTTTTTTTTTTTTGGTGTTCTGTAATGTAATTTAAATGAAAATCCAGGATTCTAACTGGAATGCAGGGTATTAGTTACCAAGTGTTTGTAATTTAACTTTCACGTGTTTAGGAAATGCTGAATAGTTATTGTGACTTTTCTGTATTGTAGTTTAAATAAATTACCACAACAATGAAACTGGTGTGATGATATTGCATTATTTTGACAAATAAAATATGCAGAATTTTGAATTTTTTGGCGCATAATTTTTATTGGGGGGGGGGGCGCAGAATCCCCCCAGGAGTAGCTAATGTAGTTCTTTTTTTTTGTTGGTTTCCTGCACCCTCCTTCCGCCCCCCCATAGATTCTAATGCCAGACGGGACCATTCTGATCACATAGTCTGACCTCCTCTAAAACACAGACCTTCCCCAAAAATTAATCCTAATCCTGTAGCCCAAGTGGCTGAAGTCCATGCTGAAGATTCAGTATTTAAAAACCCGATTCATAACAGAACAGTTGTTATAGCTGTTACATAAAGAATCTGGTTTACCTTTTGACTTTCAAAACGAGGAAATTATACACAAAAAGCTACATTAAAAGGAAGTTTATGTTTCAGAGCATTCAGCATTCCCTTTCACACCGTGCACTTCCTGCAGTGAGTCTGCCCGGGTGGGGTTCCTGGGGAAGCCAGAGAGCTCTGCACCCCAACTCTGGAGTCAGACGTGACTCTCAGCCAGATGGTAAAACAGAAGGTTTATTAGTTAACAGGAACACAGCGTAGGACAGAACTTGTTAGCACAGAAAACAGTGACTTTCAGCCAAGTCCATCTTGGGGGGAAGAAAGACCAGAGCCCGGGCTCTGGTCCTCCCCCTGAGCCCCAAACCAGCCGAGACTGACTTGCTTCCAGCTGTCTAGCCCCTGCCCTGCCCGTTGCTTCTCCTCCAACCTTTGTCTCACTTCCCGGGCCAAAAGTCTCCTGGTCGCATCCCCCTCCTGGGTCTCAGGTTATGAAGGGACAGCCATAGCATTGGTGTAGGCAGCTGGAGCAACCCCCACAGAAGTCACACATCCTTATTCCCACAACCTAGACATTGGTGCAATACACAGGGAAACTGAGGCACACACAAAAAGAACAGGATTACCTGTGGCACCTTAGAGACTAACAAATTTATTTGAGCATAAGCTTTCGCGGGCTACAGCCCACTTCATTGGATGCAACAGACACAGCATTCATGCAAAACAGTAAGACTCACATAGGCTCACACACAACATAACAAGGGAAAATCCCTACTTTGTCACACTCCGCATCCACCATTTTTTCCCCGTGGGTGCTCCAGACCCGGAGCATCCATGGAGTTGGCACCTATGTTTCAGGAGCTCTGACACTGACTTCCTGTGTGGCCTTGGATAAATCATATAATCTCATTTATAAAAAAAGGATAATACTTCCTATCTCCTACCCTTTGTTAGTCTGTTCTTTCTAGTTTGTAAGCTCTTCTGGACAGGGCCTCTAGGTGCTACTGTAATACAAATGAAAAAAGATCTCTTTCAAAGTACATTTCATGGGACTTTCATATTTCAGAATGAGCAGACATGATAAGCATATCCCATGTCATTCCCACATCCCCAATTACACTCTCATTCAGTAGAACACTGTGCTGAAACATCTTACTATGAACTATTTTATTTTATAGGTAACGTTTGCACAAAGCAGACGTTCACTTTTTACTAGGATATACCTTTAGTTTAAAGACCATCAGCCTCAGGCCTTGGCTATTTCCTTATAAATGACGGAATGATAATTATCTGAAACATTTCCACATTTTGTCCCACTATGAAATTACAGAGCAAAATCCTCTTACTAGGCCCACCTGGCACAAGCAACAAGCAATGATCCCAAACCTCAGACCCACTGAAACACTTCAGTGTGTTGTGCTTGGCTAGCAAAGAGCACACAGGCACTAAAGAAACTCCAGCTGGGTAACAGGGAGGCTGCTGTGCAACACGGGTTCAAGGAAGCACTTCATTCTGGCGTCCCAATCGCTGCACTGGCTACGCGCTGAATTGCCTTAACGCTGGAGATTCAACGACTTGGCTACAGTAACACAGGAACTCTGGTAAAGCCGGACATAGAACCCAGATCTCCCAATCACAGTCCACAGCCATAAGCACAAGACAGTCCTTCCTCCGTCCCAGCACCCCAGCAAGCTACTAGTTGAAATTTCCCGTTGTAGTTTAAAAAGCTACCTGTAATTTCTTTTATGCACACCCCTCCCTCCCCACCACACAGAAAATGGTTAGATTAACAGAGTTCCAACCGCATTAAAATCTAACCCTACACTAACTTGAAATCATGTTAGTATTACGGGATGTTTACAAGCAGTAAATTAAACAGACGATAAAAATGTTCAAGAACGAATACAAACCTTTCTCATCATATGTGCAGCTGCCTGCCAGCCTCGGGTGCCGATGTGTTTGTTAAATGAGATGTTGAGGTGCGTTGCTGACTCATAATACTCAATCATGTCAAATAATGCTGAGGCACCCTGGAAAACAAAGAGGAAAAGAAACTGTAAAGTTGACACAAGATTGTGGAGACATTCAGCAGAGGCTCTGGGAAGCCGTCACAGACATTAGCTTCTCATTTCCAGTAAGTAACCTGCACAGAAACAATCCACTAAGCTAGCGGCTTGCTAATACATAGAGGGAGACCTGGAGAGAAAAAAAAATGGTTATTAACCTTCCGTAACTGTTGTTCTTTGAAACGCGTTGCTCATGTCCATTCCACTTGTATTTCTAGGGTGTAATGACTAAGTTCAAGGAGTTCCTGCCATCTAGGACTGAGTTCTCAGCTCCAGCCGAGGAGGGCAGAGCAGTGGCAAAAGCGTCCCTGCAAACAGCATTAGATGTGGCGGACTCTGCTCCATGAACCATAACCTCGGCTGTGGTCATGAGGAGGAGCTCATGGCTGCAGGCCTCAGGCCTCCCATATGAAGTGCAGTGGACTATTCAGGACCTTCCTTTTGAGGGCATGTCTCTCTTTTCAGAGCAGATGGACTCTAAACAACTACACAGAGTGAAGGATTCGAGAATCACTCTGAAGTTCCTCAAATTACACATGCCGGCGCCGCTGAGAAAGCACTTTAAGCCCCAGCCATTGCCCAGTTTCTACCAGCCTCCGTCGAGGCAGGATTACAGTAGGAGGCAGGGCCTAAGCAGGCCTTTTGATGGTACACCCGTGGATGGCATACCAGGACAGTGTCTGGATCCACTCCCACCAATTTTTATCAACTGGCTATCCCACTACTATTGGGCATAGCCCCACATCACCTCAGACTGCTACGTACGATAGAACTGGAATACACCCTGCACGTCAGTTCTTCCCCTCCTTCCTACCCTCTCTCTCCATCCCTCTTCAGGGACTCTTCTCGCAAGCAACTTTTACTCCAGGAAGTGCGAATGCTCCTGCAAGTGGGAGCAGTAGAGGAGGTTCCTCTGGTGCGACGGGGCAGGGGGTTTTACTCCTGGTATTTCCTAATCCCAAAGGCCAATGGAAGTCTCAGACTCATCCTGGACCTGTGAAATCTCAACATATTCATGAAGAAGCTGACGTTCTACATGGTCTCCTTGGTCACCATTATCGCATCTCTGGATTCAGGGGACTGGTATGCTGCTTTCAATTTGAAGGACGCCTACTTCCGTATTTCAATCTTCCAAGGCCACAGAAAATGCCTCCATTTCGTGGTGAACCAAGTGCACCACCAGTTCACTGTACTTCCATTTGGCCTTTCAGCAGGTTTTCATAAAGTGTGTGGCAGTTGTCGCAGTCTTCTTGAGGAAGCAAAGGGTTCAGGTTTACCCTTACCTTGTTGACTGGCTGGTCAAAGGTTGGTCCAAGGCCCAGGTGGAGGAAAATGTAAGGTTGATACTGTCAACCTTCAAAGAGTTAGGCCAGTTGATAAACATGCAGAAAATCGACACTCGTCAGTTAAAAGAATAGAATTTATAGGGGCGGGCCTCAACTTGGTCCAGGCCAGAGCATTTCTTCCAGAGATCCAGTTCCGGGCCCTAGGCATGATCATAGAAAGCCTCAGACACCACCCAACCACCACGGCAAGAACCTGCCTAAAACTCCTGGGGCACATGGCCTCATGCACTTATGTGATGCAGCATGCGAGATTATGACTCAGACCTCTCCAGGCTTACCTGGCATCAGTGTACCGGATGGGCCAGGATCGTTTGGACATGGTTGTCACACTTCCCCATTCAGTAATCACCACCCTCCTTTGATGGTTGGACCCAAGGGCAGTATGTGCAGATGTCCCCTTCTCGAGACATCATCTGGCAATATTTCTAGTCATTGACTCATCTGGGCTGAGTTGGGGGGGCTCATCTGGGGGTACTCAGGACCCAGGGCCGCTGGTCCCAAGAGAGCTCTTGCTACACATCAACGTGAGGGAACTCAGAGCGGTGTACCTTGCCTGCCAAAAGTTCCAGCCCCACCTGGAGGGCAAATACGTATCGATACTTACAGACAACATGACAGCGATGTTCTATATGAACACACAGGATGGTGAGTGTTTCTCTCACCTATGCCAGGAAGCCCTTTGCCTGTGGGAATTCTGCATAACCCACTCAAGCCACCTCAAAGCCTCCTATTTTCTGGGGGCACAGAATGAGTTAGCGGATTGCCTAAGCAGATCTTTCTCCAATCACAAGTGCTCCATTCAATCAGAAATCATGAAGGACATTTTCCAGAGGTGGGGAGCTCCCCAGATAGACTTGTTTGATATGAGACACAACAGGAAGCGTCTGCAGTTCTGCTCCTTCCTGAATATCAGCCCAGGTTCGCTCACAGATACGCTTCTTCTCCCTTGGAAAGACCATCTCTTTTATGCATTTCCTCCCATTCCACTCCTACACAAGTTCCTGCTGAAGGTCAAGAAGAAAGGCACGAGCCTGATCCTAACAGCCGTGGCCTGGCCACGTCCACACTGGTTCACCACCCTTCTGGACCTCTTGGTGGAATCACTAATCTGATCTCCCAGGATCACGTCTGTCTATGACCTCTGAACCTCAAGTCCCTTCATCTCACAGCCTGGAAGCTCCACGGCTGAACCCCTTGGAGCTAGCATGCTCCAGGGCAGTTCAAGAAGTCCTTGTAGGGAGCAGGACACCATCCACTACAGCTACGTACCTGGCAGAGTGTAAAAGGTTCTCAATCTGGTCAGCGCAGAAAGGTGTTTCACCCACGCGGTCATCAGTGCCATTAATTCTGGACTACTTACTACACCTGAAGCAGCAAATGCTATCGGTGTCATCGATTAGAGTCCACCTGGCTGCAATTTTGGCGTTGCACACATGGGTACATGGCCAGTCCGTCTTTGCAAACTTGATCTGTACTCATTTCTTCAAATGCCTGGATAGACTATATCCCCAAATATGACAATCAATCCCACTCTGGGATCTCAACCTGATATTGTTGAGGCTCATGGGTTCCCCATTCGAGCCCTTGGCAATGTGTTCTCTCCTCTACTTGTCCTGAAAGATGGCACTTCTGGTGGCCATTACTTCAGACAGAAGGGTCTCAGAGATGAGGGCTCTGACTTCAGAACCTCCTTACACTGTATTCTGCGCTCTCACCCAACCTTCCTCCCGAAGGTGGTTTTGCAATTCCACAGTAACCAGGACATGTTCCTTCCGGTTTTCGATCTGAAACCACATGCCAATAGCCAGGAGCAAAGGCTTCACTCACTAGATGTCAGATGTACGCTTGCCTTCTACGTAGAAAGGACTAAGCTGTTTAGGAAGATCACTCAGCTTTTTGTGGTGGTGGCAGACAGGATAAAAGGTCTCCCAGTCGTAGCCAAGAGGATTTAATTGTGGATCATCTCTTGTATTTGCATGTGCTACGACCTGGCAAAAGTCCTTGCTCTGGCCCTGATGGCACACTCCATGGGGGAGCAAGCGTCCTCAGCTGCTTTTTGGCACAGATTCCCATCCAGAATATCTGTAGGGCAGCAACCTGGTCTTCGGTCCACACCTTTGCGACTCATATGCCATCACTCAGCAGGCCAGAGACCATGCTGGATTTGGCAGAATCATGCTACAGGTCTGCTTGCCATTGAACTCCAAACCCTCCTCCTACATCTGCTTTGGAGTCACCTACATTGGAATGGACATTAGCAAGCACTCGAAGAAGAAAAACAGTTACTAACCTTCCGTAACTGTTGGAATGGACATGAGCAACACATCTCGAAGGACAACAGTTACGGAAGGTTAATAACTGTTGTCCTTCGAGATGTGTTGCTCATGTCCATTCCAACAGTTACGGAAGGTTAGTAACTGTTTTTCTTCTTCGAGTGCTTGCTAATGTCCATTCCGATATCCACCCTCCTACTTCTGTCGGAGTTAGCTGGCAAGAAGGAACTAAGAGGGTGGCAGGTCAGCAGGACTATGTATATCAGCATTATAAGGGCACAACTCCAGGGGGCACCAGAGCCGACCTGATGGATACCACTGAAGGAAAAGCTTTCCAGCGACGGTGCACGCAGCACGCGCACGCCTACATTGGAATGGACATGAGCAAGGACTCAAAGAAGAGCCCCACCATGACGGGATCCCCAAGGTGCAGTCTGGGACTGTGGAATCGATGTGCCCCCTTAACTCTCCAGCCTGGGTTGTCTGACACAATGCTTTGCTAGCGACAAGCAACAAATCCTTCCAGGCACTGTTATAACTCAGCACAACCGCATGTGGAGCCCCACACCCAGCTGGATTGCATGAATGTTCCCAGAGCCACTCATGAATCACACAGAGAAAGGCATCAGCCAAATCCCCCCAGCTCCCAGCCTTGTACCTCAAGAATATACCATCTTGCACTGCTCAAGACAAGCAGTGCAAGTTTATTAATTGGTTCCCCATTTCATCAATGGAAAATGGATATATACCAGCCTTTGTAAACCTGATCAGATTTACCGAACACTTCGGGCAACCTCACCGGTAAAGATAAACGGTAAAAAAAAGTTTGACTACAAAAGATAGATTTTAAGTGACAGGCAAAAAGTCATAGTTAGTTACCAAAATAAAATAAAATATAAGCACGCAGTCTACACTCTCAACCCTATTAGCCTGGGCAACATCTAGATTAAGCAGTTTTTCTCACCCCACTGGATATTGCAGTTCATAGTACACAGATTTCACCCTTGAAACCTGGGCCAGTCTCCTCTGTTGGAGTCTTCTGAGCATCCTTGTTGCTTGCAGCACAGGTGTGGGGAAGAGAAAAGGCTAAGCATGGGGCCACTGTGTTCTGTTTTATACCCTTAGTCCCATGTGCTTGCAGAACACAAGTCCAGGCATGGCTGGTGGGCATTGAGCCCCAGTCATGGTTGAGCAATTCCCTAATGTGGCCTCGTGCAGGTGAGTCATTGCATTGTAGCTCCCTTGCTGGACAATGGCTGGTGATGTATATTCAGCACCCATTTGGGCGCTGGTTACCTCCCTTGTCATTGTCTCTAAAGGGCTAGTATCTGGGCACTTCCCAAACCCATAGCATATTTTAGTGACAATCATACAACACAATTCTCATAACTTCCATTTAAATATGTGTATTATTAATGCATATGAACAGTGGGTTTCAGCAGATCATAACCTTTCTTACGATACCTTATATAGGATGCTTTATATGCAATATCACAGTTATATGTAAAATGAGGAATATGGGGCTACAGGGTGCTCCCCCAAGGTACAGAATGTCACACCCACAATACCTTTAACAAGTTCATCCAGCAGTTAAGTCACCAGCAGTTCTTTTCAGAAAAGCAATGAGCAGCACCCCAGAATTCCTCAAAATACTGGGAAACTGCCAAGCCAGCAACCCTTCCAAAGATCTAGATTATTCCAGCGGGCCTGGTGGCTGCACAACCTATCATAGCTAACGTCCCATTCAGCAATTCTAATCTGGCATACACCACAGTAGGAGCATGGGAGCCACCCGGAGGGGAGGGATAGCTCAGTGGTTTGAGCATTGGCCTGCTAAATCCAGGGTTGTGAGTTCAATCCGTGAGGGGGCCATTTAGGGATCTGGGGCAAAAATCTGTCTGGGGATTGGTCCTGCTTTGAGCAGGGGGTTGGACTAGATGACCTCCTAATATTCTAGGATTCTATGACTCTGGGCACAGAGCTCGCCAACGGGAGAGTGTGCGTGTGTGTGTGGGGACAGATGGGTTCCTGGTGACGAGGAGTGGGGAGCCAAGAAGGGGGGGGGTGAAGGGGGAGCTGGGCTCCTGGCAGCAGGGAACGGGGAGGGGGAGCAGCCCCGCTTAAGTTGGTGGAAGCACTCCCTGGTGAGAATGCACACCACCTACAGAAGGAGGGCAGTGTGTACATGAACCACTGCAATAATTACTGTTGTGGTTGTAAGTCATCTTAACATTGGTCGACTTAAATTTCTAGTGTAAACATGCCCTGAGAAGGAAGCTTTCGCTATCAAGTTGGCTCCCTGAGGTATAATGTTCAAGGTAGTCCCCTTTCCCTAGTCATAAACCATGCGCCCCTGTACAGAGTACACTCCATGGACTCAAATCACCAGACTACACGCTGATATCTAGCCCTCCAGCTCTATACCTTCTGGGTGTAGTACCAAGCAAATAAAGAGCATACAATGTGGATTTTTTTTCTTCCCCAGGGACATGCTCAAGGAAGAAATCATTCTGGTTTTGGAAGGGAGGTATGTGATTGACCACACCTCCATCCCACTGGTGGCAAGGCTAAGAAGTATTCCTGCACTCAGATAGTGTCAATCAGGCACACCTACAGAATATGCACCACCGGGAGAATTGGAGTTTAAAAGAGATTGGCCACAGAAAAATGAAGTTCTCCCAGAACCAGGGAGGTTGCCAGGGCCAGCTTGTGAGCTCTGGTAACCAGGGCAGCTCAGCTTGGGGCAGTTTCTAATTGCGACGTTGTCTAATTAAAATATAACCATGCAAATCATTAGGGCTACCACTGTTACATAGTTGCAACGAATCTTACACAAAGTGTATCACATGGCCAGAAAGCGTTAAGCATCCTGCAGGCTAATTGACCCAGAGTCAACCGGTCACATTAAACTGTTCCTTCAACCTCCCCTGTTTGGGGGGAGATTGACACAACAAGCTCAATATGAGCAAAGGCTCTGGAGGGATGTTTCTACACAGAGACCTGCAGTGGGTCCTGGGAAGTACTGCCAGAAGCTAGAGGCAAGGGGATTGTAAACTGGACTCTGAAAAGAACTCCCGCCAGGAACAGTAAGATTGCCCAAACTGAGGGTCAGCCAACTATTGGTTCCATCTAGTCCATTACCAGAATTGGGGCAGGATGTTCCCTACGGGATTTCTTCTCTTTATCCAGTCTAGTTTTGAATGTCACACACAACAAGGCTGCTACCAGTTGTGACTGTCGGGAAATAGTTTCCTGATATTTAGCCAAAGTTATATATTAAAAAAAATCCAATAAATAATCACAGCTGGAAAGGACTGGAGTCCAGTGGGATTTCTAGAAAACTCAATTCAGTAGCAGATGCAGCAATGGCTACTTAATAAGCTAATCAACATTATTCATGACCCTCCTTTTGGCTTCTTATGACATCTGCTTGAAACGGCCAATCAAATAGAATAGAGAACTCCTGCAGAAATGTGTCTTGATCAAAGTTTACAAGTACCTACAAAGGTCACAAAAATTTGATAATGGGATGTTAAATATAGAAGACAAAACGTCTAACAAGAGCCAATGCCTGGAAGTTAAAACTAGACAAATTCAGGCTGGAAATCAGGCACAAGTTTTTAACTGCGAGGTCAAACCACTGACCAGTTTACCAAGAATTGTGGTGCATTCTCCATCCCTGGAAATTTTTAAGTAAAAATTGGATATATTTTCTAAGAGATCTGCTTCAGTTCAAACAAGAATTCATTCAGGGAAGTTCCGTGACCTGTATTATACAAGTCATCAGTGGTCCCCTCTGGCCTTACAATCTATGAAAATACCACATCATTTTAAGAAAAGTCTGACTCCTTCTCTTGGAGATTACCTTTAAAAAAAAAAAAAATTAAGGGCCCCAAGTGTGAAAAGTACTAGAATCGTCTTAAATCTAAGAATCTCAAAATACCAGCCCTTCCCTTAACTATGTAAATGTTGCTGAGGATGGGCAACAGTGCTCACTTTTCTACAGCTCTTCTGGCTGCAAGGTAACTGGCAGGAGCGAAAACCTGATGTACAAGAAAAGCCATATGTGCAGCAAGGATATCCAGAATTACCTTTCGGCCAAAGGTAGGTCCCCAAAATAGCTTTGAAGCCATGCAACGTTTTTTAATTATTCCCTTAAAAGGACGACAGAGTTCTTCTGGATAATGAATTGTAAGCTACACCTTCACAGTTCTTTACTGTTTAACATCCTACTTTTTACCTCCTCTCTTGGCAGACGTGATTAGGAAGTCCTGAGTATTATTATTATTATTATTATTATTACTGCTAACCATTTCTGATTAGCTCCTAATGTTCAAGGAACTGTACAACATATAGTGCCAGACTCTGCCCTCAAGCCCTTCCAATCCAGCAGAAAGAAAACAAACCAAAACAAGTAGAGCTGTCGATTAATTGCAGTTAATTCATGTGATCAACTCAAAAAAATTAACTGCAACTAAAATAATTAATCGTGAATAATCGCACTGTTAAACAAGAATATCAATTGAAATGTATTAAATATTTTGGGATGTTTTTCTATATTTTCAAATATATTTATTTCTATTACAACACAGAATACAAAGAGTATAGTACTCACTTTATATTCGTTTTTATTACAAATATTTGCACTGTTAAATTGATAAATGAAAGAAATATTTTTCAATTCACTCATACAAGTACTGTAGTGCAATCTCTATTGTGAAAGTGTAACTTACAAATGTATTTATTTTTTTGTTACATAACTGCACTCAAAAACAAAACAATGTAAAACTTTAGAGCCTGAAAGTCCACTCAGTCCTACTTCTTGTTCAGCCAATCGCTAAGAAAACAAGTTTGTTTGCATTTACGGGAGATACTGCTGCCTGCTTCTTATTTACAATGTCGCCTGAAAGTGAGAACAGACATTCGCATGGCACTTTTGTAGCAGGCATTGCAAGGTATTTCGATGCCAGACATGCTAAACTTCCATATGCCCCTTCATGCTTCAGCCATCATTCCGGAGGACATGCTTCCATGCTGATGATGCTCGTTAAAAAAACTAGTGCATTAATTAAATTTGTGACTGAACTCCTTGGGGGAGAACTGTATGTCTCCTGTTCTATTTTACCCATATTCTGCCATATATTTCATGTTATAGCAGTCTCGGATGATGACCCTGCACATGTTTGATTTACGAACATTGGCACTGCAAATTTGACAAAACGCAAAGAAGGTACCAATGTGAGATTTCAAAAAATAGCTACAGCACTTGACCCAAGGTTTAAGAATCTGAAGTGCCTTCCAAAATCTGAGAGGGACTAGTTGTGGAGCATGCTTTCAGAAGTCTTAAAAGAGCAACACGGTGATGCAGAGACTACAGAACCCAAACCACCAAAAAAGACAATCAACCTTCTGCTGGTGGCATCTGACTCACATGATGAAAATGAACATGCATCAATCCGCTCTGCTTTGGATTGTTATCGAGCAGAACCCATCATCAGCATGGACGCATGTCCTCTGGAATGGTGGTTGAAGCATGAAGGGACATATGAATCTTTAGTGCATCTGGCATATAACTATCTTGCGACGCCGGTTATACAACAGTGCCATGCGAATGCCTGTTCTCACTTTCAGGTGACATTGTAAACAAGAAGCGGGCAGCATTATCTCCTGCAAATGTAATCAAACTTGTCTGTCTGAGCGATTGGCTGAAGTAGGACCGAGTGAACTAGTAGGCGCTAAAGTTTTACAATGTTTTATTTTTAAATGCAGGTTTTTTTGGTACATAATTCTACATTTGTAAGTTCAACTTTCATGAAAAAGAGATTGCACTACAGTTCTTGTATTGGGGAATTGAAATATACTATTTCTTTTGTTTTTTACAGTGCAAATATTTGTAATCAAAATAAATATAAAATGAGCACTGTACACTTTGTATTCTGTGTTGTAATTGAAATCAATATATTCGAAAATGTAGAAGACATCCAAAAATATTTACATAAATGGTATTGTATTTATTTTTTTAAATCACAATTACTTTTTTTTAAATCGCTTGACAGCCCTAAAAACAAGTCATGGGATCAGAAATCAGGGTCAGATGGGCATGCAGGGATTACCTATCAGCGTGGGAATAGGAGGAAATAAAAGCAGAGATACAGACAGAGGTAAAGGGAATAAGAAGGAGCTTGAATTTGATGGGGGTAAGATGAAGTCAGTGATATGTCTAGAACAACAGCAGAACAGGACTTCAGTCTATCCAAAACACCACCACTAGAGGGCAGCAGGGAGATAAGGTCAGAGGGGAGATTGCCGCGATCAGGAAGAAATGACCAAGGCATTGACAATAGTTTTAGCAATGGGGGGAGAATTTGGGAGACTGTACATGAATGGCAACAGAAAAAAGAAGGATTGAGATAGAGAAGCAAGATAAACAGTTCCACCTCTGGAGGTAATGAGCTAGAGATGGTGGAGATTTCATCTGCCTTTCACCTGATGTGAGGCAGGACACTTGGGAACCAGCTACACAGAGGAGGAAGAAAAGGTCACTACAGAGAGAGCACTTGGGGACAGGAGGGGACCCAGAAGCAGATGGATAATGAACAGGCACCTGGGGCTTACAATTTTCGTTCTTTATTATTTAACAGAATTAAGGAAATGGGCTAGTGGTGAAATAGTTACTTAAAATAAACACAGTTTTAGATACCAAGCTGTTAACTGTAGCACACTGGGCTCACTGCACCAAAACTGTTTAAAATATCAGTTCCTTCTTCACTTACTCGTTGGGACCTTTGGGGTTACTTTAGAGCCAATGGCATTGCTACAACACACCTACACAACATAGGTTAGTGTAGCGCAGGAAGTTCAGAATATAAAGCCTGCACTCAGGTCCGGCAGGGAAAAAGCATTCCAGTTCACATTACATAAAACATTCAAAAGGTTAATCCTCCAATGGATTTTAAAACATGTTTATTTAAGAGACTTCCAGGTCCATTTGAATTATGGCAATTTGGAATCTGGATATCGAGGGTTCATTCTATTTATTACTTTCCGAAATAGCAAAAATGCAAACAACGACCTAAAATGAAGTGTACTTATGAATGGGGAGGGTAATAGCAATGGCAAGTATAGGTCAGATTTGGAGCACATCCCTTTAACTGCTCACTAACCTGAGTGCATGAAGAGAAAGCTCAGAACAGAACACAACACTGTACCAGGCAGAGAAAATTAGAGGATTTTTGTTAATCTTGAAATAAAAAAAAGCCATGGTAAATTACAGAACATTAAATGAAACTTACATCTTCATCCAGGTTCGTTTGCTCCAAATCAACTATTTTGAACTGGACCCTTTTGAAAATCTCTTCCAATGCCTCACAGGCCTTATAGTCTAGTTTTTCTCCTGGGGGGAAAAAAACAGAGTGAATTCAGAAGACTCAGTGTTAAGTGTTTTGCTGGTACATAAATATGCACAATATTAAGAGAAATACATTTCTGAAAGTTCTAGAACCCTAAGCGTTGGGACAGAAAATGAGGCAATGCAAGGAGAGATGGATCTTGTTTTTCCTTCAGTTGGGGTAAGCTACTTCCTGCTCTTGCAGACAACATTTATTATTTGCAAAGTTAAACATTTAAAACCCGGACACACAAAAATCATCTTGGCCTGGTTTCCAAGCAGATGGACTAGATAAGCCATTAGGAGCTTTTCTATTGCTAATCTTTAGGATACTATGAATTCAGAATCAGCATCTGCTTCTTCCACAAAATCCAGACCTAACCCAGCAGGGCATGTAAAACTAAGGGCACGTCTTCACTACCCGCCGGATCGGTGGGTAGCGATCGATCTATTGGGGATCGATTTATCGCGTCTAGTGTAGACGCGATAAAATCGATCCCCGATCGCTCTGCCGTCGACTCCAGAACTCCACCGCGGTGAGAGGCGGAAGCGGAGTCGACGGGGAGCGGCAGCGGTCAACTCGCCGCCGTCCTCACAGCCAGGTAAGTCGACCTAAAATACGCAACTTCAGCTACGCTATTCACGTAGCTGAAGTTGCGTATCTTAAGTTGACCCCCCCCGTAGTGTAGACCTAGCCTAAGACCGCCCAAGAAGCTAGGGGACTCAACCTAGACCTCCAATGCCCAGGACTTTAATAAATATTTTCCACCTTTGAATTCCTCACCTGAACAATATGCGGAGATAAATTGAGACAGATAATGAACCAGCCCCTAAAATACATACATGATTAACATGCCTCCAGTCTTGGCCTTGTCTTTTCACTATTTTGTAATCATATTGTCCAAATGTTCCTAACACATTTTCTACTTTCAGAATTATTTAGAAATATTTGTACCAAGCATTAGAGATTCCTGATACAACCTGAATGGCTGAAAGCCAACAGCTTAGGTCATCTCAAATGCCTTCAGTTATCTTAAACAAACGTTATTAAAAAAGCAGGAATAATTTTCTGACGCAAGAGCTTGATTCTTAACTCTAATACTGACTGGTAAGAGGAAGTGGCAGCAAAGAAGGCTGTGTATGCTAGATAGGACAATTGGCAATTTCGAGCTCCTAACTGTATAAATATTGGGAAAGTGTCAACAGCAAGAAAGGGCGGTGCTTCTGGAGGCATATCACTATAATGTAATAAAATTAAGAATGGAAAATTTAGATTGTATATTAGTAAGGCTGCAATTATATCACAGAGATCACGGAAGTCATGGAATCCGTAACTTCCGGAGACCTCCGTGACAATGGGGGCCCCTGTAGCTGACTAGCCTCCACGGGCTGTGAGGGGACCCTCCCACAGCTGCCCAGCCACTGCCGGGGAACCCTCCCGCCCCCCGCAGCTGACCAGTCGCCGCGGGGAGGACAGGGTCCTCACAGCTGACCAGCCAGTGGACAACAGGGTCCTCACAGCTCCCAGCCACTGCAGGTGGGAGGCAGGATGCTAGACCCTCCTCCCTCCCCATTTTGTCAGGGATGTTTTTAGTAAAAGTCAGGGACAGGTCACAGGCTTCAGTGAATTTCTGTTTATTACCAGTGACCTGTCCCTGACTTTTACTAAAAATATCCATGACAAAACCATAGCCTTGTATATTAATGACTCCCACGGATATATATTCAGAGAGCCCTGCACAGATACAAAATTTGGATCTGCATCCGATCCGCAAACATGGTCTGCAATATAAAGTAGATAGCAGCAGATTTGCAGGGCCCTGTGTATTCAGCCATAGAATAGTATATCAAGTGGCAGAAGCCACATTAGAAAATAATCTTCTTAAAACATCCTAATGTTAAATCAATCTCATAAGGCAAGTCTTTCGCTGAGCGGGAGATGGAATCAAAAAGCTCTTTGCCACCTCTAACATCTATAATTCTTAGCTTCACAGGTAATTTTAATCAGTAGGTACAGAACTAGAGCTTGACATTTTATTTCAGTTTGCTTTTTAACAAATACATCCTGCAGTACCTCTCAGAGTTGTATGCAACTTTCTGCTAGTCGTATTTTTAATTTTGTATCTAATAACTCCAGCACACAGTTCTGAAAAAACTAAAACTGTCGACATTGTAATTCACGTAATCTGAATAAGCATAAAAAGCATCAGAAAATCTATTACATTTAAAAAATATGGCCAAGATTTTCAAAACTAGGAGCCTAAAGCCAGGCTCCAAAATCTATATTTAAGCTCAGCAATAAATGGCCTGATTTTCAAAAGTGCTGAGCACCCCGCTGCCTGCTCTAATTAATTTTAGGTTGTAGTGTTTCTAGTGGGGTTCCACCAGGGGTCTTGGCTCTATGATATTTAACATGATCATCAATGACCTGGAAGAAAACAAAAATAATTTCTGAAAGTTTGCAGATGATACAAAGACTGATGGAGTGGTAAATAATGAAGAGGGCTGGTCACCTACGTTTCCTTTAAGGTGTGCACCTGCACTATGCAGGAAGCCGCCAAGGGCCACGCACTTAATTAGCAGAGCCGCACAGGCATGCGCGCTGCACTCAGGGGTGTGGCCAGAGGTGGGCCTGGAAGATGGCAGTGGGGTGAGGTGGGGAACAGGAGGGAGGTGAGGGATGGCGATGGGGGAGCGTGGGGGTGTGGAGGGTGAGAGGCCTCTCCCCCGGCCCAGGTGCTGCTGCAGGGACAGAGGGCTGGGGTCCTCTCTCCCCGCTGCAGCCCTGGGGCAGACACACCCCAAACCCCTCATCCCAGGCCCCACCCCAGAGGCTGCATCCCCAGCCGTAGCCCTCACCCCCAGCATCACCCTCTGCCCTAGCCCTGAGCCCCCTCCCACACTCCAAACCCCTCAGCCCCACATCACCTCCATATTGGTGCACAAAACAAAATTCATTCTGCACATGGATGGGAAAATTTTAAGGGAACATTGCAGGTCACTGACACAGAGCAATCTTGATCGCTTAGTAAAATGGGCACAAAGAAACAAACAATGTGTGTTTTAATACGGCAAAAGTAAAGTTATACATCCAGGAACAAAGAATGCAGCCCATTCTTACAGGAGAGTGACACTATCCGCCCCGACTCCCAAAGCTTTTTCAGGGTCACTGCTTCCCAGGATAATCAGCTCCCAGTGCAATGCTGTGGCCAAAAAGGCTAATGGGATCCTGGGACAGGAGAATATCGAGTAGGGGTTGAGACGTAATATAATATCTCCATTTGGCACTGGTATGATCACTGCTAGAATACTGTGTCCACAATTCCAGTAGCAGGTGGATAAATTGGAGAGGATTCAGAGAATAGACACGAGAACGATTAAAGGATTGGACAACCTGCCTTATAGTGATAGACTCAAGGAGCTGAATCTATTTAGTTTAACAAAGAAAAGGCTAGGGCGTGACTTGATCACAATCTGTAAGTACCTGAAAGGGGAAAAAAATTTGATAATGGACTCTTCAGTCTAGCAGACAAAGGTAGAATAAGATGCAATGGCTGGAAGTTAAAGCTAGACAAATTCAGCCTAGAGATAAGACATAAGTTTTTTTAACAGTGGCTGGCTCACTACAAAAGCAATTTTCCCTCTCTTTTGTTATTGACACCTCCTCATCAATTATTGGGAGTGGACCACGTTCACCCTGACTGAATTGTCCCAGTCACTACTGGTTCTCCACTTGTAAGGTAACTCCCTTCTCTTCATGTGTCAGTATATTTATGCCTGTCTCTGTAATTTTCACTCCATGCATCCGATGAAGTGGGCTGTAGCCCATGAAAGCTTATGCCCAAATAAATCTGTTAGTCTTTAAGGTGCCACCAGACTCCTCGTTGTTGTGGATACAGACTAGCACAGCTACCCTGTGATATGTGACAGCATTAATAAAAATGTTAACTGGGGAAGGGGGTTGCAGGGAGGCCCTGAAATAGAGGGGGATGGGAGGGTGGAACATGGGGAGCTTGTGAGGGGAATAAAGGAATGCAAGAAGCCCCGGGGGGGGGGGGTGCAATTTGTCACTTTGGTAGGCCGAACTAAGAGTACAACCCTTGAGTAATACCACGTGTTCCAGAAAGCCCCTTAAGCAGGAGCCCGGGCTCATACAGAAAGAGCTGTTAAACATACGTATTTGGCCAGGTTTTTTCTTAAGTGATGCCTCAGCCTCCCCTATTTTTCATGCATCTCCCTTTTCTCCATAACTCTGGAGTCTTTGTATTAAGATCAGAGAACATTCCAAGGCTTGGTTTATACTTAAAAATTAGATCAAACAAGCTACTTCACTCACGGTTGTGAAAAGTATCGTGCCCTGAGACCCACAGTTAGTTCAACCTAACCCCAATGTAGATGCAGCAAGGTTGATGGAAGAATTCTTCTGTCGATCTAGCTACCACCTTTCAGACAGGTGGATTCATCGATGGAAAAAACCCTTCCATCAGCGTAGGAAGCATCTACACTATGGCACTGCAGCACCGTAGCTGTAATGTTGTAGCATAGACATGGCCTGAAAGCTATGCTCTAGTTCAACTGCAACACATTAACCTCAATAGAGGAATCAGAGGGAGAAGTGCCATGTCCTGCATTATGCAGGTGGCCAGACTATAGAACTGCAAGGGTTCCTACTGGCCATATGAGAAAAAATAATGAATCAGGGGTTTTCATGAGAGGGTGGTAAAATCAGCTAAGCCCTATCTATATCCGTGGCCTGACAACTACTGCAGCAGCAATTTTTCCAGCATCGCTGGAACATGGGTACATGTCTCATGCAGAATCACCTACAAAATTAACTATTGCTGTTTCCTCAGTATTAGCATTATTTGTACTGCATTAGCACAGCAAATGCCCCATTCAGGATCAGGGCACCATTGAGGTAGGAGCTGTACAAACAGAGTACAACAGTTTCTGCTCGAAGAATTTCCTTTAAAACGCTACGTCATTAGGGTTACGAGAGAGAGAGGCTTACCTTTTAGATCCAAGCAATCTATCCTGGGAGATAGATCTTTAAATTCCTGTAAGAGAAATAGTAGCACATTAATATACTCAGGAGAAGACAAATCCCTCTTCTAGAATAATACAGAAGTGGAAGGTATGGCAACACTTCCCCACACACATGAGGGGAGGACATTACTCCCCCGCACCCTTCCGTGAGTTCACTAGAAACCGGTACATACCCACGGTGTTTCTTAGGGCTTGTCTACATGAGGGGATTTAATCCGCAGCTTTTTTCTGCGCGTCAGATAACACACATTATACAAGCTGTAGTAATAGCATGCATGCAGGACAGTGTGCCCTCAGTCAAGGCACATCACGTGCACACGCAGCAGCAGTTTGCTGCAAACTGAGGGCATAGCATTCTCAAACCAATTCAGAGCGGAGAGAATGACCATAGGGACCACTGTCATGCAGGTGTGCGATGCCGGGGAGAGGTACTGTAATACCAAGTTATAAAGTTTGATAATGCTCAGGAAGTTATTGATGGTTTTGCACATATGGAATTCCCAAGCCATACTGGGGCCATTGATGGGACTCGTGTCTATTATTTCTGAAAGGAAGATTGCAGTGTTTGTGAAATACTTTGGAAGCAAGAGAAAAAAACATCCCAAAGATTATAGCTGCAAATTGTATTTGGCACAGGATTAGTGAGAATTAGGGAGAAAGACTTGGCGATAGGTGGAAGGCTGACGTGCAGAGACTGGCTCACCGGTTTGTGTAGCCACCTAGGCATTCAATACAGAACGCAAACACCCAGGGCAACAGCGTCCAGGATGCCTATCGCTCTTATTTGGAGTCTCAGGCCTGAAATTGTGCAGCTGTGAATCCTGCTACTAACCTATGCATGGATTGAGGCGGGGGGGGGGGGGGGGGAGATTTTTGTGAAGTTCAGTGTTGATTATGGGCAGTGGAAGTGCAACATTGTGGCAATCCCTGTTGTACCTTGTGTCTTTGCCTACATGTGTTTGTAAAAGCTTAAGAATGAATGCAAACAATTATTTTCTGTGTAAAATGAACTGTTGACTGCTTGCGAATGAAATTATAAAGATTTTCATTAAATAATCTATTATGTAACAAACAGAAACGAACCTTCAACTGAGAGAAAAATTTTAAAAATGCTTTTAATTATGAAACAAACTAGCTAACTACGAAGAACTGTTTCATTAAACCAGCAGCGGAAACCGAAACAGTAAAATACAACAGTTCAGTGCAGAGCATAAAGCCAGGAAGCTTAAAATTACAGGTGAAGGTATGTCTTGGTTCTGCTTCTTCTGGTTCATGGGATTTCTGGTGTGGAGTGCGCAGGCTCAAAGTTACCAGGGGCAATAGAAGGCTCAAAAGAGCTGGATCTTAAGTGCTACTGCCCTCGGTGTCCTGAGCTGGAGTCTGGGAGGGGAATGGCCTCTGGGTGCACTGTTGCGAGGGTACAGCCAAAAGAAGGAGTTGTTCCCAGTAGCCTGTATTGTCCAACGGCTGCCAAACATGGCTGGGTGCTAGTTTGCGGTACGGCATTGCCTGCTGCCCCAACAGTAACGTGCTGCAACAGGGCATTTTGGCTTTGTGTTGCCCCCAGGAGTTGCCTCTGCATCTTCTTCCATATTATCTTTGGCCATAGCAAAGCTTTTCCTGGCAACTACTACGCTGTCCTTGGCCACTGCAGTGATCTCCCTGGAAAGCACCTTGTCGTATTCCCTCAGGCCTCAGATACTGCCTCCACCTCTCCATGTTCTTCGTTTTTGGGGCCGGGGGAGGACTCTGTACGATGTCCATGAATTTTTCATCACAAATTTTCTGTTTTCTCCCGCTCAGGTTTCCTTGCTGATAAGGGCCCTCTCCTTGAGGGTCTGGCCAGTACAGGTGCCATAGCTGTGGGCGTATTAAAAAAAAGGACAAATGGTTATTCATATTCTAGAGAGGCTGTGGTGTTTTTAACATTCATTCCTGGCTTTACCTCCTTTAGATTCTTTCCAGTCTTGAGGAACCTTGGAGACGGTAAGTGGTGGGTGGTTTTGGACTTTTGTCTGTGCCCTATATGCAGTGTGGCTTTGCCGTTGTGCCTTGGAGCCTGGGAGTGATGGGAATTATGCAGTTCAGGCTGTGCCTTGGAGCGGTTTTACATGGCGTCAGAGGGGTTGGCAGGGTGAATCTTGGGATCGGCTGGACAGTAATGCCCTTGAGGCTGATTCGGGATTACAGTGCAATGAGGCAGGTGGCTAGGAGGCAGAGAATGGCCTTATTGAAAAAGGCAAAGGGCAGAGCAGCACGATATGCTGCGAAGTTATTCAACAAGATAGTCCCCCCAGTGTGTTGCAGGAGTCACGAGCAATACTGGTGGGGATGGCCATGTAGCGATTCCTTCATCTATGAGCAAAAATGGAGCAATTTCTCAGCCTTAGAATTTGCTCTGTCTCCCCTGCAGACACGTTAAAAGTGCAAAGAAAAATAGACAGGGTTCTGGAATGACTGCCTGAAACATTCACTCTTATCAGTCTGTCAGACTGGCCCTGTACATGCATATTACAGGGAGCTGTGCTCTTTGTAGCTTTAGGGGCAAGCAATGTCCATGTCTACCTCCTGTACTGTGAGAACACGAACCAAACTTCGCTTCCTGTAGCCACTGTCGCAATCAACTTCTGCATTTAGCACAAAAGAAAGAATGTTTTCCTTATTTGACTCTGGCATGGGAGGGGATGGCAGAGAGGCTGAGGCCGCACAATGCTGCCAGCAACTGATTTGGAGACCGTGAATGGGGTTTGTGGGCGGGGGGGGAAGGGCAAATTCACCAGGCAGGATGCTAAGGAAAGGAAAATAAGTCAATAGGTACACAGGCATGTACCTTCCATAGCACGGGCCTGAAAACAGTTGGTAACCAGGGTTTTAGCACATGACAGTGGCTGATGGCGACTACTTCAGCTGGGCAATTTTGGAAAAGTATATGGGAGGGGCACAAAAGGACAGTGTGGGCCAATGGAGGGAGGGATGGACCTTGCACTTGGCCATGGGGCACTTGGAACAGAAACTAGTACAGCCATACAGCAGAATAGTAAATTAAAAGTTAAATAGTAATTTAATTTAAAAACAATTAATTAATTAAAAATACCTGCATATGTGAAGGTTCCCTCCACAGGATCAGCCTCCTCAATTGCTGCCTGGGAATCAGGGTTGGCTGGCTCACCTTCTACATGGCTGGCATCAGGTGCCTGAGTTCTGAACAGATCCTGGCTGTCTCAGATCTCCTCACTGGCCTCCTCTTGCTCATGCTCCGATGAATCTTCCTGGTCACCCGGGTGGGGGGGTGGGGGGGGAAATGTTCTCTGCCACATTTCTTCCTGTTCCTCATTTTCACATAGGTGTTCCTCAGTGGTTTGCTCTTTATTCAGTGTTGTTTGGCATTCTGGTCGTAGCCCCTCACCAGCACATGCCTCACAATGCCCACAAACAGATCTTTTTCTGGCAACAAGAGCTACCTGCACCAACGCTTCTCCCCAGATGGCACTGAGATCCACAATCTCAGCATGGATACAGGGGCTGCTTGAGGCATGCTGGAGTATTAAGCTCACCTATCATGATAAACTGGAATCCAGGAGTGAACGAACAGCCAGCTTATAAATGAGGAAGGGGACATCCAGTCAACTTGATCCCAGGGCAGGAGAGGGCACAGAGGTAAACAGACAGGTCAATATCTTGCATCTGAAGAAGTGAGGTTCTCACCCACGAAAGCTTATGCTCCCAATACTTCTGTTAGTCTCAAAGGTGCCACAGGACCCTCTGTTGCTTTTTACAGATTCAGACTAACACGGCTACCCCTCTGATACCAGACAGGTCAATAGTAGACTACAAAGCAGTGTGGGATAGCCACTGAAAGACTGTGAAAGATGTTTGCAGTAGCTCTGGGTGCACTCCAACAATAGATCAGACTAACTGGCAAATGAAAGACAAAACTTCTGTAATTCAGAGGTGTTAACACACACACACACACATTCCCGAAAGACAAAAGTTTTGTCGATGACAAGCGCTGGTGTGAACAGTGCTTTGTCCGCGGGAGCACTCTCCTGCCGACACCACTAACACAGCTGCCGCTCGTTGGGGGTGGAAGTTTTTTTGTCAGCAGGAGAGCGCTCTCCTGCTGACCGACAGTGGATACACTGTATGTTTTTTAGCGGCACGGCTGTAGCAACACAGCCATGTCGCTAAAAGCTGCGTAGCGTAGACATAGCCTCATTCGCTTTGCGGCAAAGTTAGCTCATTTTGAAAGGGGACTCCAGAGTTTTCAACAAATGCGAAGTCAGTGAACAACAATGAACTGTCATGTGCATGCAAGTGTTTTCAAAGCAGATTACCCTGAAGAGCTGCGGATTAACCGCCCACCACCACCACATCTCACCCCTTCCCTTGTGTAGACAAGCCCTTAAAGCAATATTGTTATCAAATAATATTTTGTAGTGTGTGAAGATCAGACAACAAGCTTGGCCACACACAAACCACAGATAGCAAAGCAGTGACCGCCTTGAGAATCTTACAGCCTAGCAATCGCACTAGAAGACCCAGAGGAAGGTGTTAGAATTTAGCATCTCTTAATACGGTGTTGGGGTGAGGAAGATGTTTGACTGATATGGTTTGGTGTTTGCAGGCCCCATAGGAAGGGACTAGCACACTAGGATTGGATGGGAGCCCTAATAGGTGTGAATCATTAAGCTGGTGGTTAAGGTGTGAGGGAGAGATATTGAGTTATGTGGTCAATTTTAGACTCTTTGCTGCTGGAGGTATTGAGGAGTGGAGTGGGCTTCTTCATTGACAGTCTAAATATTTTTGTACAAATGGTTTTTGCTCCAGAGTCCTTATCGGTGTAGTCAGCTACAACAGCCATGCCCCTTCACTTACCTCCACAGGCCACACATAGATTAGGAAAAGAGCTAGCAGTTTAAAAACACATTTAACTATCATAATTTCAAAAAAGCCTTTGTATCTAGTGTGAACGGGTTAAGTCAACGTTAGCTGGTTTTGGTCAACCCTAACATGGCTTGCCCCATCTACACTAAATGCGAAGATCTGCTTACGGTCATGATACTGAAAAAGTGTTGGCTAACGTTGTTTTTAGAACACAACCTATGTTCTTAGTCAAGACATGGCCCTAATATGGCTTAGAAGAAGAAGAACAACATGACTACCTAGGAGGACTGACTTTGGAATTCAGCAGTGTTGCCAACTCTTGCCATATTGGGTGTTTTTCTTAATGCCCCAACTGCCTGAGTCAAGATATTTTTTAAAAACAGTTCCTAGCTCTCTGTGGAGAAAACCTTGAAAACAAGATCCAAGTGCACCCTAACAGCACAGAAACCAAATAAAGAGACCCAACACCTTTGTTTTAAATCATCTCAGGATTTTTAAGACCACTGCACGACTTCGGGGACCTCACTCATGATTTTTGAAAGATGCTACTGGGATTATACAATTGTTAACATTTCACAGAAACTGAAATTAGGAGGAGTAGACACAGAAGCAGTCTCAGCAGGAATTGTGGCACTGGTGGGGGGAGGGACCCAACTGGGGCCACCCTTTCCCCCACCTGCACCTTCCAGACCCAGAACTATGCAGAGGTGACTCCCCACACTTCCTGCTCTGGGGACCTGCTCCCACCTCCAAGCCATGTGGTCTTAAAGAAGAATTCCAGGGAGGAGCCAGACTCCTCTCCGTGGAAGGCAGAGAAATTCTCAAGCCGGCAGATCAGACACAGAAGCAATCTCAGCATGTTCTGCCACAGGGACCATCAGACATTGGTGATGTCATCACACTCCCTTCTACAGTTTTAGCTCTGGTCACTGTCTCCCCTGAACCAACTGGCTGTTTGCACCAGCCCTTTCCCGCCCTCCAGGTCACAGTCCCTTCCCACTAGCCTCACTCACTTCACCTGCTTTTGGTGTTCCCATCCTTCCTTGTTCTCCCCTGCCCTCTCCCTTCTCCTTGCCTTTGCTTTTTTGTTTAGCAGCTCAAACTCCACACAAAGAATTAGAGAAGCAAAAAATACCATCGCCATCAGGGAGCTAACGTGACATTCGCATCCATCACTCTGCTCACACATTATATCCCTTGTCCCTTAACCTTTCATCTGTTTTGTCCATGATAAAACAATACAGTTGGAAAACTCGTATCCATCTTATTTAAACTGAGTACAAAAAGGAGCCCATCTGTAAGCACTGTACAGAAAGAAAACCATTTGAGAACTAAAGGAAAGAACCCAGACTTCTATAATATTTTATTAAATAACTTATGCATAGTATTTTGGTAACAAATATTTTAGATACTAGCATCCTGCAACACTTTTTCATCTGCTAAAAAACCTGCTCAAGTTGTTAGAAAGCAATGCTATTGTTTTTCCATATGTGACCGGCATGAAAATTATCCCAAGTATCAACATAGGGTCTGTTTTCAGCAGATTTATGTGTTCAGTTCTGATATGGCTGCAGCTGACTTCTCTAGTGTTTCCATGTCAGTCATACTCCAGGAGCTAAACAGGATTAAAATTCTGTGCTGCATATGTAAGAATATCCACAATACCTGTATCTGCTTCAGTAGTTTGGGTATCTGTTTGCAGTTTAATTTCTGACAGGCTTGTTTGTAGGCAATGATAATTTCCTCAACAGTCACATTCTGGGCTGAAAATGTAAGGGGTAGAGATTAAGATTACATTTACATTCATATTTATTCAAACTCAGCTACACAATAAACTGTGTGTCAGGCACTTACATTGACAAAAGTGTGAGAGTTGTGTATAATTAACTTATGCTGTTCCCACCTAGAATAATTTCAAATGGCCAGGATATGAAATAGGCAATTTATGTTCAAAGCAAAATGAGAATCTAATTTGATATTTTACTATAAGAGTTGAACAGCTACATTACCATAACGTAGACATTGATCCTACAGATTTTGTCTGTGCACTATATCGTGTTCATGAACTTTGTTTTCTGTGTGGCTTTTTAACCATTTTATTCAGGGGTCTCAAAGTCCCAGCCCACGGGCCATCTGTGGCCCGAGAACCTCCCCACTGAGGCCTACAGAGGAGACACGCATGCAGAGACATTGCCGGCAATGTCAGCTGCAGGCGCCGCCCTCCGCAGCTCCCATTGGCTGGGGGAGATGGACAGAGATACCATCACTAGTCACCGGGCAGAGTCAGCCATGGAGGCAGCATCACTTTTTTCCATAATTAATATAAACACGTCAAAATACCGAACACAATTATCTGATGCACATCTTGCTGCAATCCTGAAGGTTTCAACTGCTCAGTCACTGAGGCCAAACATCAACAAACTGACAGAACTGAAGCGTTGCCAGGTGTCTGGCAAACACTAAAAACTCTCTGGCAGGCGAAGGATTGTATAAAGTTGTATGACAGTTTTATTATTTCTAAGAAATGCGAAATAAAAAATATAATATAAACATTTTCTTTTCTGAACACATCTTCAGTGACATTATTGGCCCGCTGGGAGGATTTGAGGACTGGCCCTAAGGTAAATTGAGTTTGAGACCCCTGATTTTATTGCTTTAAAAATATCTGAACATAAAATCAAGACCATGATATATACAGTTCTAGTTCACACTACCACCAACTGATATATATTTAGCAAAACTCTTGAGATAACAAAAAAATAAAAAGGAAATTCTTTAAGGCTGCTAGGCTAAGAAGTCTAACTAATAATGTATTGAATCAAAATACAGGAAAGATTTTAGAAGCCCCTTCCAACAGCAAACAAATAACTAGATTTGCATAAATCTAAAAACAGATTTGCAAGGACTTCATAGATTTCACTTCTTACAATCATATAGTATGATCTCCTGCATACCGCAGGCCAGAGAACTGCATCCAGTGATTTCTTTTTATGAATAGACTTTAATGTCAGAAGTTAAGTTTAGAAGGTACCATCATGATCATCTAGTTTGACTTCCTGCACAATGCAGGACAGAGAACCTCACCCACCCACTCCTGTAATGGACACCAGTAACTCTGCCAGAGGTTAGAAATCCTCAAATCATAATTTAAAGACTTCAAATTACAGAAAATCCACCATTTACACTAGTTTCAACCTGCAAGTGACCCGTGCCCCACACTGCAGAGGAAGGCATGAAACCTTGCTGTTAAATTAGATCTTATTTTAGAAACAGATGTAATCTTTAAGGATTTCAAGTGATGGAGAATCAAAAGCATCCTTAGGTGACATTTCCAATGATTAGTTATCCTTACTATAAAAATGTACATCTTGTTTTCATTTTGAATTTCGCTGACTTCAACTCTTATTGATCAGATCTAGTTACACTTTCGTTGGCTAGGTTAAAGAACCCTCTGCTATCAGAAACCTTGTCCTTGTGAAGGTACTTTTGGATCATGATCAAGTCAATCTTTTCTCTGATAAGGTAAATAGATCTAGCTCCTTAAATCTCACTGTGAAGAACGTTTTCTAGACCACACCCAAAAAAAAAAAAAAAAAACACCCTGTAGTTCTTCTCTGAACCCTCTCCAATGTTCAACACCTTTTTTACAGTGTGGACACCACACACACTCTTCTGGTAGTGGTTTCACTAATGTCATGTGCAGAAGTAATATCACCACTTTACTCTTGCTCAATATTCCTGTGTTAATATAGCCAAGTAATATGTCAGCCCTTTTAGCTAAAGCGTCACATTTGAAACTCAGGTTCAGTTGTTTATCTACAGGCCAAAAGTCCTTTTCAGAGACTCTACTTTCTAGTCCGCAGTCCTTTAAATATAGCCTACACTTTTTGTCCTTAGATGTCATGACCTTGCATTTGACCATATTAAAATACAAGTTTCATTGTACCTAGATTACCAAGTGATTTGATAGATCATTGGTACATAACTATTTCATTATTTGCCACATTAACAACCTTTGTATAATTTGCAAAGCCATGATTTTATATCTTCTTTCAGATTGTTGATAAAATATTGAATAGCACTGAAGCGAGAACCATTCCCTGTGGAACCCCACTAGAAACACCCTGTTGGCGGCTAATTCACAATTAACGACACAGACTATCAGACAGCTTCTACTCTATTGATTTTGCACAGTGCTAGTTTGTTTTATTTTTAAAATTAGAATGTCATGTGGTAGGATATCAAATACCTTACAGAAGTCCAAGTATACTGTAACAATTACCCCATCAAGCACACTTGCAATCTTGGCAAGGAACAACCTGAAATTCATTTGACAAGACCTCTTATCTTGTTCATTGTTCTTCTTTAAATTTCTAGCCTTTCAAGTCCTATATCACCTGTCACTGCTCTGGGTCAAGCTCCCCTTGCTGGACACTCACCAGGCTGCTGTGTTTGGACCAACATGCCAAGTCCATGGGCTTTTAAGCTCCTTTGGGTCTGGGTAGGTTCTAGGTGCTCACTCTTTCTTTGGTCTCTGGCTTGGTCCCTGGGCATAGATTTGTTTGGCACCCATTCTAGGAAAGGCCCTGCAGCCTAGCTGCCCTAGGCCCTAAGATCAGTGCCAAACCCCTCCAAGACTCCCCAATAGTTAAGCATGCCCTCTCCAGAGCTCTACCTTAGTGGGAAGAAGAACAGGAGTACTTGTGGCACCTTAGAGACTAACAAATTTATTAGAGCATAAGCTTTCGTGGAAGTGGGCTGTAGTCCACGAAAGCTTATGCTCTAATAAATTTGTTAGTCTCTAAGGTGCCACAAGTAGTCCTGTTCTTTTTGCGGATACAGACTAACACGGCTGCTGCTCTGAAACCTACCTTAGTGGGGACTCTTGTTTACTGTTTAGCTCTTCGGAGACATGATAGTGGAAGGCAATAAGTCAGTCTTTGCAGAGGGCTTTCTAAACCACTCACTCTTTACTTTTAGACAACACAAGTGATATATGGCTCCATGCAAAAGAAGAAACACTTATATGCCATTCCCTGCCTCTTGAGCATTCTTTGGGATCTGGACAATGTCGTTTCAGGGGTCCAGGTCCCCTCTCCTTGACTTCAAAAAGAGAAGCCTGTGCTGGACAAGTGTTCGGGAATGGTCAGCGACCTTGTCCTTATATAGCTTCCAGTACACTCTCTCGCAGGTGACTTACCTAGTCAGCCTCAACCCCCATCAGATGATCTATTCTTTGAATCCCAAAACATCTAGAGCAGTAGGGGGTTCCCTTGGTACCAGCTCTTCATCCAATGGTGTTTCCATTTGAATAGGTAATCAAGGTTAATGCCCCATCACTGTTAATCCTCTGTTAGCTGCAAGAATTTAGTCTGACATTTCCTGTGTTTTAGCTCAAAATGGAGGCTACAGAGCCAAGGTGACGGCACAGAACAGTTTTACAAACAAATAGCTTTTCAGAACAAAATGGCATTTGCAGATTGATACAGATACATCCAGACATACACTTGTCACCCATTCCATTGTTTTGCCCACGCTGACTGTCAGGCAAATTGGTGTATCTGCAGACTTTCAATAATGATTTATGTTTTCTCCCAGGTCATTTACAAAAGTGTTAAATAGCATAAGGCCAAGAACTGATCCCTGCCCCACCCCAGTAGAAATACACCTACTTAATGATTCCCAGTCTACAATTAAAAACTGCATGACAGGTCTCAATGTAATTCATTTAATGTGTGCCATATTAATTTTGGTTGTTCTCATTATTAAACTATTGTACAATATCAAACCAAATGCCATAAGGAAGTCTAAGTATATTAAATGAACGCTATTACCTATATTTTATAGTTACATTCTCTTCTCCTATAAGGCAGGTTGTTTTAACCAGTGTATAGCCTTTTTTAATTGTGGTCTTTGGGGCATCTAGTAAAA
Organism: Chrysemys picta bellii; assembly: GCF_011386835.1. Classification (NCBI taxonomy): domain Eukaryota; kingdom Metazoa; phylum Chordata; order Testudines; family Emydidae; genus Chrysemys; species Chrysemys picta. The sequence goes on from NC_088807.1 coordinate 7,448,674, forward strand.
TGTTCTTAAATAGCTCCTAATTATCATTCAAATTTTTCTGTTTAATCCCCCCCCCAACTGATTTATCTAATTTTTTACACCTTTGTGAAGTTGATTTTATATATATACATACACACACACACACACACACACACACACACACACACACACAGAGAGAGAGAGAGAGAGAGTTTGGTCTTTATTCATTGATCCATAAGCATTCAGGAGTCCGTTTCCGAACTGTCAATAACTCAACATCACATATACCATTACTTGTTTAAAAGTGCTAACACACACACACACACACACTTACTTTTCACTCACTCTACCCTTCCTAAAATCTGCAGTGCAATCTACTGAACATTTTAGTCATGTGAATCCTCCTCCCAGGTTTCAGTAATGCCAACTATGTCAGAATTCCTCTCACCACGGAAGCATTTCAAATTCCTTTCATTTATTGGTCAAACTGTTACCTTTGTATCCCTTGACACCTTTGGTATGTCTGTTGAGGGCACCATCAATTAAGGAAGTCAAAAGCAAACTAAATGAAGAATTTAACATGTTCAGCATAGAACATAATCCTAACTAGTACTAGGGGACTAGAATAATCTACAAGAGCTCCTTTGTAAATATACTCGGCAGGATTTCATATTTTCTATCCCATTAACATCTGTCTTCACAGTATATTTTGCATTAAAAATTCTGTTGAATTTATCACTATGTGGAGGTTTGTATTTTAAGTTATTCTGTTTGATAAAACAAAAACGTTTTAAAGGTTTACTCTAAAGCTTTATGAAAGGCACAACGTATAGGAGTCAGAGTGTGTAAACCCATGTATGTGTACAAGTACATGATGAGCCTTACTGTGGTTCAGCAAAAGGAGAGTCCTGGTGCTACATACCAGACAGAACTTTACATCCATCACATCTATGCCAGCTGCAAAAAGCAAAAATTTATTTTTGCTGGGATTCCATATAAGTCAAGTTCATGTTTCAGATTCATGGAATTTTTAAGGCCAGAAGGGACTATTTCCTATATCTCATCTGACAACCCACACAGCACGGCGACAGAATTTCACTCTATCATACCTCCATCAAATCCAACAACTTGTGGTTGAGCTAGAATGTATCTTAGGGTAGGTCTACACTTACCGCCGGACCCGGAGGTAAGCAATCGATCTTCTGGGATCGATTTATCGCGTCTTGTCTAGACTCGCCGTCGACGCCGGTACTCCAGCTCGGCGAGAGGAGTACGCGGCATCGACGGGGGAGCCTGCCTGCTGCGTCTGGACCTGCGGTAAGTTCGAACTAAGGTACTTCGAATTCAGCTACGTTATTAACGTAGCTGAATTTGCGTACCTTAGATCGAAATGGGGGGTTAGTGTGGACCAGGCCTTAGACATCCAATCTTGAAGACTCCAAGTGATGAAGAACTCACCATATCCTTGGTAAATTGTTGCACTGGTTAATTACCCTGATAAATGCTTGCGCCTTATTTCCAGTTTGTATTTAATCAAGCTTCCACTTCCAGCCACTGGATCTTACTAGAACATAATAAAGGCGATGCTGCGTCAGACCAGTGGTCTGCCTAGCCCAGTCTTCAGACAGTGACCAATGGCAAGTGTTTCAGAGGGAATGAACAGAACATGTAATCATCAAGTGATTGAGGGGGGTGAGTTCAATCCTTGAGTGGGCCATTTAGGGAACTGGGGTAAAAATCTGTCTGAGATTGGTCCTGCTTTGAGCAGGGGGTTGGACTAGATGACCTCCTGAGGTCCCTTCCAGTCTAGGATTCTATGAAGTGATCCATCACCTGTCGCCCATTCCCAGCTTCTGCAAACAGAGGCTAGGGACATCTCAGAGCATGGTTTTGCATCCTTGCTCATCCTGGCTAATAACCATTGATGGATCTATCCTCCATGAACTTATCTAGTTCTTTTTTGAACCCTGTTAGTTTGCTGCGTTCACCAAGACAGCCTTATGGTTGGTTTTAGACCCACGCACTGGTATTATAATGGACAAGAAATCCATTTCTTAAAAATAAAGCAAATGCATGCCAAGTTTCTGATGCACTGGAAGCTGCGGAACAAGAGCATCATATTAAACAATGCAGTTTATTTTGCATGGATCCAATTACAAGGTAATAATAATCCACTGTGGACTGCTGGGGTGGAATGATCCTCATTTAATTATAAAGGAGGAGGAGGATATCACTAATATAATTGTCAGGAAGCACTAGAAATGTCCCGTTACATCTGCCACACACAAATTCTAATGCATTCCCTGAAAGCCAAACCGGAGGAATTTTGGAAAATCCAGATAGTAACAGGGTTCTGGTACAGTAGGCTTGTATCACTGCCTGTAACAAAGCCACCTAACAAGCATGATACAATATTGTTGTCATCCCTCTTGCTGCACAACATGTATATGTCCAATATGAGAATACATAACATTTCCCTCATAACACCACAGAATAATCTATTTATATTTCAATTGCCATGATTCTGCAACTGCAGGCTGCCACAAGTACAAGCGGAGTTTAAGAATACGGAGTCTGTTCACTGGGTAAGCCTACGTACTGTAAAATGTCTTCACCCCGAACTACAGTTAGCATTGGTTTGAATTTCTCCTCGGAGGATGGAACACAACAAGCTACTTGTGGTTCTAATGTTACCTACGTACGTTTCACGCACATGAACGAGTCTGAGCTTCCTTGTTCCAAAAGCACTAGCGCAAACATGCAACAGACCGACACCCCAACACTGGATGGGAAGATTCTGTTAAAGAGAGAACCTACACTTTCACCCTGCTGTTTGAGGAAATATTGCTAAAATGACCAAGAACTGGTTTTGATTTTATTTTGTTTTAGTAAACAAGTTCATCTGACAGAGAGCAGGAGTTTGTTTTAAAGACCAATTCCTTTGAGCATGATTTGTTTTCTGGGTGTAGGCTGCTTTAAAAATCTTTATTCATCTCTAAGTGTTTTGTTCCTATTGTAAATAACAAACCGTGTTTTTGCTTTAAGAAGGCTGCTTCGTCACTACACACACCAATGGTTACAAACTCCCAAAGGAAAAAACACCGCCGCCGAACCAGCTGGACCTGCTGGATAAGAATAGTTTATAGGCAGGGCACTGTAGCCTAGAGCTTGGTCTAATAGTAGAAGAACTGCATAATTCTACCCCTGAATAGGAAAAGGGACATGGCCTGACACATGAGGGGTGCAGTCGGAAGGCCAGAAGGGAGACAGAGGGTACACCTATTGGGTTCCGGGAAGTGGGCAGGTAAAGGATCCCCCCCCCAGCCTAAGGGGAGGACCCACAGGGCCTAAAACCCAAATGATTACGGGGGAAAGACAGAGGGTACAGCTAGTCCTGTAACTTTGCCATACACAACAGAGCCATTTAGAGAGTCACTTTTCAGAGCAGGACTGTGACCTGCTGGTGGCTTTTGATTTGTAGTCCAGACATAGGAACACTTCTGCAAATCCACAAGCCTGGGTTTTAGTACACTGCAAGTCACACTTTTCCCATTCTTTTCAGCTCCTAATAATTGCTGCAACATGTTTACAGATGGACATTTGGCACAAGGTTTTTATATTTTGTCCTTTTACCCAGACCTTGCAGAACATTCAGGCTATGGCGAGTGTTTGGTAAATTTTCCATGGATCTGCCAGTGACATCTCAGCAGCTGAGAAATAAACCCTTCTCCCACAAAAACAAAGCCAGCAATCCCATACAGGCAATCCTGCAGAGGATCAATCACCTGCCGCAAGACCGCTGCGATTTTAACTCATTCTTAAAAAGACTTGTTTAATTGGGATGAAAGTGAGACAAGAAAACAACATTTGGACAGCGTATCTTTTTCCTGCAAAGTTAGAGTTCACTCCAAGGCCAAGTCATTCGTCTCATGAGGCCCTATGCAGGCCACAACACTACTGAAGAAAATAAAACACATTTGCTTGAAGAAGAAGTATATTAGGGTTGAACTGTGAAACTCACTTCAAGAGTTTATACGAAGTACATGGGGGATTTTTCTTTTGTTTAAGGCTGAGTTACTTGGACAAAAAGCTTGCAGGGGTCCCTTCTCCACTGTTTTTTGTTCCCTCCCACTTTAAGGCCTGCTCTTACACATAAAGCTAACTGCGAATTAATAAACAATTCAGCCTTTCGTGCCACTATTGGCAGAAATATTTCCTGGTTGAATTTTGTCTTATGGCTTAATGGCAAATATTTGCCCCGTCGATATTATCAGTAGTCAAGAACTTTAAAGTTCAAAGAACAATTATCAACACATGTCCTTGTAGAGTTGGCAATATCCTTTCCAGGCCCCATTATTACATTGGGCTAACAGAACTACCATCTTTTTGCTAGCTGTAAAACTTTCATGGAGTGATTGTATTATATTTCCTGTTTTAAAGGCAACCTGATTTTTTTTAAAAATACATTAACAACTGGTTAAGAGGCAACTTGAACAAGATCGATAAATACCTACGTGAGAAGATTTTTGATCTTAGAAGGTTCTTTAATCTAGCAGACAAAGACCTAAAATAAAATGGCTATAAACTGAATTTAGACAAATTCACTCTAGAAATAAGGTGCAGATGTTCAGCAATAACAGGAATTAATCATTGATGCAAGAATTGCCAGACTACATGGTCATAATGATCCCTTCTAGTTTTAATCTAGGGAAGTCTGAAATCATTAGCAGAATGTAATACAAATAAACTTCTGAACAGAATTAAATTGCAAATATATAGTTGTATAAAAAGTTAAATTGAAAGATATTTTTATTAGAGACTCCAATGTTCAGAATTGGACTAAAGTAAAATGACATCACTAACACCAAAAGCAGTATACAGAATACCCCTCCGTAAGTGGAAGTGAGGATATGAACTAAAGCGGTGTTTCTCAGACTTTTGGATATCAGGGATCGACTTGCTGCCTTCCTAAACGGTGTCAGGGAGAGGTCAGGGACTGGGTGTACTGATGCACGGAACGGTCATTGAAAAACATTGAATTAGAGCATTGGAATAGAGAATGCCAAGGGCATAAACTCCAGTCATGGCAGACAAAATACCTTTTTTTAAAAAAAAAAAAGTCTTAACAGTGAATTTAAAGTAATCAATATTAATTTTTGTTTTGGCTTCATGTCATGCTACCTTCCCTAGGATGCGATCTCAGCAGTCAGGCCTATTTACTATATGGGTGCAATATCGAAATGAAAAACCCAGGTCCTACATGTAGTGGTGTCAAAGAGGGGAGCAGAGTAACAGGTGTTTGAGAATCACCTACTATCCTGTAACTGACAAGGTGAGTGTTTGATTTGTTTGCTGTATCTGCGAAGGTGTCGCATCACTGGTTTCACACCTCTGATCAGGCCACCTGTTTGGTTTGCTTGTTGTCTACCTGAGAGATGTATGACCAGGCCCATTGATCAAGCTGGATGTTTGAAGTTGATTCTTCCCTTTTAATAAGTGGACAGTACTGATTCACTAGAACACGAATTTAGTCATGAATAGCTGGTAAGGATAACACACCTTTTCAGCCTTCTGAGCATTAACAATTACTCACCCCATTTTCCCTCACTTTACAACTAGCCACATATGCATTGCCCTCTCCTTCCCAACACAAGCTGGAGGTGTTTAGTACCAGCTCCTTCTCTTTTACTCACATGACAGCGACTCTCTCAGTGGCAAAGTAGCTGCAGCACATGGGAGAAAAAAAGGCTTTTAAGTTCTCAAAAAGAAGAACAGGAGTACTTGTGGCACCTTAGAGACTAACAAATTTAAGTTCTCAGGCTCTTCCTCCTTCCCTAAAGTTTATCCCAGCCACAATGAGAAGATGGAGTGGGCTGGAAGAAATGAATCTGCCTTAAGACAAAACTAAAATCTCCAACTCTCCAGGGAAGCGCTTACAGCACAATTTGGAGGACAAGAATTACAGGTAAATTTCTCTCTCTCTCTAAGAAATAAGTTAAAGCCATTAAAAGAATTCCTTTCATGAGAAATTTTGAAATTACTTTCCACCAACAAATTTTGCCAAACAAAAATTCCAAGACTTTAGAATTGGAGGCATCAAAATGGAATATTTAAATATTTTAATTTTCAAAAAAAAAAAAATTGGGGGGGTCAAAATTGACAGCTGTCTCTATGGAAGATGCTGATTTTGACAAAACCACATTTTGCAATGAGAAAACATTCTGGTCAGAAAAATTCTACCAGCTTTAGAAGTTACACATCTTAACTCCTGGAAATGAAAGTGCTCCAGTGATATCTTCAAGGGGCGGGGGAGAAACTAACATCAAAAAATACTTGTGAGGCAGGAAGGCATACCAGACATTCACCGACTCAAGCTCCCAGAAGTTACCATGGAATATTCTGATACAGGAGGATAGGAACTTAAATATTGCAGAATCACATTCACTAAAGAATAGAAAATATGAGTTGCTAAGAGTCCTCACTATCTCTCAGTGAAGATACAAAGGCTAGTTGGGTTTTTTTAATTAGAAAATGAAGATAGAGTAATAAACCCACAGAGACCAAAACTAGCTACCAAGACAGCTTCCAAGGGAAGATGAGAGGGCTGGGCCATTCAACTTGGAAAGAAGTGCTCCAACAGAGGTCAAACCTAGATTCACAATATGATGTTGAGTCCAAGGAATAATGTCTTGAAAAGCTACATGGAGTGCTGTTGCTGGGACCTGTTCAACTAGCCCGGACAATACTTGAGTCAGAGGTGTTAAGCTTCTCTCCACCCTACAATGCCCTTATCAGCAACATCTCTGGGGTCAGAGGGATGTAACCCCCACCTGCCACCCTGTGGCTATCTTTCAACTTTAAGAGATCCTGAGACTTCAGTTGTTAGAGATTTAAGGTTATTTTGTCTCTTCACTGTTCTCAGATTTGACCTGATCCTACCAATTGTGTGTGTCTACTTAGGGTAGTGGCTTGCAACTGCAATTCAAGACTGCATCAATTCCCTATATATTACATTCTTAAATTATATACATACAAGGCAGGGAGATGTGTAAGTATCTAGGATTTTATATGAAAAAAAGTGTTGAGGTAAAGTTGAAAACACAAAATGCAACTTTTTTACTCCAAGGTGCTCAGATGCTACAGTGCTATCCTGTATTCAAGTTCTTATACCAGGCCCATCACTACGATATCCAAGTGCCTCTTTCAAAATCCTCAGCATAGTCCATCTTGGGGTTTGCTGATTTTTCCCCACTCCCACATCTAGAGTGCTTTCCAAACCACCCTCCACAATAGAAACCTGATTGTTTGGATTAAAGACATTTTAGGAGCAGAAAAGGAATGATGACAGCCTAGGGTACAGGAGCAAGTGCTCTTCATCCAATGTCCAGAACCCAAAGTAAAGTTTGGTATTTTCAGGGATCCAAATACCCTGGGATGGAACCCCTGAGATAGCTACCTCTCTGTGAGCATGAATGTGCTTATGGTTAGCACCATTTGCACAGGAGAAATGCAGAAGTCTTATTAATTCAGGATAGTGCATCTCTGAAAAAGTCACGTGGATGTGGTAGGAAAGCCCCTGTAGGACCGGCCTGGGTGCAATGAGACTGCAGGATCCATCGACATTACTTCAGTTTTCCCTAGTACACACAACATGCTTCTAGCTGCCATCACCCGGTCACCCAACATATGTAGCAGCCAGTACCAGTTGCTTTGATGTGCCCTTCCTGCCATGCTCCTGTTAGCTTGGGTTTGCTTAGGAAAACAAAGTTTTCAGCTGACCCATGTCTCGTTCAAGTAGGGCTCCTGCGCATTCCAAGCTTCTTGCAGAAACAGATTCCCTTTCTTCTAAAAGGAAAGAGTGCGCCATGACAGGTTTCATTTTGTGGCAATAGCTAACTTTGTGGTTTAACAGGAACATCTTGCAGACTGAAGATGAATATATAGTCACCATGTGCATTTGCGCCTGACTTTAATGCTCAACTGTTATGTGACAAAAGTAAATCAATTTACAAAGAAATTTTATAAAAGTATGCTAATTTACAATGTAAATTATACAGGGAAATGCACAATTTAGTTTCATACACTTTACAAATGTTACAAAAATTCAGTTTCATTTTCATTATTGTCCATGATATGCTATCAACATTAAAACCAAAAGTGAAATTTTTACAGTTTCTGAAGACTTCTTTGTCTAGTTGTTTAAATCCCAGATGCAGGAACATTTTAACTAAGTCACTTTTGTTTTAAAGACATTGTACATTCAGAAAAATTACATTCCTTTCTTAAATGAACAGACCATTTTGGTTAACAAAACTAATTAAAGCCTCAATTTTGCAGCTATTCAGATAAGGGAAAAGGAGAAGTTACTTTTTAAATCCTGCAATACCCTTGAAAAAGTTGGGTCTATTGTCATGTAGAAAATAGTTTCAAAATTTAGCTACCAAGGTTTCTTCAGCAAGTCAATGGCATTTGACGTGACAAAGAATACTATAAATTAGCTTCAAAGAACAGTTATACATACTCACTACATTCACGTTATTTAAAACCACAAATTAGTGAAACAATTTTTATCTAAATGTGTCCAGATCATCATCATAATTGCCTCTACTTGTCTCTAGTACTGACTTGACAGTTTCCAGCAAGTTTGCCTTGAAAATCAAAGCAAGAACATTTCAACAGAAGCCACTCCCTTTGAACTAGGACAATAGCCATGCCTTCTGCTCAAGCTATATTCTAATAAGAGTAATTATGATTTAGTAAACTCCTGAACACTTTCAGAATGAGCAGGACACAAAAAAGGATGTGTGTCTTTAGAGCACTGTCTGTAGACCACTGTGTACAGGAAACAGATTCAAGAGTTCAGTCTTCCACCCAACGTACAATCTGTAACAGGTTTACCTGAAGCCAGATCTTAATGTTTTGAAGTAATAGAAGGCCCTCAGGGTGTTGGGGCTTTTTTTTTTTTAATACATTTTTCTTCCCTGTTCAAATTTTTTAAATTTCTAGCCTTAAAGTCCTTACTAATATAATATTTTAAGTCATCCATGGGAATTTTAAGCACCCAATAAACCAATACATTTCAATGAGAGCTGGCTTTTAATTTATGTAGATTTTAAAAATCAAAATAATGGACCACTATGATCTGGTCTGACCTCCTGCATGACACAGGCCATTTCACCCAACAGTTCCTGCATCAAGCCCATAACATCGTCTTTCAGAAAGACATCCAATCTTTACAACATTCTAGTGATAGAGAATCCACCACAGCTTTTGTTAAGTTGGGAAATTCCAATAACTTAAAAATGTGCACCTTATTTCTAGTCTAAATGTATCTAGCTTTGGCTTCCAGCTGTTGGATCTTGTCACATCTCAGCCTGCTAGACCAGAGGTCCTCAAACTTCATTGCACCACAACCTGCTTCTGACAACAAAAATTACTACACGACCCCAGGGAGGCTGGGGCTCGGTCTGGGGCGGGGGGGGGGGAGGGTAAAGCCTGAGTCCTGCCCCTCGGGTGGGGGGCCCAAAGCCCGAGCCCCACGGCACAGGGCAGGGAAAGGGAGTTGAAGCTTGAGCTTCGATAGGGCTTGGGCTTTGGCACCAGGCCCCAGCAAGTCTAACATCAATCTTGGCGACCCCATAAAAACAGGTTCACGATCCACATTTGAGAACTGCTGTGCTAGACTAAAGAGCCTTCTACTGTCTAACATCTTATCCCAATGGCTGTGAGCTCCTGGGGCAGCGCAACTGCAGAGCCGGGCCTGACCCGATCTCTGTGCTGTGTGGTGGCGCTGGCAGCGTGGCCACGCTCCAGCCAGGCGGTGCGGCTGTAACGCTGCCAGCCACCGGTGCTCCAGGCAGTGCGGTAAGGGGGCAGGGGCGTTGGATAGAGGGCAGGGGAGTTCAGAGTGGTGGTCAGGGGGCAGGGGTGTGGATGGTGGTCGGGGGGAACAGGGGGTTGAATGGAGGCAAGGATTTCAGGGGGCAGTCAGGAAGGAGGGGAGGGGTTGGATGGGATGGCGGAGGTCCGGGGGCAGTTAGAGGACAGGGAGCAGGGGAATGTGGATGGGGCGGGGGTCCCAGAGGGACTGTCAGGGAACGGGGGGGTTGAATGGAGCAAGAGTCCCGCGGGGCGGGGGGGCAACTAGGAGATGGGGGCTGGGCCACGACCTCCTCCCCTAACAGGCCCTCCATACAATTTACGAAACCTGATGTGGCCCTCAGGCCAAAAAGTTTCCCCACCCCGTCCTATCCCTATGTAGGTCCTTCTCTTTGATAAACAAATTAAACCGACTAAAGAATCCCAGTCTGTAATGCAGATTTTTCAGACCTTGAATCATTCTCGTCACTCTTTTCTGAACTTCCTCCAAGTTTTCAACGTTGTTTTTTTTTGAAGCGCTGATACCAGAACCGGATACAGTATCCACTAACGGTCTAATGCTGTATAAAGAGCAGTATTACCTCCCTTCTGTTTGATATTCCGCTGTTTATACGCCCCCGGTTTACAGGAGACTTCTCTCAGCCACAGCACAGCACTGTGAACTCATATCTAGTTGATTAGTCACCATGACCTGCAAGTTCTTTACAGAGTCTCTGCTTTCAAGGATACAGCCTTGTGTACAGGACAAATCCTGTAAGTGTGGACCTACATTCTTTGTTCCTAGATGTAGTGAAACTAGACTGACTAGTTTTTACGCACCATAACAAGGCTACAAGCTTCAGGTTTCCATTGTTGTACAGGGAATTAAATGCAAATGGAAAAAAAAATCAAAAATACTTCTGTTCAAAAGCTTTTTACAAAAACTGATGTGAATTTATTTTAATAAAGCCTAAATTTTGGACCTAAGTGAAATAAAAACATCCCTTAAAAGGACACCTTTTAAGTTACCTTTAAATAACAGCCTCTGGTTCCTTCTTGCTGAAACAACATATCCTAGAGAAGGATGTTTTCATAAGTAAGTAATCTCTTGCCTGTCAATTTCGTTTTTCCAAGTATGGATCCTGCACCCAAGTTCTCCCAGATTCAACCTCTGAACTGTGGACTGCCAATAGGGAAGGCTATGATTATTCACGGAGGTTACAGCAATCATGTTTATTGGACCTCTGTGACTTCTGGCGTCAGCTGTCTGCACCCCCACCTCGCAACAGAGGCCTGCGACGCTGCAACCTCCCCCGCCCCCCTCCCTCCACCCACCCACCGGGGCTGTGCACCTGTGATTGGAGCCGGGACTGTGTGCCCCTGCCCCGCAGCTGCAGCCAGATGTTGGAGCTGGGGCTGTGCCCCCGCCATGGCGATGAGGCTCAACCTGTAAGTCCCCCCTGCATGGGACTCCAGCTGTCATTCGTCCCCCCTGACCTAACCCTCCCCCTGCCCCACTTATTTTTAGTAAAGTCACAGACAGGTCACAGGCTCCGGTGAATTTCTGTTTGGTGCCGGTGACCTGTCCATGACTTTTACTAAAAATAACTGACAAAATCTTAGCCTTACCATTGGTTGAAGTGAATCGGCTGCTCCAGCAGCAAATAGAAAAGCCAGTCAGCAAGCTCTCGTCAAGATTTTATTCTGGATGGCCAGGGGAAAGTGTGTACAGGAAAACAATGGTTTAACTTAAAAAGACAGACAACATGGGCTACAATTCAGTCCTGTGCCCCTGAATGGGTCTCTTCTCCCCTTCAAATCACCAAGTACCTATCTTTATGGAGCTATGCTACTTGTATGTCCTCAAAGCCCTAGAATTGCTTCTCTTTTTCAAACTCGAAGTAGCAAAAGAACGATCTTTAAAAGGTCTGCACAAACATTTCTAAGTTTATATAGGAAGAAAAGCAGGGTACTAACTCTTAATAAAACAGCTCAGTTGGGTTGACCTGCCACTCCTAGTATCTGTAAATATTACCAAGCCCAACAGTAAAATGTATTTGCTTTTAAACAAACAGATTAAGGAGTCCAATCTCCAGGGTTGGATAGAATTGCAAAAAATCAAATGGGTCACCCAAGGCCTGTGGGAGGCACCTGACAGGGCTTGGGGCTTAAGACCCGCTCCTGCTGAAGCCCCAAGTCCTGGCAGGTGCCCCCTGCAGGGCTGAAGCCCTGAGACAGACACACAGACACACCCCATACTGGGCAGGAGCCCTTACCCCACTACCCTGCTGCAAGGCAGAGGTCCCAAACTTCCCCCCAAGTCTAGCAGGTGGAGAACGGGGGGGGGGAGGGGGAGAAGAGGGGGAAGGCTCCGCAAGCTGCACTTTAATGGTAAAAGAGAGTCACATGGGGGGTCATGAGCCAGAGTTTGGCCACTCCTGCCATATGCCAAGCCCAGAGGGTAATCAGGGGAGAGGGCCTAACCCAGCTCTGTAGCCCACCCTCTGTACAAACACTGGCAGCTGCAGGTACATGGTCTTCCCTGGCGGTGATGTGGACCTACCTTTTCAAAATGTTCATGGTCAGTCATTCTGGTAGGCTACCAAAGATTTCCTGAGGAATGGAATTTGACAATTTATACCTCAGCAACACCTGAAATAAATTTCATGGGACCAAAAAAGACACTTTTTGCCCTCCAAATCTCAGAGGCCTGCTGCAAACAATGGAGGTATTAGAGGGTCTTAAAAGATTATTTTAAAAATTATGGAAAGCATTAGCATCCTTTATATTTAAGTTTCCTCTCAGCTTCCCCTATCCGCTTGTAGCAGTGACATTCAGAAGACTCTCACTATTACACTTTTACTATTTGATCAAGAATGAAAATCTGGGCGTATTTTAATTTGTGTCGCAGGCATTTTCAGTGGCTGGTAGTCTAGTAGAGATCAACTTACAGTAACTGCACCTGGCCATTTGCCCAGAGCCACTCAGCCACATAAAGCTTACTCTGAGGATCAATGCAAAAATGGTTTGAGGGCTTAAACCTATGCAGTATTTCCTTTTAAGTTTCAAATGGCTCTTTGGCAGGCTTTATTAGGAAATATGTATATAAAAAATCAGAAGAGCTTGTTTGGCAAGCTTTAAAAATATGCAGGGGAGGGAGAGAAAAAGAGCTTTCCTTCTGCTCAATGAACCAGGCATGCATTTCTAACTCTCAAAAATGTGAGAGGGAGCGTGGAGTTATTTCACCATTCCCGTGTCTCCAAAATCACCATGGCCACAGTCACGAAGGCAGGGGTTCTCAAACTGGGGGTCGGGACCCCTCAGGGGGTCATGAGGTTATTACACGGGGCGTCGTGAGCTGTCAGCCTCCACCCCAAACCCTGTTTCACCACCAGCATTTATAATGGTGTTAAATATATAAAAAAGTGTTTTTAATGTATGGGGCAGGGGAGGTCGCACTCAGAGGTTTGCTGTGTGAAAGGGATCACCAGGTAAAGTCTGAGCACCCCTGCGCTAAAGGGCCCTTCAACATCATTAGTGAACTCTGCTTCTTTTGACATGCTGGCTCATTCTCCACCTCTCTTGGTTTTTATAACTCTGCTTTTTGGATTCTCTTATCTTACTGATGACTCCTTCAGTGTCTCCTTGTCCTCCCCGCACTTGTCCTCCTTTTCCTCCTCCTCTTAATTGAAGAGATCACTTGCTATCTTTACCCCAAGCATGGCGTACTCCTGCTTTAGGTAGGAATTTTGGTAGACCTACCTAAATCTCTGCTGATTTCCTCCTACTCTCACACTATCACTCACATTGGCTCTTTCTCCTATGCAAGGCTTTGTATTATCAGACTGCCCCCTACACTTCTCCACTAAGTGCCCCATTTCTAGGGCTGTGAGTTTGTCACGGAGGTGACGTATTCCCGGCCAATGGGAGCTGCGAAGCCAGCGCTCTGGGTGGAGGCAGTGCGCAAAGCTGTGTGGCCACGCCTCCACGTAGGAGCTGCGCGAGGATGATGTCGCTACTTCCGGGGAGCCCCCCAGGTAAGCACCACCCAGAGCCTTCCTCATCCTGTCCCGTGCCCCAACCTCCTGCTCCCTCCCACACCTAAACGCTGCTGCTGCGGGGAGTGGGAGGTGCGGAGCCAGGTAGGGAGCCTACCAGCCCCACCAACCCCCACCCCCCAGCAGCAATTTGCGTCCCAGGCCACGCACCGCCCCCCGCCAGCACCAGCAGAGGTTGTTGTCCTGCTCCAACATCAGAACATGTATCACAAAGAATAACCACCTCAGATCATGAGACGTGTCTACTATGCACCGGCCACCATGAGTGGGAAAAATGAACGACAATGGCCAAAGCATACTGGAGCTCTGCACCCACTGAGGACTGAATTACCAACATGTATCTCCAGAGATCACTGCCAGGTCTTGTGTAGACACCCAGGGCCAGACTCTGGCACCAATTGGATTTAATTGTCAGCCACAGAAAACACTTACAGGACATTCTCCATACTCGCAGTTTTCACAGTGCACACTGTGACACAGACCATGCTGCAAAATAAGATTTCACTACAGAAATTCCATCGTAACAAACAAAGCTGTTGCCCACACATTAACATCAACAAAACAATTCACTATGAATCTCAGGGAAGCGATCATCAACTGCATCTCTGAATGCTGCATGGAACATACAGACTGAATATCCTTAGAGCTGCAATATCAGTTTTTGGTAAAAAGATTGTATGAGATTAAGACTGATTTGTAGCATACACTGAAGAAATGCTTCCAGTTATTGAAGCAAAGCACACAACATCTCTCCATCACAATAGGAACACCTCTTCTGAGAGATGTGCTAGCCTCAGAATGGCCAAGAGCACATTACAATGTACAGCAAGACAATGACTTCAAACCATGCTGGATTGATCTGTGCAACAAAATACGAACATCCTTTGAGAATGGAGATCTAAAAGATATGTATGACAGAATCAAGAAAGCAATAGGTTCTTCAGCCAAAAAGATAGCCCCCCTCAAATCTCTTAATGGAGACCAGGGTGAATAAAAAATGGTAATCAGATAAATTTTTACTGAATAATACTTTTTAAAAAAGTAACAAAACCAGAAGCGCAAAATCCATCAACAGCTACAATAGAAGATATTTCCCTTTATTTTGTAATAGTACAGAACTGATAATTCAAACATGTTTGAGTCAGGAAATACTTCCCAGCTGTGCAGGGTTTAAAAACAAACCAAAATAATAAATAAAACGAACAGTAACAGCCCACAAAGCAAGCACATCACTCAAGCGCAAACCCTGCAATCTCCTGGCTTCTCCAATTCTCCCACATTCCCACTCAGCCTTCACATGATCCTTCAGTGTTTTCTCCTCTCCAACTTTCTGTCCTTAGCCCCCTCTTCTCCCTCTACAACCTTGTCCATGGGCAAATTCATTCAGAGACAACTTCAACTATCATCTCTATGCTAACGAGTCACAGATCTAGCCCTCAATTCTGGACCCATCACTTTCTGGCCAAACTAAAATCTTGACCTATCTTTCTAACATCTCATGCATGTCTAGCCAGCCTATGTTTCTGATAATTCCTCACAGATGCCCTGCTGTCAACTTAAACAGAGCTCTTGACCTTCCCTCTCCTAAAGTTCACTTTCCTTTCTCAGCCACCATGCACAACACACCATCCTCCCTGTCACTCTGGCACATAACCTGGGTATGGTCTTTGACTGTTCCCTTCCTAGAGACGCACTTGAAAGCTGTGTCTAGATCTTGCCTTTCTTCCTGAACAAAATCTAAGATTCAGCCGGTCCTCTCTATCCACACATCCAAAAGTCTTATCCAGATCATCACCATCCCACATTAACTGCTGCAACATCCTCTTCCTAGCTGGCCTTGACAAATGCCATATTACCTCACTTACATCCATTAAAAACGTTGCTACAATGATCAATTTTCTACTTCAGCCATATCACCCCCTTTCTTGCATCCCTCCATGGGCTCCTCTCTCTCTCTCTCTCTCACACACACATACACACACACACACACGCTTCTCTTCTTCATTTACACAACTCTTCCTGGCCTAACCCCACCCTGTCACCTTATGCACTACTGAGAGGTCAAGTCAAGCCTCCACTCTGCCAATTATGACAGTTTTGGCTGTTCATTTGATTGTCAATTTAGCTGTTAAATTTTCAAACCTTTTCTCCCCTTCCACATGGAAGTAATTACTCAAATATCCACCAGATCAACCTAACTGCCCTTCATAAAACTCTCCTCTGACATGATGGCTACAAAAATCTCAACAATAATACGGTAGTTGGTGTGTTTTGACTACTGCTTGTTCATAACAGCCTCATTGTTACCAAGTGTTTCCCCCCTCCACCCATCTCTTTATGGTCTCTACCAGTTACAATTTGTCATATATCTTAGATACCTTTAGAGCAGGAACTAAATTTTTGTTCTGCGTCTGTACAGCACCTAACACAATCAGGTCCTGAGCTTGGTCTGGAATCCTTACATGCCACCTGTGATGGGGCGGCTACCACTCTCTGGCAGAAAAAAGGGTTAACAGCAGCCCTAGGGAGGCTGCGCCGGAGGCAGACAATTAGAAAGGAGCTGAGAAGAGCACATGGTGGAGAATGCGGGCAGCACGGTCACCCCAATATAAGGGTAGGACAGAGGACTGTGGGGATGATTGCGAAGATATAAGGGGGGGTTGACAGATTGAAGGAGAGATATTGAAGGTGGGGACAATGGATCCAGAGTATGCAGAAGTCTTCTTTGCTGAGGGTTCTTGTGACATCCCAGGCAGAAAGGGACTGACAGACAGCAGGAAAGGCTCGAGACCCTGCTGCAGGAAATCCTGGAGAACGAGCGGAAGCAATGCAGGCACAGTGATACCTCCAGACTTACTTGCGGCAGCTGGCCAAGCAACAGCAGTCCTTGGTAAAGCTCCTGCAGAGAGCGGGAGGAGAAGCCAGGCAACAGGGCCAGGAGGCCAGCGGCTGGACTAGGCGAATGTTACACCTGAGGGCAACAGGAACATTGGAAGGGAGAATGCCCCTACCAGGACAGCGAACAGAAGCATCACCTTGAGAACGGGAAGAAGAAAGAGCCCAAGAGAGTCCCCCCGTGAGGATAAGTTGGCAGCTGCTGAGGAGGCCCTGCAAGTAGCCAAGGGGAACTTAGAGTTCCAGAGACTCCAGGCCCGGTATGGATAAGGAGTAGGAAAATGTGTGTTTTCTGCTGGAAGGTGCAAAACAAGAGGGATAACCTGCGGACGCAGCTTAGACAGATGCAGGGCAGGAGACATCCCTACCCCCAAGGGTTGCAGTCTTAAGAGGAAAGGTGTGTGATGGGGCAGCTGCCCCTCACTGGCAGAAAAGGGGTTAAAAGTACCCCTAGGGAGGCTGCACCAGTGGCAGTCAATTAGAAAGGTGCTGAAAGGAGCAGCCAATCATGGCCCTGCAGGCTCATATAAGGAGGAGAGCAGAGCAGAGGGCAGTAGCTGACTTGAGCTTGAGACTGACAACAAATGTAAAATAAGTGTTGATAACCTTTGGTTTGGTTGTCTCTCCTCTCCTTGTTAGAATTAGTTACTACTGAAGACTGTTCGTGTTGCTACCAACAGACAATACATCAAGAATACCAATACTACACAGAATTAATTGCAACAAGCTAATGTCTCATTTTACCCCACTATCCCAAGTGTCTACTGTACAATATTTAACAGGGCATTTGCATACGTATCATTGCCAACTGTTTGCATCACTGTACCCAACCAGTATACAACAGCAGATTACAGAAAAGCAACAGAATATAGCAGCAGCCAAAATAACCAGAAGAGTTATTTATTAACATGCTGCATTAGCTCATGTTTTCTATAAGAGCATATCCACCAAGCCCCAGATTAGTTTCCCACCACTGCAGCACAAAAGACAAAAAGACATGGTTCTAGTATAAATTCATGTAATGCTGATGCTTTAACTTCTACCAGCCTTTCTAATGTTTGTTCTGTACACCTATTTTTGAATACAATTCCAAGGAAACAGAACCTAAGGAAAATGTGCTGTACAGTAATATACAATAACCTTAGAGTAAGCACTGCAATCACTACTCACATCAGGGTGACTTAAACATTGAACAAACCCAAACTAAAAGACTTAAAACCTCTGTTACTACGACATGCAAGGAAAAGCAGCGTTGCTACGTAGAAGTACTTTTGTGAACAATTAAAATAGTTTAATGTAATCTTAACAATAATATCCTGGATCTCACATAGTAAGATCGTAAGAATCTCTAAAATTAGCATGCTCCTCTCTTTTTCAGCAAGCTCCTCCCAGTCTTCAAAAAGACACAGACAACTGCACTGGAGACAGATGGTCTACAATAGAAGGATCCAGTAATTTTACTTTTAAACTAGATTCCTTTTTGTTCAAGATAGAAACTACAGGTTTAAAATAAAGATGCTAACATGAATTAATATGTCAAACTGCTGCCTCTAGAAAATTATGCATTAATAACTAGGAATCAAAAGTGGGGGGAAATTAAACCAATAGCTATCTAAACACACACCAAAAAAAGCCACATGTTAGTAAGGAAGTTTCACTTCATTTTGTTAAGGAAAGTCATCGCTTTCATTCACAAGTTTAAATGCATCTTTTTTATCGCTTGAGTACAGTAAATAAACATGCCTCCCAATATGTAATTATGGTTTCATAAAAACCAAGCTATAAAGTCAGGAACCACAAATCACCAGCCAAACTAGCAGAAGCATGCAAACTGTCCACGTACTGTACAGTCAATAAATACCTAGATTAGCAGGTACTCAATACACAACACCAGTCTGCCACAAGAAGCAAGCTATTTTGGGCTTAGTATTTGCAAATTAATTCAATTGTGCCAGAGAGTTTCTTCTACTTTGTTTTTATTTTAAAAATCACGTTTCTGGGTATAATTCTACAGACAAACAAAATCTGTCAAGGAAGCAGACATTTAAACATGAAACGGGGAAGCTACATTTCGGAAGGTTGGCCATTTTGATTTATAGGGGCAGTAAACAAACACCTCACCTGTGTTGCCATTCAAATAAAGCAAAAAAAAGGTTCCTCAGGTACTATGTAAATTAAATGCATAAATGAAAAAAAGTTTCTCAAATGCAGCTTTATATGGAGTAAACAATCTGTTAAAATCTCTCAAGTGCTGGGTGCCAAACTCAAGTTACTGAAATCAAGTGTCCACATGGGGAGTTATTCAGGGAGTTATTCTGCAATAGTTTGTTCCAGTCAATTTCCCTGTGCAGACAAGATCTACGTCATTGATTTCCCAAGCCAGAGGAACAGGAACTACCCTGGAGAGAAGAAAATAACCTTGCTCTCTATGGAAAGAGGCAAAACTGATAAAGAAGCTTGTTGGGTGTGGCACTATTCCTTTGCAATCAATATTGAGTCAGTGACAACATAGTGTAGGTGAAGATTAAGAGAACTCTTCCAGTTCTCCTTGCTTTTCTCTTTGCTAGTCCAAAAGATCAAATTATTTTCTAGCAAACCATTCCAGAAACATTGGCCAGAATCAGAAATTCAGTTTTGAAGGAAAAGAAAACTAAGCTACAGGGAAGCTGCAGCTTTGAAACCTCATTGGTCTCTATCCTGAGGTGGAATCCCACAATTCTCTCATTCACAGATCAGGTCTCTGAGCTATAGCATCCCTGTTTACCAACTGTGCTTCCTTAGCAGGCCCAGGTGGGTTTGGCACCTGCAGAAGAGCCTTCCCTCATGAGTTGTGACCAGCGTGTGATTATATAGCAACACAGTACAGCTACTTCAAAACAAAGTACTGTTTATCCATCCACAGGAACATAGCAATTGGAGAAAAGGATTAACACAAAGAAGTCTACATGTATCTCGTCTTACCTAAAGATTAGCATTTCCGGCAAAGCTTTGGCTGGCCCCACTTATTCCAGGTACCAGTGCATTAAATTAGCTTCCCTACAGTCACTGCCTCAGATTTTTATCTATTCTAGAAATTCTTGTTTTGGGTTTCTTGCCTGAAGACCCCTGCCCCAAGCCAGGGGTGTTGGGCCCAGCTCGATTCATAGGACTACATTTAAAAGATGTTGACATCTGGATCATCAGTTAAGTACCAGGTGTCACAGGTCCACAGTAACTATTTCTGTTCCCTTCGTGGTCTCCTTGAGGACACCACTAACTCAAGCCTTTAGCCATCACCTTTCTTTAGGTGGGAGCTCACATCTCTCCCTCCAGACTAGGGATTTAGGCTGAAATTCCCTTGCAATTTACTAGTATCAGAGGGGTAGCCGTGTTAGTCTGGATCTGTAAAAGCAGCCAAGAGTCCCGTGACACCTTATAGACTAACAGACTTATTGGAGCATGAGCTTTCGTGGGTGAATACCCACTTTGTCGGATGCATGTCATGCTCCAATACGTCAGTTAGTCTATAAGGTGCCACAGGACTCTTTGCTGCTTTTGCAATTTACTGAGATTATCCCAACAGGTCTGACTTTAACCCACTGCCTGCAGTTCTGCTGTTTCCCAGGGGAAGTGGCAGGGTGTACCAGTGACCAGCCAGCTTTCACAAAGCAAAATGCATTTACTTAGGACAAAAGCATTAGAGAAATCATTACAAAACAAAACACTCCACATCTGGGGTGGGCAAACTACACCCTGTGGGCTGGATCCAGCCTGCCAGCCATTTTAACCCAACTCGCAAGCTCCGGGGCCGATCCACGCGGCTCCCAGAAGTAGCGGCCTGGCCGCGCCTCTGCATAGGAGCTGGGGGATGGAGGGGGGAGGGAGAGGCATGCCACTGCTTCTAGGAGCTGCTTGAGGTAAGTGCTGTCCAGAGCCTGCATCTTTGAGCCACCCACTGGCACCCCAACCTCCTGCCCCACCCCTGATCCCCCTCCCGCCCTCCAAACCCCTCAGTCCCAGCCCGGAGCACCCTCCTGCACCCCAAATCCCTCATCCCCACCCCAGAGCCTGCACCCACAGCCAGATCCCTCACCCCCTACGTACCCCACCCCAATTTCATCAGCATTCATAGCCCACCATACAATTTCTATATCCAGATGTGGCCCTCGGGCCAAAATGTTTGCCCACCCCTGCTCTACATATATGCAAAGCTTAACAGGTGTCACCCATCTTCCACAGGGAGACCCTGGTAGGTTTCAAAGTCCTTCAAAACTTTCCAGCAAGGTTTTGCCCTCTTGGTTAAGTCTCATGTCAGTTCTTACATGAAAGAGCTTCACAAGTCAGTTCAGTCTGATCCTTTGTACATCTAAGTTTTTTGTATGCTGGGGCTCTTGAATCCCGTCAAAATGAGCATATGCGGTTTCCTCCACGGGTGGCACTTCTACAAACTTATTTACTTGTCCAGGGATTTGCATTAGTTATTTCCAAGTGATTTTAGTTCCTGCAGAAAGCTCTGTAATCATCCCCCATAGAGCCAGAATACCCTAGCTCACAAAGATACACATAAAACATTTATAGATCCAATATCCATGAACATCCCTTGGGACCATAGCATCAGGACCATCTCCACACAATAGTCTGAAGTTTCCGTTCTTCCAACATTTCACATCTGTCATAACTGTTACCTAAACCTTCCTGCAGATAGAGGTAAGGTACAGCAGAAATTTGCTATATACGTTCAAAAGGCTAACAGCATAAACATATTACCAGAAGCTCCCGTGTCCTTCATACTTAGTAAAAGGAAAAAGTGACCTAGAGGAAAGTAATCCCCAAAGACAGCAGCTTAATGCCCTCAACAGTAGTATTAGACAAGCTAGGTCTACTATTTCTAGGCCAAGTCTAGGCCTTCCCGCCCCGACCTCACACCATGACTAACACAGTGGTCCCCAAACTTTTTATCTCCCCCCCCCCCCCTTACCCTTGTCCCCATCCCCTCACCGGAGCCAGGGCCAGAGCCACAGATGGGGTAAAGGGGCTGAAGCTAGGGCCAGCAGCAGAGCTGGGTGGTGCTCCCTCTCCGCTGCCTAAGGGGGAGGGATGTGCCCCCCGAACATTCCTCCATTCCCCCCTAGGGTAGCACACCCCACAGTTTGGGGACCTCTGCTCTAACAGCATCCCAATGCAAGAGGCTCACCGGTATCTAGTGAGTTTTAGCTGGCCTGACCAGTTCAGTGTTCATTAATTGAACCAGTTCAATTCATTAATTGAAAACTATCTAAGATATGCATCATGTAAGGGTATCCCTGGAAAACTTAACACACTGATCATTAATATTCTTACATAGTATATGTATAGTAAATGCCCAAGGACCAAACAAGAAATGTGAAACTAAAAAGTGTGTTTATCAGACAAGTCTGGGGAGCGAGTAAACAGGTTTCTCCCAAAGGACAAGCTGATGCCTCCAGTCAGGTGTCATCTGAGTCAACCAGCAATCACATATCAAGTGACGGTTAATTTGCATTGGAGAGGGTAAGAACAGATCAATTTGCATTTTAGCAAACAGTGGGGGATGAAACCAACATGAAACTTCCTTCTCCACCAGATTCCATGTCTCTTTCCTCACAGCTTGAATGAACTTTAATTTTGGGAGGGGAGGAGGGGCAATCTTCAGAAAATCCTTTTCACAGGTTCACTGGACTAGAAAAGAGGGGGAAAGAATCCCAAGTTAACTTTCATCTAAGAGGACACAGGCAAGTAGCACCACGTTCTTCTGTGGAAAGTCCTGACAGAGAGAGTCAGTCATGCTGGGCAAAGAGAGAAGCCATCTTAAATAGAGTCTGTACCTTCCTAGATTACCTTCCTTTTAGATGTGTATTTTTCACTTTGAGTATTTTGCTTGTAACCATCTTGACCTTTATTTCTTTTACTTGGCATCACTTTACCTATGTCCTGTTCTTAATAAAAACTCGTTTTATTTAAATCTACAAGAACTCAGTGCTGTACCTGAAGTGATTGTTAGCACCAGTGAATGTGGCAAGCTGCTCGGTATAGACTCTTTAAAGGAGAAAACAAACCTTATTATTCCTCCAAACAGTCCAGGAAAGGGCTAGGCATTGCAGAACACATGGTTTCGGGAAAATTCAGGACTGGGATATGCTGACATCACTTGGCTAGTTGCCATCAAGAACGATAGTTATTACAGCATGACTGGGGTGTAACAAGCAGGCTGCTGGAATCAGAGCTCTGAGTCATAGCTGATTAACACAAAGACACTCAGTGCATGCTTCTCTGTTGGCTGTCGATGTTCAGGCTAAAAGAACAAGGAGCACTTGTGGCACCTTAGAGACCAACAAATTTATCTGGGCATAAGTTTTCGTGGGCTAGAACCCACTTCATCAGATGCATGGAGTGGAAAATACAGTAGGATCACACACACACACACACACACACACACACACGATGGAGGTTGCCATACCAACTCTAATGAGAAATCAATTAAGGTGGGCTATTATCAGCAGGAGGAAAAAAAACTTTTGTAGTGATAATCAGGATGGCCCACTTTCAACAGTTGACAAGAAGGTGTGAGTAACGGTAAGGGGGAAAATTGGCAGGGGGAAATAGTTTTTAGTTTGTGTAATGACCCAGCCACTCCCAGTCTTTATTCAAGCCTAATTTAATGGTGTCCAGTTTGCAAATTAATTCCAGTTCTGCAGTTTCTCGTTGGAGTCTGTTTTTGAAGTTTTTTTGTTGAAGAATTGCAACTTTTAGGTCTGTAATTGAGTGTCCAGGGAGGTTGAAGTATTCTCTGACTGGTTTTTGAATGTTATAATTCTTGACGTCTGATTTGTGTCCATTTATTCTTTTGCGTAGAGACTGTCCGGTTTGGCCAATGTACATGGCAGAGGGGCATTGCTGGCACACGATGACATATCACACTGGCAGATGTGCAGGTGAACGAGCCCCTGATGGTGTGGCTGATGTGATTAGGTCCTATGATTGTTCCCTTGAATAGATATGTGGGCAGAGTTGGCAATGGGCTTTGTTGCAAGGATAGGTTCCTGGATTAGTGTTTTTGTTGTGTGGTGGCTGGTGAGTATTTGCTTCAGGTTGGGGGGCTGTCTGTAAGCGAGGACTGGCCTGTCTCCCAAGGTTTGAGTGAGGGATCATCCTTCAGGATAGGTTATAGATCCTTGATGATGCGCCTGAGAGGTTTTAGTTGAGAGCTGAAGGTGACGGCTAGTGGCGTTCTGTTATTTTCTTTGTTGGGTCTGACCTGTAGCAGGTGACTTCTGGGTACCCTTCTGGCTCTGTCAATCTGTTTCTTCACTTCAGCAGGTGGGTATTGTAGTTTTAAGAATGCTTGATAGAGATCTTGTAGGTGTTTGTCTCTGTCTGAGGGATTGGAGCAAATGCGGTTGTATCTTAAAGCTTGGCTGTAGACAATGGATCGTGTGATGTGGTCTGGATGAAAGCCGGAGGCATGTAGGTAAGTATAGCAGTCAGTAGGTTTCTGGTATAGGATGGTGTTTATGTGACCATCACTTATTTGCACTGTAGTGTCCAGGAAGTGGACCTCTTGTGTGGACTGGTCCAGGCTGAGGTTGATAGTAGGATGGAAATTGTTGAAATCCTGGTGGAATTCCTCAAGGGCCTCCTTCCCATGGGTCCAGATGATGAAGATGTCATCAATGTAGCGCAAGTAGAGGAGGGGCGCTAGGGGACAAGAGCTAAGGAAGCGTTGTTCTAAGTCAGCCATAAAAAAATTGGCATACTGTGTGGCCATGCAGGTACCCACAGCAGTGCCGCTGACTTGAAGATATACATCATCACCAAACGTGAAATAGTTGTGGGTGAAGACAGTCACCAGGTTTGCCGTGACATTATCGGGGATACTGTTCCTGACGGCTTGTAGCCCATCTTTGTGTGGAATGTTGGTGTAGGGGGCTTCTACATCCATAGTGGCCAGGATGGTGTTTTCTGGAAGATCACCAATGGATTGTAGTTTCCCCAGGAAGTCAGTGGTGTCTGGAAGATAGCTGGGAGTGCTGGTAGCATAGGGCCTGAGGAGAGAGTCTACATAGCCAGACAATCCTGCTGTCAGGGTGCCAATGCCTGAGATGATGGGGCATCCAGGATTTCCAGGTTTATGGATCTTGGGTAGCAGACAGAATACCCCTGATCGGGGTATGTCTGTGCAGATTTGTTCCTGTGCTTTTTCAGGGAGTTTCTTGAGCAGATGGTGTAGTTTCTTTTGGTAACCCTCAGTGGGATCAGATGGTAATGGCCTGTAGAATGTGGAGTTAGAGAGCTGCCTAGCAGCCTCTTGTTCATATTTCCGACCTATTCATGACGACAACAGCACCTCCTTTGTCAGCCTTTTTGATTATGATGTCAGAGTTGTTCTTGAGGTTGTGGATGGCGTTGTGTTCTGCACAGCTGAGGTTATGGGGCAAGTGATGCTGCTTTTCCACAATTTCAGCCCATGCACGTCGGCGGAGCATTTAATGCACCCAAAGTTACAGGGCAAGCGGTGACACAGCTCTTCACTGGTCTGGACTGCGCCCCAGAACATGACACACACCCAGCAAAGATTCCTCACAGCTGCCTCCTTCCCAGAAATGAGGTGTTTCCAGAGGGCCTGTCTCTGAATGAACAGATGCAGTCTACCAAAGAATGGAAACCAAATAGAGTCTAATGACTCTAGAGATTACTCATAAATATTCCACACTCACTGAAAAGGTAGTCAAGCTAAGAAGTAGCCAAAAACTGCCAAATAGCAATCAAAAAAGCAAGGGGCTGAAAAAAAATATGACCTGGCCCATCTGTGACCATAAGTAAGAACAGGATAGGAAGCTGCCTCCTTGGTGCCAGTGAAAAGAATGGCTTCGAGATTAAAGATGCGTCTCAGACTTGGGAGACCTGGCTTTGGTTTTCCCCTCTGACAGACTTCCTGTGTGACCTTGGGCAAGTTGTTTATTCTCTGTGCCTCAATTTCCCCAAATATAAAATTGAGATAACAGTACTTCATAACTTGCAGAGCTATTTGAGAATACTTACATTAATGATTGAGGTACTCAAGATGGTGACGGGCACCATAGATAGAATGTTAGGGAATTTCTCCACTTATAATTAAGACGGTGAGTCTGTTATGGAGGTCACAGATTCCGTGACCTCTGCAGTGGACGCTGCTGGCTCAGGGGCTGCCCGAGCCAGGCAGCCTGTGGTTCCCGGCCAATGGGAGCTGCGCAGCCAGGGCTTATGGCAGGACCGGGAGCAGCACATAGAGCCCCCTGGCCCCTCTGCCGTCTAGGAGCTGCAGGGACAGGCGGAGCAGGGTAGGGAGCCCCTGCCAGCCCTGCCCACTCTCCCCCCCCAGCACCAGCAGGGTCCCAGGCTACCCCCAGAGCCCCCACGTCCAAGTTTTAGTTGGGGTATACAGTAAAAAGTCATGGATAGGTCACGGGCCATAAATTTTTGTTTACTGCCCGTGACCTGTCCGTGACTTTTACTAAAAATACCCATGACTAAAATATAGCCTTATAAACTTATAATCAATTACCTAAAATAAACACTCGTTAAAAGAACATTAAGAATGCAGAATCAAGAGCTCAACAAAATTAGGAAATACCAGAATTAAGATTTCCATAAAATTTTAATTCAGAATATGCATTATGAGACAGTCTTCAATAACAAGACCACAAACTATTTTTTCCACAGGAACCCTGCCTAATGAATTGAACAGGACCAACTGTGCTTTGGGAATGAGTCAGGGTTGCCTAATGAACAAATCTTAGGGCGTGTTACTCCTGGGGGTATTCTGCACCAATTAAAAATTAAAAATTCTGCACACACGATTTTAAAGTTCTGCAAAACTCTTCAAATTTTGCCAAAATAACACTACAAAATCATGTCAGTTTCAATTATTTTGGTAATTTATTTCAAAATACCGGTCAGCAAGTAGGTCTGTAACAATACAGACAAACAGAAAAATTCCCCCAGGAGTAGAGAGTTAAAGAAACCCCTATGACAACCCAATCCTGTTTCTCTGCCCCCTGCCACCCCCAGAGCCCAGCCATGGGGACCCCCCTTGCCCAGATACCCGCACCCCTTTCCCTCCCCATAGCCCAGCTGCAGGGCCACCCCCGCCAAGACACCCACACCCCTTCCCTCCCTCCAGAGCCCAGCCCCTCCCCCACAAGCCCAGGGATCCAGAGAGATCAACAGGCTGATGCTCGCACCCAGGTTTGCACAGAGTTTCCTGCACTCCACCTTTCCCTTCCCTCAGGGCATGCCGGGAACTGCAGCTGCCAGGAACCCTCTAGCTTCCTCCCCCTCCCCCCGGCAGTGTCTTCTGTGTGCAAGCTGGGCTCTGGCAGGTCCATCATCCCCTAGTGGCGGCTAGCAGCACTGCAGCCCATATCTGTGGGGGAAAGGAAATTCTGCACGCGTGTTAAATTTCTGCAAAATTCTGCATTGCGCAGTGGTGCAGAATTCCCCCAAGAATAACTTGTATACACCAGCACTTACTTCGGTATAACTTAAGTCACTCAGTGTTATGGAAAAGCCACCCCCCCTGAGCAATGTACTTTACACCGACTTAAGTGCCGGTGTGGACAGTGCTATGTCGGCGGGAGAAGCTCTCCCACTGACATAGCTACCGCCACTCGGGGAGGTGGAGTAATTATGCCGATGGGAGAGCTCTCCAATTGGCACAGAGCAACTGCACTAGCAGCGCTACAGCAACACAGCTACATCGATACAGCTGCGCCACTGTAGCAATACTAGTGTGAACTAACCTGCATAAATTGTCCACGTTTTCACAGGGAATGTGAAAGACACATCCCTGACACAAGGACAACCCCTGCCAAGTGTCAAGTCCCTGCTCCAAAGCATGGAGACACTCTTCCTCGCGTATTCACAACGTCCCTAAGGTGGCATGTGACCAGTATTCATCAGCAAATTTGGTCCGCTGGTTGGATCATTAGCGTCCCTGGCCCTGGCACTATCAAGGAGTGAGACGTGAACACTGTTTCATGCCCCTATGGAGACACTAAAGCATCTCAAACAGTTTAAGATTTTTTTTTTTTTTAAACAAAGACAAAATACACGTATTTTTCCTCATTCCTATTCTGAGAAATAACCACCATTTTAGCTGAAGCTTTCCAAAACAATCAGCTCCAACAGTTTAAGACTGGCAAAGCTATACGCCACTGAAAACACAGCCTTATAATGGAAAATATCATGTAACCTTAACTGCATCTGTGGTACCAATCATGTAGGAAGGCATAACAAATGGAATGAGAGTGGACACAAAGTAAAACTATAATGGGGTGGAAACGAGACACAAGCTAACTTCTTGGAGATCCTTCTACTGGGAATTATCTCCATCGTATCGGAATGCTTTAAAATGTGTACCCCATAAAAGGGTATCCTCTAGTCCAAGTCAGCAGGGACTGAACTTTAAATAAAATGCCAAAGTGCAAAGAAGGAAGACTGATATTGGAGACCAAACAGCTAATGGTATATCCAGCAGAGTATCAAAGATTGTTTAGGTTAGAAGACCTCCACTTAAACAGGGGGATTTCCAGGTTTAAACCAAAGATGTTGGCAAGGTCTGTTAAGGAGAAAAATAGAGAAGAAACTTTTTTTGTAATTTAGTTTGACATCTATCCCAGCCAAACAACAGAATAGCCAATACCAAACTCAGTCAATAAAGAATTAAAGGACAAAAAAATTAATGCCAATCGACAAGGTTTCACGGAAAATAGGCCTTGTCAAATGAATTTGATATTAAATTGACAAGATTACAAGTCTGGTCGATAAAGGTAGTTGTGCTGACAGTACTACGTGATAATATCAGTAAAAATAAAATTAAAAAAAATTAGCAGCATACAAAAAAAAATCAATGCCACATTTTAACACAATTAAAAAAGATGGATGATGTATCTCAGTATGTAATGGTTAATGGGGAACTATCAAGTGGCAGCATTTCTAGTGGGATTTTTTTTTTTTTTTTAAATCAATGATCTGGAAGAAAAACTTACTGCTGATAGACTTCGTAGATGACAGAAACTGATGGAGTTAGGTTATTGATAGAGTGATCTACATCACTTCGTAAGCTGGGCACAATCAGACAACATGCACGATAATACAGTCAAATGCAAGGACATACAGATGTCTAGGAACACAAGCCATCCTTAAAGAATGGAAGATTGTGCCTTGGAAAGCAATGATTCTGTAAAGGACTTAAGGGTCACTATAGATAACCAACAGAACATGAATTCTCAATGCAAGGCCGAGGTAAAAAGCCTAAACACCAAACGTGGATGTATAAACAGAATATTGATCAGAGGAAGGGAGGCAACATTATCTCTGCATACAGCATTTGAGGTCTGGAAAAGTGTATTAGTGAGAAACTTAAGGCGTTCAGCTCATGGTCAGAGTACCTTTACAGGGTGAAAATATCTAATACAGGGCCAAGGTGGAGTTGGTTGAACTTATAACAGGGACTATTTGGTTAATTATGTATTGCTCTCACAGCAATGGTGATAATGAGACCCCAAGACTTGTCTTTCAGCATAAACAAGCATTTTAAGTGTGAAACGTACTACTAGACAAACTCTCCGTAAAATCTGATCTACTCCTTTTCAAAAATCACGGCATTTTGTGTACAAAAAGTGAGCCGTCATACAGACCTAAATCAAGACAATCTCTCTTTCTAGAAGAAAGAGTCAGAGGGTCCTGTGGCACCTTTAAGACTAACAGAAGTATTGGGAGCATAAGCTTTCGTGGGTAAGAACCTCACTTCGTCAGACGCAAGTAATGGAAATTTCCAGAGGCAGGTATAAATCAGTATGGAGATAACGAGGTTAGTTCAATCAGGGAAGGTGAGGTGCTCTGCTAGCAGTTGAGGTGTGAACACCAAGGGAGGAGAAACTGCTTCTGTAGTTGGCTAGCCATTCACAGTCTTTGTTTAATCCTGATCTGATGGTGTCAAATTTGCTCAGCTTCAGGACCAGACTCCAAAGAGAAACTGCTGAGCTCCAGTTCATTTGCAAATTTGACACCATCAGATCAGGATTAAACAAAGACTGTGAATGGCTAGCCAACTACAGAAGCAGTTTCTCCTCCCTTGATGTTCACACCTCAACTGCTAGCAGAGCACCTCACCTTCCCTGATTGAACTAACCTCGTTATCTCCATACTGATTTATACCTGCCTCTGGAAATTTCCATTACTTGCGTCTGAAGAAGTGAGGTTCTTACCCACGAAAGCTTATGCTCCCAATACTTCTGTTAGTCTTAAAGGTGCCACAGGATCCTCTGTTGCTTTTTACAGATTCAGACTAACATGGCTACCCCTCTGATATCTTTCTAGAAGAAATATAGCTCAAACAGAAAATGATGGGCTTGATGCAGGAAATTACTTGAAGTTCTCTGACCTGTATTATTCAGGAGTTCAAACTAGAGGATCATAAATGGTCCCTCTGATCCTTATAATCTACAAAAAGTTGAAATTCTACAAACAATTAAGAAATTAAACAATTGCAAGGCATCCACATTAGCAATGTAAGACTACAAAGACAGTAAAGAACATGTAAATAAGAAACCAAGCCAATTTAAATCAAAATTCATTTAAGAGTAATTTTTTATCCAAACTAGTCTATGCACAAGTGTGATGGAGAAATAATCAAAATGCATGAAAAGTGACATTAATTGACAAGATGAGATTTAGGAATTATAACTGAAGTTTAGCAACTGAAACGGTGTTCCCAAGTCAACTAACAGATCATCTTTTTGTGGACTCACTATCATACACCGGATAGTGCACTCAGACTTCAATCACCCATACACCTAAGTGTCAAATATATGACTTTAAAGAGAATATTTAGTTACAGAAAACAGGAAAAGAATCCTACCAAAGTAGAAAAGTTGCATACAACTAGAAGTGTATCCAATCAAGAAAGCTAAAAACTTATCAGCTTGTTAAAGTCCAACACTCGAGAGTTAGGAAATGCCAGAATTAAAGTTATCACATTTTTTCCCCACAGTACCCCCTTCCTCATTCAATTCGCAGGACTGATGTTGTTCTGGGAATGAAACAGCTGTAAAAAAAATTATCCTTTTTTTGAGGATAAACATACAGGATGGGAATCAGGAGTCCCCGAGTTTGAAATCTAGTTTTGCTGTTAACTCACCTAGTGGCCTCCAGAAAACCAGGCTGTCTGTTTCCACATCTGTAAAATGGGGTGGTAACACATATACAGGGGTGTTGTGAGGATTAACTAACGTCTATAGTCTAATGTCTGATTCCCACCCCATATGCTTAGTCTTCCAGACCACACTGCCTTACTGCCAAAGGTGCTGAGCATTAACCGTTCCCATCACATTCAGTTGCAGTTCTGCGCGCGCGCGCGCACACACACACACACACACACACACACACACAAACTATCAGGCTCCAAGCTCTCAAGATGAGCACCCAGAAAATGAGTACACATAGGGTGACCAGATGTCCCGATTTTATAGGGACAGTCTGGATTTTGGGCTCTTTTTCTTATATGAGCTCTTATTACCCCCCACCCCTGTCCTGATTTTTCACATTTGCTGTCTGGTCACCCTAAGTACACATTTAATTAACCACCTGAGAAAAAATTGATCTAAGTGATTTGCCCAACACCACACAGGAACACTGTGGCAGAGGCAGGGATAGAATTCAGTTCTCTAGGATAGCATTCAACTGACATAACCATTCTTTATTATTTGTTTTGCAATAATGCATAGGTACCCCAGTAAGAGACCAGCATCCCATTGTGCCAGCCGCTGATCGAACATACAAGATAGTCTCTGCCTCAAGAAGTTTACAAAGGAAAAGACAGAAGAATACTACAAGTGGGGGGGGACAACAAGGAAATAATTCTCCTTCCTACATTCCACTGCCTCATTCTCCACACTTCCCAACTTCTGTAACAAAAGAAACGGTCTGACAAACAGATTCCTTCATTCTAAGCACTGTCCATCCCGCACCCCATGTTTTAAGTGAGGCATGGATCCTGTGGAATAAATAGTATGTGATAATAGAATTACAGACCGTATCATAATGCGTTCACACAGTGGAGTTGGGCAGGGTGCAGCTCACCAACCTTGGGAATCACTTTACATGAAGTGGGCTGTAGCCCATGAAAGCTTATGCTCAAATAAATTTGTTAGTCTCTAAGGTGCCACAAGTACTCCTGTTCTTTTTACATTTTGTGTAACTGCAGTTGCTGCAGCCTTATGCATTCATTGGTCAGAGGAAAAAGATTTATGTTAATAACTCATAATAGTGATCTGTCAAGGCACCCAAAACGATTCTTGTATTGTACAGCACACTGCATTGCTGCATCAGAAGCTGAGCAGTTAGCACTTCGCAATGCAACGCAACTGTGTGCATAGACGCTCTGAATCCAACCCTGATCAGCAGGAGTATCCACCCATAAAATTGATGACAGAGTATTCAAGGGCAGTATTCAAAGCGAAGTATTTAAGTGGCAGATCCTTTTCCACCTGAGCCCTGGGTTACTGCAGCAAGGGAGGAAGTCAGAGAGGGGTAATTGGTGTGAGGAATTCAATTTTTCTCCTTGGCTTCTTATTACATATGAAGAGACCATCATTTCCTACATACAAGGAAGGATAACCAAAGTCTGTTTACTGGAACAGAGGATCTATTACTTTTATTTTTCTATGGCCTGGGTACTGTATACTTGTTTGTTTGGGTTTTTTCATGAAAAAGTTAGGGTTGTAGAAATCTTTACTTTCATTTAACCAAAATAAGAGCATCCCTTGAACCCATTACCTCTTCACTCAGGCAATGTACCTCCCAAGTAGGTAGATGTCCACGCAAGCCATTCAGCCA
Organism: Chrysemys picta bellii; assembly: GCF_011386835.1. Taxonomy (NCBI): domain Eukaryota; kingdom Metazoa; phylum Chordata; order Testudines; family Emydidae; genus Chrysemys; species Chrysemys picta. The sequence goes on from NC_088807.1 coordinate 7,481,316, forward strand.
CAGCTGACCACTGTTATGAGTCTTCTATTCCTCCTCCCTCCTATACAGGACAGCATGTAATTAATAGCTTGGAACCTGTCCTGGGGGTGAAGCTTGGAAACTAATTGGTGCAGCTGATAGTGTGCTCCATTTCTATCAAACCCAAAACAAAAAACTCAACAGATTACAGATAACACCAGCTAGTACCGGGTAGACAGGATCACCAACTTATCACATATCCTTTGGTCCTGCCTCATGATAGCTCCTTTCACCTCAGAAGCATTTAAGTACTCCTTTGCCCTCTGCTGAAGTTCGCTTCCCGGCTCTCCGAGCTCTGGTCAAGTGAAAAAATTCTCTAAGTTTCTTCCTGGACGAGGATAACCCCTTCTCATATCCTCCTCTCTAAAAACTATCTTCACCACTCCTGATTTACCCAAAATAATCTGACTGAGGCATTACAAAAGAGCCACATCCTCCTTGCTAAAAGAGAACAAGATTTAACATCTACCCTCATAATGGGGAAAAACACCACCCTCTCTCTGAGACACAATTTGGGCTTGCTCTCCCACTCCTGGAAGATGCAGCAAGACATTTTCACCATAAAAGCCCTCTAATCACATCTTTCTGTAAATCCATATTATGCAAGCTAATTTGACTTCCTTTGATTTCCTCCCCATCCCATTTTAATTCCTTCACTTGCTAGGTCTCTGTATTTTCACTTTTTTCCTACTTTCCTACTTCTAAATACTTTCTAAATTTTCTATTAAGTATTGTTAAACCATGCTCTGGTAAAATTCAAACATATGAAAAATGTAGTGAAAAACAATTAAGGTGGCTACAGGCAACCCCCATCCAATTCAAAGTCACAGAATATAGAAAATTCTGTGTTTACTCTGAAACATAATGATAGGACTTTAGATGCCAGAGTTAAAGAAACCGTGAGATAATTAATAAGAGAGACAAGCGAATATGTTTATTCCACAATTCCAAAACTTCCACCCCTTTCTGGGTGTCAAGCCCCTCCCCCACTTTACCAAAAAGTTCCAAGTTTACATGAAAGTGTCCAGAAATTTTGAAAGAAGATTGCTGTGATAGCATAAAAATGATTTTAAATAGAGAGAGGTTTATTACACAGATTATATTTTTAACTCAGTATGAAAATAAAGGCTTGTTAGTTTCTGGGTTTTTTTAATTTAATGACGCTACCTCAGACTTCCATTCAACTGCACCGTAGTGCTATACCATCCAGGGAACCTTGCTGCAGAATTTAGCATCATTTTAATACAAACTAGCAAATGGGCTGCCTCTTAACTACATGAAAAACCACCACTCTACCACATGCAATGCAGCTGTGATCAGTTAAGCCAGTGGTTCACAACCAGGGGTACGCATATCCCTGGGGGTACACAGAGGTCTTTCGGGGGTACATCAACTCATAGATATTTGCCTAATTTTACAACAGCCTACATAAAAAGCACTAGCAAAGTCATTAAAAACTAAAATGTCATACAATGACTTGTGTATAATGCTCTATATACTGTACACTGAAATGTAAGTACAATATTTATATTCTAATTGATTTATTTGATAATTATATTGGTAAAAATGAGAATAAGCAATTTTTCAGTAATAGTGTGCTGTGACACTTGTATTTTTAGGTCTGATTTTACACAAGTAGTTTTTACGTGAGGTGAAACCTGGGGTACACAAGACAAATCAGACTCCTTAAAGGGGTACAGTAGTCTCGAAAGGTTGAAAGCCACTGAATTAAGCCACTCAAAATCATTTTTGTAAGGGAGGAGCTCAAAGATGAGAATCAATCTGACAGTTCATATAGACCAGAATTAGTGTTAAGAAAGTGTTATGAGACCTCTCTCTTTTAAACTCAAATATAAGGTAGGCTGCGAGCTGGATTTTAGCTTAACACTTCCAGGCAGGACAATTAACATGCAAAAGCATGATTCTTAGGTTAGAATAGTGAGCAGATGGAATGGGGGAGTGCTCATCTGGAAAAAACATGCAATGTGTACAGAAAAACAGGAACCTGAACCATTTAGCCAAGTTAATGATTATGATGAAGGACTTTTACAAGCATAACATAGATATGGCATGAGACAAGCAGTGCATCTCTGTCTACAAAAACACCAAGGCACAGCACTTTGTGGGGAGGGGAGTTAGACAGTAAAATAAACAGAGAAACATGAAAAGTACACAAAGGCTGCTAAGTGAGAAAGGGTGACATGAGACACTTGAGACTAGAGGCTCGGTTCTTGACATGCTGTCTGCCAAGAAGATCAGAGAAGAATGAGATATGCTGAATCTGAGACGATCTGGTCTTCTCAAGGAGTCTCTTACATTTTTTATTTCCCTACAATGACATGAATGGTACCTAGTCTGCCAAAGCTCTTCAACATATGTTGTGCATAACATTTATTTTGTTTGAATCAGATTACCTTTGCTCCCCAAAAGTCTAATTTTACTACAGCCAAGTTGATTTTGGAATCTGTATGCAATTTTGGAATTTGTATGCAATTTTTAAAATACATTTTATATACAAGCTCAGAGCACTGCATGGACACGTTTTAGTTACATAATTTCCATGTATAAAAACAAATTAGAAGTTCTGTTGAGTGGGTTCATTTCTGCAGAACAAGATATGCTACATTCCTTTGGGAATCAGAAAAGAAGGTCTCTGGTTATGGAATCTAGAGCCACTACATTATCAGTACATAAGAAGTCACTCAAAGAAACTGACCTTCCGATACATCAGTATGAAAGACGTTAAAAGAAAAGGAACTCTAGTCTAGTGAACTGTTTAAAAAGGAAAGTCTCATTAAATGTCATGGGAAATACACACCATGCTTCAGATTAAGGTTTTGCCACAGAATTCAGAATTTCCCACAGAATTTAGAAATTCATCTAAAGAATTAAATCGTTATCCCTATGGTTACAAAGAACCATCTGAACGTGACCTTGGTGCTATATTGTTTCTCTGCAGACTTTGCTCCTGTGGGAATTTTGCGCCACTGCACACGTGCATAATTAACATGCCGTTCATATTTAATTTTTTCCACAGAAAATAGCTTCTGCTGGAAAGTTGCTGTAGTTCCGCCTTTTGACCACCATAAGGCGCTGTGCCACTTGAACAGAACACTGCTCCCAGCCAGCTACGGAAGAGAAAGAGCCTGCAGTGCCTTCTTCACACCACCTGTCAGGCCAGGTCAGGAGACAGGGGATACAGACAATGTGGGACTGCTGGGGGGGGGAGGGGGTGTCACAGACAGGGACTCATAAGGGCTAGTGGGGGAAGACAGACTGGGACAGAGGCTGAATGGGAGTGGAGGTGCAGGGCCACGGGGCACAGGGGAGGGGGTGCAGGGACACATGGGGGAATGGGGTGGCTGAGTGGGGGCACAGAGACACATGGATACAGGGGGAAGTGGCTGCAAGGACGCATGGGCCTGACTAAATGGGAGAGGCTAGAGGTCAGCCAGGGTCTGTATGCGGGAAGCTCCCTAACAATCCTTTCCTATCCCCCCCAAAAAACCTGTTCCATACTTTTCCTACCTATATTCAACAACCCTCCAAGTTCACACCCAGGTTCCTTTCCACTAATTACTTTCTTCTCCTGCAGTTACTCCATTACCCCAACTCCCCCAAGCCTTTGCATTGCTTCTGGGGGATGTGGGAAATACTGTTCTGTATTGTAGTTTAAATGAATTATTACTCAGAGTTCTGTATTAATATGCCTAGAAAGGAATCTATTTGTCAAAAAACATTTCCTGAATCTTTTTTGTTGTCTGTATTGTTACAGACATACTTGCTGACAGATATTTTGAAATAAATTACCAAAACAAATTAAACTGGTGTTAGGGATGTAAATAGCATTTTTAAAAAGTAAATGTTTAAACTACTAAGATTCTACCAGTTAAACATTTAACCATTAGGCTCCACTGCCGCCCCATGCCCAGGTACTCCACTCACTGATTTTAAAAACAAACTGATTTTAAAAAATTTGAATGTTTAACTAAATTCAAAAATTCATATGCTGGTTTTGTTAAACTATTATGTGTTTGCTGTTGAAGAAAAAAATCCAGAATACATAACATTGTTGTTTTAGTTAAATAAAACAATTTAAATGTCTGTCTGGTGATCTCCTCCTCCTAATACAGCATGGCAAGAAAATCCTCCAAATATTAATGATTAACCTGTTGAATTGGAAATATTTATGAAGTCACTGGGAGGTGATCTATCTGTTTCAATTACCTTTGGTAAATGAAATAACCAAACAATCATTTATTTTCCAATATAGCTATAAAATTAATCTGAAAAGTTTTCAAAATAAATCACTTTAAAAATGTATAGTGTGTACCTTCTAAAAATGAAACCTACATCTATCTGAGTTGTGAAGACTATGTATTAAGGTTATAACAACCAACAAGAATGCACTTTTATGTAGAAATCCATGATTAAATCAAGTCTTTCTGACTAGTGATTTTACATCAAATTGATTTAAATCACGATTTAAATCAAATCCACCCTTTTTCACTATTATTCATTTTAGCATAGGGATCGGCAACCTTCCCTCGGTCCATGTCGCTTCCCGCAGCCCCCATTGGCCTGGAGTGGTGAACCGCGGCCAGTGGGAGCTGCAATCAGCCGAACCTGCGGATGCGGCAAGTAAACAAACCGGCCCGGCCCGCCAGGGTGATTACCCTGGTGGGTCGTGTGCCAAAGGTTGCCAATCCCTGTTTTAGCAGAAACACCTAGCTCACATGCTTTATACATGGTGGATGGATTCATCTGATTCCACAAGCCTAAATTAAACATTTTATGGTAATTACATTTGCTATCAAATTTTTGTGGAGGAGGGAACAGTTGGTCCTCAAAGAAGTCATTCTTGGAGGATTATAAATTGTCAATGCTTAAAGCACCCATTTCTTGAGTAATGGAAATTGGGAGATAAAGAAACGGGAAAGGAAGACTTAAATATTAAGGAAAAATGAGAAATTAGATGAGCAAGTCTACTTAGAAATTACTCAAACAAAAAACCAACACAATTATGTTAGTGTTTCCATATACTGTTAGAGCAAATTCTCTCAAAAAACACCCCACACTGTCTCATCAGTTTTCCTATAGTTTCCACAAATTTAAAAAGTCAAAATGTAACTGAAAGGGAAGCCGACAAACAACGTACAAAAAAAGCTTTCCACAAGCAACAATCCCAGTTCTTCATCCCATTTCTTTTGTTTACCTTTGTCTTCCCCAAACTCTTCATGTGTGTCATTTTTATTAGAGATCTAGCTTTAGGGCCTATGCTGCTGACACTACCAGGAGTAATGTTTATACAACTTACTGCCAAAAAACTTCATTAATACAGAGTTAAGATTGACTCACCCTGATGAGGCATAGCCATTTTCAAAACAATATGAGCAGGCATGTCAATTTTAGAGCACTAAAAAAAAAAATCTGCTTTTCAAAATAAAAGCTCAGCTCTTGGGGCAAAACTTCTAAAAGAACTTCGTTTAAAGCCTTTTAGCCCAAATAGAATGCACACAAGAGAGTATTCATGTGCACAGCAATCATTCTTGGAAACCTGACAAGGGAAGGACTGTATCAAAAATCTCTTCCCTACCTAGGTACATGTAGCCCATAGACTAGAGGTGGGCAAAGTACGGCCCACGGGACCATCCAGGGCAGTCAGGGGACAGGGAGCGGGGGGAGGGAGTTGGATAGGGGGTGAGGTCCCGGGGAACGGTTAGGGATGGTCAGGGGACAAGGAGCAGGGGGGATTAGATGGGTCAGAGGTTCTGAGGGGGCCAGTCAGGGGGCAGAAAGTGGGAGGGGGCAGATAGGGGGCAAGGGCCAGGCTGTTTGGGGAGGCACAGCCTTCCCTACCCGGCAATGTGGCCCTCGGGCCAAAATGTTTGCCCACCCCTGCCAGAGACCCTGATGTGTGTGAATTTATAGAGTCAGACAGAACCTCTAATAAATCAGTTTGGTGCACACTAGTCCCATGGTTCAAGCTCCAGTTCGGAGGGCAGAGGAGTGTCTGTGTATGGAACCCCTGAACCAAATGAGCCCACTAACCCTACCCTCAGGCCATGAGGAGGCACAGCAGTTTTCAAGGTAATTTGAATATGCATGTGGATTTAGAACCATTTGAAGCACTGATTGTTAAATCAAGCTGCCCAGTAAAAGCCACCCACATGAGTAGCCCACATGATATTCTATATATGTGACAGAGAGAGAGAGAGAGATACACCTATCTCCTAGAACTGGAAGGGACCCTGAGAGGTCATTGAGTCCAGCCCCCTGCCTTTACTAGCTGGACCAAGTACTGATTTTGTCCCAGATCCCTCAGGGAGGGAACTCATAACCCTGGGTTTAGCAGGCCAATGCTCAAACCACTGAGCTATCCCTCCTCCCTATAAACCATGCCCCCCTACTGTATAATATAAAATTAGAAGTACTGAGGCTCATTCACACTTGTAAGTCATTTCTCTGGAGTGAAGCAACTCAGTTGTACAAGGGTCCTGTCCACACATATTCATTGTGTGCCCTGTCTTCAAGGAGGCTCAATTAAACACAATCAATTTTCTATGTTCAATTTCGCCAAGCACAACAAGTCAGCTACAGAAGTTAGTAGGACCAAAGCCTTGGGAGACTAGAATGTACCTTATCCTAACACAATTCCACGTGATAAAGCCATTACAAGTAAAACATTTTAAAAACGTATTTAGCTCACTGGTAACATTCTGTTAAACAAGTGCATTACTTTACACCACTCATTACACACATTGCTACAATAACTGCAGTATACATTAAAATCTTTTAAATGTAAGCCTGTTACTACAAAGCAAACTGACCCGTTTACATTCCAAAAACTCCTATCAGATTTATACAAGAGCTTCAGATTTTCTTATGCCTGAAGTGAGGTCTGTATCACCATTCTTGCCAAAGGTTAGACTCAATTTTCAAAAGATGAGTTATACTAAAACCTTTAGCTATATAAGGAAGAGGGAAGACTGAAGTCTTAAATATTTCTTCCTCCCATGCATATACACCTCTACCTCGATATAACGCTGTCCTTGGGACCCCAAAAAAATCTTACAGTGTTATAGGTGAAACCGCATTATATCGAATTTGCTTGATCCACCGGAGTGCGCAGCCCCGCCCTCCTGGAGCACTGCTGTACTGCATTATATCCGAATTCGTGTTATATTGGGTTACGTTATATCGGGGTAGAGGTGTACAACTTTCTGTGCGTTCAGTAAATTTACTAGAAAAGTAATGACAAGGATCCAAACCATTAAGAACAATGACCAAATTCTGAGATTAATTTGACCTGATACTTTCAGTGCCATCACTATACTGGATGACCCATACCTCTCTCTGTCATGCCCTCACCGCCCACACAAAGCCACATCTTTAACTTCTCTAAAATATCCAACATGTTCATTAAGATGTACAGTAGTTTAACTTCTAAGTAGTCCAGAGATTAGTATAAGACTCCAACTGTTTCATTAGTTAGAAATGCTGACAGAATTAGTCCTTGGTGCACTTATCACTTTGAGTACAATGGGTAGACAGTCACTAGACAATGAGACACCTCTCACATACCACATTAAAAACAAATGAACCTTGGGGGGGAAAATAGCTCAGTGGTTTGAGCATTGGCCTGCTAAACCCAGGGTTGTGAGTTCAATCCTTGAGGGGGGCCACCTAGGGATCTGGGGCAAAAATCAGTACTTGGTCCTGCCAGTGAAGGCAGGGGGCTGGACTGGATGATCTTTCAGGGTCCCTTCCAGTTCTATGAGATAGGTATATCTCCTATTATTATTATTTTATTTCCATTGGGAAAAAGTTACTCTATGTCTTGAGCTTCAGGAGTACCAGCCAGTGGCCAGGTCTAATGAATATAAGAGAATGCAATATCCTTTGCATTGATTTGAAATGTCATTTCTAAGACACTGAACACACCATTTTTTAACTTCAGCAACTAGATGCCAGAATCCTGTCAAAAACTGAATCCCTTCTTCAAAAAGCTACACCCAAAATCCATTTCCAGAAAATAATGTGCGAAGCAATTCTATTTTAGCCACTTTGAAATTCCATTAACTTGGGTAAAGGCAGAAAGCAAACATTAAGTAAAATCTGGTTGATAAATATGACAAATGCACTGAAAATACAATCTTAATATACATTATGAGGTGAACTTTGGTTTTGATTTACTAATAGTTATTACTTCTGTAAATAGTTTAAAGATAGTCGTAGTTACTGTCAAATAAGCATATTTGCATTAAATAACAGTTGCAATCTCTCTTTGCAATGCTATGATAAATCATTACAAAGTGGAGAGATCACTAGTTTCTTCACATTTCTGGGAGGACATATTTGCTAGTTTCATAAGTCAGTTATGCAAAAAACAGGGAAAAACAACATGGGGTCTTGCTAAGCAAGGGGTATCATTTCTACAGCGCCACAATGTGAAAAAGGTGTGCTGCAGACACTGACACTGGGTTATATTATTTCAAAGTTTCACTCCTACCTGGATCAGGAAAGTGCTTAAAACAGTGCAGAATGTTCAGTTACATTAAAAGGTTTGGAATACTCGTGGCACCTTAGAGACTAACAAATTTATTAGAGCATAAACTTTCGTGGGCTACAGCCCACTTCTTCGGATGCACAGAATGGAACATATATCTCCTCAATATATGTTCCATTCTATGCATCCGAAGAAGTGGGCTGCAGCCCACGAAAGCTTATGCTCCAATAAATTTGTTAGTCTCTAAGGTGCCACAAGTACTCCTGTTCTTTTTGCGGATACAGACTAACAGGGCTGCTACTCTGAAACCTGTCATTAAAAGGTTTGCAGATAACTAATACATATCAGGTTAGCACTCAGTTCTTGCCATTGGATCCGAATTATTGTTTGTATTTTTTATAAAGTTCATGTGTGCACTCAAAGCACCAGATGAAAATATTTTTATGAACTGAAACAAACTGCATAGTTTTGTTTAAATATGCTTAATAGAAAAGTAATCTTTGAGTATCCTGTTATACCACAAATGTCAACAAATTAGTGTCCTGTTTTGTTTGGGAACAATTCTGCAAACACATGTGAATAGACCTTCAGTGAAGTTAACAGGATTATTCACATGATACACAATCTCCAGCCCCAGGAGAAGAGCAAGTTAATTTTAAAGCATTTTAAAGTTTACCATGTCTCCAAGGATCTTTAGGCTCCAGAGACCCAGACACTATGTCCTCATCAGAAGGAAATGTTACCCGCTTTGCCCCATGCTTGAGTTTTCCATCTTCAGAAGGTGGAGAAGCCTCCACTTGTTGGTCACCCCCTGGACTCTCTGGACTTGGGGCTTCTGAGTCCAAAGAACAGTTATAGGAAGGCGGAGATGCCAACTTTTCCTGTGAGGGGGAAAGAGGGGCCTGCAGCAGAGATTTTTCATTTCCCCCAGGACATCCTCTGGCGGCAGCAGCCACCTCTGGCAAGTTTCTCCTCTCTGCAACCAAGTGAGGGTTACGAGAGGCAACCTCATTCTCTGAAAATGCTTCCTGAAGTGGATGGTTCACGACCAAAGAAGTCTCTTTCCCCTGTAACCGCTCCTCTCCCAGATCCAAGCCCTCCGACTCCTTCAAGTCCCTCTCTGCCGAAGACACAGTTGCATGGTCCACCATTTCCCCGCTGGGAGCGTTTCCTGAAGCCGGTGAGCTAGGTTTTGAGGGCAGGATCTCCGCATCCAGATGGGAGAGGAGAGCCAGGCCCAAACTTTCCTGGAGTTTCACCCCCATTTGGTCGCCAGCAGCATCCTCTCCCTCCTGCGAGGCAGCCCAGGGCTCAAAGCCGACCAGTGTCTCCTCTTCCTTCTGCGGTCCAGGGGGGGGCAGCAGCCGCCGCCGGTCCCCCTCAGCAGCACTCCCCGGCTGCATGGGGGGGACCTGCACACACTCCATGGCTGCACTCGCAGGGCAGGCACGGCGGGCCGGAGGCACAGGGGCTCCCTCTCCCCTCCTCATGCGGGCCCAGGAGGCATTACCCCGGGGGCGCTCCCTCCCCCGCACCGCCGCAGACGCGCTCCGGGCCCGGGCCGCTACCCGCCCTGCGCACCGAGACCCGGCGAGGTCTCCCCGGCCGGGCTGAGGGGCCCCGGCTGGGCTCGGCCGGCAGGGGGTGCAGAGCAGGCCGCGCCCCGGAAAGCCGCCGCCGCGCCCGCCGAGCGCAACCCCTGACTGGTGCGGACCCGGGAGAAGCCGCCGCCAGAAGAGTGCGCCAGCGACCTGCCCATCCGCGGCAGCACTTTCTCCAAGGACTTGGGCGCGAGCCGCCTGCGCGGCGCTGCTTCCACCCCGCCCGGCACCTCGGAGGGGCTGCTGCGGCCCTGGCTTGCTCACGGAGCCAGCCCGCCACCGCGGGGCGCTCCGGGGACTGCCCCGCCTGGTGGCGAATCAGCGGCTGGGATTCCTTACACACACACACACGGCGGCGGCCGCCGTGGCCTGGTGAAGATGTCTGCAGCTTCGGCGCAGCACTTTCAACGCAGAAACCCCGGGATGGAGCCGCGTTCAGGCGCCGGGGAGTGGGCTCAGCGCCCCCTGCAACAGTAACCCACGCGGCGGGCGCTGGTCTCCGCTGGAGAGCGGGGACAGCGCGAATCTGCTGCTACTAATAAACAGAGTGCGGCCAAAACCCAGCCTCACGTGATACTCCCGCATTTCTCTGGCCTGCCCCAGGCGGGCTGCTGGCCCTTTAAATTCACTCGGGGGGCGGGACCGACGCGAGCTCACATGCTGCGAAGCGCTCTGTCCCGCGGCGCGTCACGAGGCTCCACCCCAGCAGTCCCGGGTTCGCGCACAGCGCGGGACGGTAATCGGGGGGGGTCTCTCTGATGTGTCTGGCCAACGTGTGTGTGACTGTGTGTGTGTGTGTGTGTGTGAATCCGTGTGTGTCTCCCTGTGTGCATCTTTCTCTCTCTCTCGCTGGGGTCTGTATGTTGTATATAGGCAGCATGTCTGTGTCTCCCTCTCTCTGTTGTGTGTGGCTAGTGTGTATGAATTTATGTGTATCTCTCCCTCTCTGGTGTGTGTGTGTGTGTGTGGCTCGTATGTGTGAAACCATGTGTATGTATGTATCTGGTGTGTATGGCTTTTGTATGTGGCCAGTGTGTGTGTCTGTGTGAATCACTGCATGTGAGTGTGTGTCTCTCTCTCTCTCTCATGTGTGGCCAGTGTGTGTGTGTGTGAGAATCCCTGCATGCGTCTCTCTTCTGTTGTGTGTGTGAATCCATGTGTGTGTCTCTGTATGTGGCTAGTGTGTGTGAATCCCTGTATGTTGTGTGTGTGTGTGTGTGTGAGAGAGAGAGAAAGAATCCACCTCTGTATGTGTCTCCCTCTATGGGGGAAGGGGGGAGGAGAGAATCCAACTGTGTGTGAGAGAGAGAGAGAATCCATCTGTGTGTGTGTGTGAGAGAGAGAGAGAGAGAGAGAGGGAATGCATCTGTGTCTCCCTCTGTGTGTGTTTCTCCCTGTGTGTGTGACAATCCATGTGTGACAATCCGTGTGTGTGACAATCCATCTGTGTGTGAGAGAATCCATCTGTGTCTCCCTGCGTGTTTCTCCCTGTGTGTGAGAATCCGTTTGTCTCCCTCTGTGAGTGTGTGTATGTGTGTGTGTGAGAGAGAGAGAGAATCCCTCTGTGTGTGTGTCTCCCTCTGTGTGTGAGAATCCGTCTGTGTGGTTGTGACAAAAAGAATTCATCTGTGTATGTGTCTCCGTGTGTGTGTGTGTGTGAGAGAGAGAAAGGGAGAGAGAGAGAATCAGTGTGTGTATCAATCCATCTGTGTGTGTCTCCCTCTGTCAGAGAGAATCCATCCCTGTGTGTTTCAGAGTAGCAGCCGTGTTAATCTATATCCGCAAAAAGAACAGGAGTACTTGTGGCACCTTAGAGACTAACAAATTTATTAGAGCATAAGCTTTCGTGGACTACAGCCCACTTCTTCGGATGCATATAGAGTGGAATAAATATTGAGGAGATATATATACACACATACAGAGAGCATAAACAGGTGGGAGTTGTCTTACCAACTCTGAGAGGCCAATTAAGTAAGAGAAAAAAATTTTTTGAAGTGATAATCAGGATAGCCCAGTACAGACAGTTTGATAAGAAGTGTGAGAATACTTACAAGGGGAGATAGATTCAATGTTTGTAATGGCTCAGCCATTCCCAGTCCTTATTCAATCCTGAGTTGATTGTATCTAGTTTGCATATCAATTCCAGCTCAGCAGTCTCTCGTTGGAGTCTGTTTTTGAAGTTTTTCTGTTGTAATATAGCCACCCGCAGGTCTGTGTGTGTGTGAGAGAGAATCCATCTGTGTGTCTCCCTCTGTGTTGTGTGTGTGAATCCATATGTGTGTGTCTCCGTCAGGGCTGGCTCTACCATTTTTGCCGCCCCAAGCAGGAAAAAAAAAAAGTCCACGATCGGCGGCAGCTCTACCGCCGCTTCATTCTACGGCAGCAATTTGGCGGCAGGTCCTTCGCTCCGAGAGGGTGACGGCCCTGATGCCGAATTGCTGCCGAATGGCCAGACGTGCCACCCCCTCTTCATTTGCCGCCCCAGGCACCTGCTTGCTACGCTGGTGCCTGGAGCCGGCCCTGGTCTCCGTGTGTGTGTGAGAGAGAATCCGTCTGTGTGAGAATCCATCTGTGTGTGAGAGAGAGAGAATCCCTCTTTGTGAGAATCCCTCTATGCGTGTGTGAGAATCCATCTGTGTGTATGTCTGTGTGTGTGTGAGAGAACAAATTATCGTGTGTGTGTGTGTTCGATGGTGATAAGGGGTTGCAACCAAGTGGTTCAGCCCATGAACTTCCCAAAGATGTTTTAATGGTCACTACAAGGAAGTTAGCTCCCGAATCCGTATGGATGTCGGAAGGCCAACCTACCCTGGCAAAAATGTCTGCCAATGCCTGGCTCACGCTTTTAGCCCTGGTGTTGCTTAGACCTACTGTTTCTGGGCATTGGGTGGCAAAATCCATGAAGGTCAGTATGTACAGCTTTCCTCTGGGTGTCTTCTTAAGGAAAGGACCCAGAATATCCACAGCTACACACTGAAATGGTACCTCAATTATGGCGAGTGGCTGGAGAGGGGCCTTGATCTGGTCTTGGGGCTTTCCCACCCTCTGGCATACCTCACAAGACCGGACATAGGTAGAATCTCCTTGCTCATTCCCTCCCAGTGGAATGACTTTCCCAAATGGTCTTTGGTCCTGTTTACCCCAGCATGGCCACTAGGGTGATTGTGGGCTAAGCTCAAGAGCTTTTTTCCTATCCTTCGTTGGAACTACCAACTATCTCTGAGGATGCCAGTCCTCCTTGTATCCACCAGAAAGGTCTCCTTGTATGAGAGTCCTCCTTTAGAGTCCACACAACAAAAACACTAATCCAAGAACCTATCCTTGCAAAAAGCCTGTTGCCAACTTTGTCCACATATCTATTCAGGTGACACCATCATAGGACCTAATCACATCAGCCACACCATCAGGGGCTCGTTCACCTGCACATCTACCAATGTGATATGGGCCAGCAATGCCCCTCTGCCGTGTACATTGGCCAAACCGGACAGTCTCTACGCAAAAGAATAAATGGACACAAATCAGACGTCAAGAATTATAACATTCAAAAAACAGTCGGAGACCACTTCAACCTCCCTGTCACTCAATTACAGATCTCAAAAGTCGCAATACTCCAACAACAAAAATTCAAAAACAGACTCTAATGCAAAACTGCGGAATTGGAATTAATTTGCAAACTAGACATTAAATTAGGCTTGAATAAAGACTGGGAGTGGATGGGTCATTATACAAAGTAAAAACTGTTTTTCCATGCTAATTTTTTCCCCCTACTGTTATTCATACCTTCTTGTCAACTGTTGGAAATGGGCCATCCTGATTATCACTACAAAAGTTTTTTTTCTCCTGCTGATAATAGCTTACCTAATAGCTCACCTTAATTAATTAGTCTTGTTATAGCTGGTACGACAACACCCATTTTTTCATGTTCTCTGTGTACTGTGACAATGCGGTTCTGGTGGAACCCAACTGAGAGTGCCAACTCAGGACAAATTGCTCAAACAGGGCAGTTACAGCCCAAGGCTGGGTTTTTTTCCACCTCTAAGGCAAACCAAACCAGCCAGACTAAGAACAGGAGTACTTGTGGCACCTTAGAGACTAACAAATTTATTAGAGCACGTAAGCTTATGCTCTAATAAATTTGTTAGTCTCTAAGGTGCCACAAGTACTCCTGTTCTTTTTGCGGATACAGACTAACATGGCTGCTACTATGAAACCAGCCAGACTAAGAGGACTTCGGCCTTACCCCACTGGCTAACCGCAAGTCTCACAAGCAATCTCCTTAGACACTCCAGTTTCCCAGTATTACCACCAGTGCCACTCGTTATGGGGACAAATGGTTATGAAAACCAATACCCCAGTAAAAGAAAAAGGTTCTCCTGATCCCAAAGGACCAAGCCCCAGACCCAGGTCAATATACAAATCAGATCTTACCCACAAATCACGCTGTTGCCAATCCTTTAGAATCTAAAATCTAAAGGTTTATTCATAAAAGGAAAAAGATAGAGATGAGAGTTAGAATTGGTTAAATGGAATCAATTACATACAGTAATGGCAAAGTTCTTGGTTCAGGCTTGCAGCAGCAATGGAATAAACTGCAGGTTCAAATCATGTCTCTGGAATACATCCCCCACTGGGATGGGTCCTCAGTCCTTTGTTCAGAGCTTCAGCTTGTAGCAAAGTTCCTCCAGAGGTATGAAGCAGGATTGAAGACCAAATGGAGATGAGGCATCAGCCTTATATAGTCTTTTCCAGGTGTAAGAACACCTCTTTGTTCTTACTGTGGAAAATTACAGCAAAATGGAGCCTGGAGTCAGGCCAGTTCCTGCATACTTTGCTGAGTCTGAAGGCATATTTGCCTTCTCTCAATGGGTCCATTGTATAGCTGATGGTCCTTAATGGGCCATCAAGCAGGCTAGGCAGAGCTAATCCCAGCTTGTCTGGGATGTCACCCAGCAGCATAGCATAAGTTTGCCATACAGACAGTATAGAGCCAATATTCATAACTTCAACTACAAAACTGATACTCACATATAGACAGCATAATCATAACCAGTAAACCATAACCTTGTCTTAGACATCCCATTTGACCCCCTTTATACAAGATTTGGGTGCCACTACAGGGCCTTGGTTGCAACAATGATCTACATGGTCCCAGTTTATGTCAATAACGTCACACACTACAAAAGTTTTTTTTCTCCTGCTGATAATAGCTTACCTAATAGCTCACCTTAATTAATTAGTCTCATTATAGCTGGTACGGCAACACCCATTTTTTCATGTTCTCTGTGTAGATGTATCTTCCTACTGTATTTTCCACTGTATGCATCCAATGAAGTGGTTTTTAGCCCATGAAAGCTTCTGCTCAAATAAATTTGTTAGTCTCTAAGGTGCCACAAGTACTCCTGGTTCTTTCTGCTGATACTGACTAACACGGCTACCACTCTGAAACCTCCTTTTAAAACAAATCTGGACCTATTAGAAGAGCTGAGAGGCAGTGGGTCGCTTCGTGACGCCATCTAAGCTCCCTTGAGGCTCTCATCTGCTTCCTGCTCTTCCTGGAACTGCTCCCTTGATGCTGGAGACATTAGTTCCTCGCTGGGTTGTGGACTTGGGCTTGGTCCCACCGGAAGCAAGGTAGGTGATGGGGGTGTCTCCGTCGATTGTGAACCGCTCTCCGCTGGGGCAGTAGGTTGTATTTCAGGCTTCAGCTGAACTTGCACCAGTTTAGCTGCAGGAGCAGGCTCTGTGGCGCCCTTTGGTGCTGGCTCCCCTGACTCTGGTGGGGTTGCAAGCACGGGCTCTGGTGCGGACTGCTCCACCCGTTCCAGTTCTTGGGCTGGTTCCGACTGGGTCCCAGGAACTGGATTTACAACCATTGCCATAGACTCTGGTCTGGGGTCTGGTTCCACCACCTCTGGCTGGGTTCCCAGACCTGTCATATCAGGGGATGCAGACTGGGCCCTTGTAGGAGGCTCAAGATAGGAGTTAGCTGTGGGGGCTGGTTTAGCCTGGCAGCAGGTGACCATCCCCACCCTTTTTGTTAGCCTCACATGGTTGGCTACATCTTCTCCCAGCAGCATGGGAATGGGATAATCGTCATAGACTGCAAAAGTCCATATTCCTGACCAGCCCTTGTACTGGACAGGCAACTTGGCTGTAGGCAAGTTAAAAGAGTTGTCCTTTAGGGTTGCACTGTTACTTGGGCCTCTGGGTTGATGAATTTGGGGTCCACCAGGGATTGGTGAATAGCTGACACCTGTGCTCCAATGTCTCTCAACGCAGTAATCTTCCTTCTGCCCACACACACAGTTTCCTTTCGCTCTGGGGGGTATTTGCGAGGCATCTGGGCCTGAAGGCTCTTGGTGGGACCCCACAGTGATGAGCTGCAGTTGGCTGGTGCTCTTGGGGCACTTGGCCTTCACATGCCCCAGCTCATTACATTTAAAGCATCGCCCAGCTGACTGTGGTCTGGGGCGAGGTGGGTGGTTGGAGAGTAGGGTGGTGGGATGAGAAGGTGTCTGGGGTCTCCCTGGCTGTGTGGAGGACTCCTCCTTGCGAGGTGGGGCCTTGGGCTGACCCCGATGGTGGGGTGTCATTTCGGGTTGCCCCTTCTGGTATCCCCACCAACTCCTACTAGCTTTCTTCTTCTCTGCCACTTCCACCCATTTAGCTCCAATCTCTCCCGCCTCTTACAGTTTTGTGCTTCCCATCTAGGATGTACTTTCTATTTCCTCAGGAACACCCACTAAGAACCAGGGTGGATTTGATTTAAATCAAATTGATTTAAATCATTAGGAAGACTCGATTTAATCATGGATTTCTACATAAAAGTGCATTCTTGTTGGTTGTTATAGCCTTAATACATATTCTTCACAACTCAGAGATAGATGTAGGTTACATTTTTAAAGTGATTTATTTTGAAAACTTTTCAGATTAGTTTTATAGCTATATCAGAAAATGAATGATTGTTTGGTTATTTCATTTACCAAAGGTAATTGAAGCAGATATTTATGAAGTCTTTGGGAGGTGAACTATCTCCAATTCAACAGGTTAGTCATGAACATTTGGAGGATTTTCTTGCCATGCTATATTAGGAGGAGATGATCACCAGACAGACATTTAAATTGTTTTATTTAACTAAAACAACAACGTTATATATTCTGGATTTTTTTCTTCAACAGCAAACATATAATTTAACAAAACAAGTACATGAATTTTTGAATTTAGTTAAACATTCAAGTTTTTTAAAATCAGGTTTGTTTTTGTTAAAATTGTTTTTAACCAAAATAGTTAAATGAAATGTTTCAAAAAGAAAAGTCAAAAATTAAATCGACTATGTCAGCCAGGTCAACATGAGAAACTTAAAATATTGACTTCTGCAGCTAACTCAGTCGTCTTCACCTTCATTTTCCTGTTCGTTCATAATCTGGAAAAGAAAAACAAGCTTTCCTGCTTTTTCAGGTCCTAAATGATATCTCAATTTGGAATGAATTAGTCCAAAAGGAAGAAAATATTCTTTCTACACCAGCAGCCGAAGCTACTGCTGTTAAAAGTGAGATTATCACTTCAGCAGTCCCTGAATCCAAGTACTTAAGTGACTTTCACCAGTTTACTGGTGTGACTTTCTTTAAAACACCATCAGCACACATACATTTCTTGAATGGTTCACCCTTAGCTCTGAAGTTTATTATAGTCGGCATTATGGAGGGATGATGGCTATGACATGGACATCCAGCAAACTCCTCTTCTTCAGCAATTAAGGTTTGACCTTGGCATCGAGTATTGAGAATATTTGCAAGAAAACGAGCTGGAGATAGTGCTTGTCCCATTCGTTTTTTTTAATGCTTGTAATTTAACTCTGTCGTTGCATATTTCTCGTTTTAAGATCTCACTCAGTTCCTTCCAAATTTCAACAGCATCAGCAATAAAACAGCTATTTCACTGCATTTTGTTCAAGGCTATAGAAATAGGCTTCAGGGTATTCAGCATGTGTTCAACATTTCTCTTCATCCCAATGTTGAGAACTTTGGCTGTGACCGTGCCAGCTATTTTTTCACAATTTTGTTCACAAGCTGTCATCAGATTAGGCCAGTTCTTGATATAGTGCTCAAAACAGTCCACTACTGAGTTCCATCGCACGTCTTGTGGGAGAGTTAGCTTGGGCTCCTCTCACTTTTTTCAGAGCAGCTGCTGCAAAGTGGTTGTTACGGAAGTATTTTGCAATTTCAACAACATTAGCCTTTATTTCTGGAACACTGAAGTCTTTGTCTAGGAGGTGCATCAAATGAGCACTGCAACCGTACGTTATTAGCTTGGGACTCTCTTCTAAATTTCTTCTCATCTTGGATACATTTGCAGCATTGTCTGTGATCAGGCTGAGTACTAGACATTTGAATTTTTTTTCACAGTTTGTTATAGTTTTTACTGCTACTACTGGTAAGCATTCTGCTGTGTGTGCATTTCCTGATGTATCAATTGTTTCTGTAAGGAAGACATTCCCTTCTTCTGTTGTCACACAAGCACATACAACAGGATCATTGTGGACATTGCTCCACCCATCAAGACTCAGGTTAACAATTTCGCCGACTAGACCTTTTGCACACTGCTCAATTTCTTTTTCATACACTTTATCCAACAATTTGCCTGCGACATCTGCTCTGTTGGGTGGACAGTATCCTGGTCTTAATGACTGAACCATGTTAATGAAGTGTGGGTTCTCAATCATACGGAAAGGAGAGTTTGTTGCATAAACAAACCGGGCAATTTTTTCATCAATTACCTCTTTTTGTAATTTGCTGGTTCTTGTCACAAACTTATCTATGGTTGTTTCTGGATGATGGAGATTTTTTATTTTATTTTTTTGCTACAGGTGATAAACTGTGGCTATGTGACATACATGATGCACCTGAAACACTATCTTTGGCAGATAACTCTGAAACTATAAAAAATGATGGTGATCTTGGAGGTGGATAGTCTTCAGAATCCTGTATGTTGAGGATGGATTCTCCTAAACGAAATAAGTCAATGCAGTTATTTAATTATTATTACCAGAATGTTCATTTAGTATTACTTACTTATTGGATTCACTGACACTCAGTACTACTTTAAAGGTGAAATTGTAAAAGGAAGATCTGCCTATTTCAGCTATTTATTTTTCATCACAACTGCATCTAAAATGTTAGTACCGCAGAGTAACAACTATATTTTTTGCTCAAACATGAGAATTCAAGAATTGTCCAGAAGGAAGACAGGCAATCCTTAAGAAAGAAGTATGAAATAAACAAGTTTACCAACCTGAAGATCCTGCATGTTCAGGCATTTTCCTTTCATCATCTTCAATGCAGCTTCCTCCTGAGAAGAAACACTTCTCATGATGTTATTTCATTTGGGCAACCGGGCCTTGCAGTTATGGCTCAGGCCCTTGGTTGCAGGGGCTGAGCAAGCAAACAGTCAAGGTACGCCTAGGCTCTTACAGCCGAGCGTTGGGTGAGGGGGAAGCCTGCCACCCGTGAGCGGGGGTGGCAGGGGGGAAACGCAGGCCCACCCACTCCACTGCGTTCCAGCCCGGGGCCCTAGCAGCGGTGACTGCCGCTGCTGGTCAGTAGGGTATCCAGACCACAACACACTGACATTGGCTCACATTCGTCTGCAGCCTGACCGGGGTCGGCTATCCCCGGGCTACTTCCAGGTTCCCCCTCAGGGCCTACCTCGTTCGTCGCACCGGGCTCAGGCCAGTCCAGCTGCATGGGCTCCTCTCGGCCAGGGCTTGGTGGCAGGTCCGGCACCTCCGTCGGGAAATCAGGCCAGTTGCACTCGGGCGGCTCCTCCGGGTAGCAGCAGGGGCGGAGGGGTTCTGGTGCGGTCTCGCCTTCAGGGTTAATGTGGGGGGGGCTCCCAGGGTTCCTCCCAGCGACGGGAGCGGACGGGCTCCGGCGGCTCTTCCTCGTAGCGGGCCCGGGGTAGCTCTGGCCAGTTAGGGCTCGGGCCTCGGAGGTCTCCTGGCCGCACGTCTGCTCCCTGTGGTGGCTGGCCGCTGACTGAGCTCTGGCGGCCGGCCTTTATACTTCCTGTCCCGTCCCTTGACTTCCGGGGGGCGGGGACAGGTGGCGGTGGCTCCACCCACTCTGGTGCCTGCACGGGGGCTCCCTCTTCTGGGCAGGAGGGGAGCCACACCGACTCACTACACTGGACAATTGGGTCGAGGGGAACAAGTATCGCAATAAAGAAGCCTGTACTCAGATCCGCCTCTGGGCCAACCTGCTCCTTCTTCTTCTAACATCTGGCATCACGAACAGGATCCCAGGGGAGAGTTGTGCCTGATCACCACATCTAGCCATGGATTCAATAAGTAAATTGAATGGGCCCTTTACTGCAACCCCGGTTAAGGAGTTTATTAATAAACCGGTAGGGAAATGGGAGGGTCCTTATGCAGACCCCTCTGGGAGTTGTCAGGGTTGGCCAGACATCCAGGGGTGGGTGGAAGCTGCCCTGGCGTCCAGGTGCTCCCAGAATTTAAAAAAAAAAAAAAAAAAAAAACCTGTTTTGTTGCAGGCTCTGTGTGAGGGTCTGTCAGGTTTAGGGGAGCAAATTACAAATCTTAAAAGTAAAAATGTATGAACGATTTTAATCGTCTTAAGTCAAAAAACCTGACCCTCAAGGGTCAAGTAAACGCCTTAAAGCAAACTTCTTGTTCCCCAGCCCCCATTTCTCTCCCTCTCTGCCCCCCTCCCCTTACACTTTTAGTTTTCTGACGTTTTAATGGACAGTACTTTAAATACTGAGTAAAAAGTTTGTTTGGACAAAGCATGACAAATGTCTGCTGCATTTCATTAAAAAAAATGAAGTAAAAGGTCCACGGGTGACCATGGAAACAAATGTTTTACTACCTCTTTAAACAATCCCAAGGTAAAGGAAGCGCAGGGTAAGGCAGCTGTGTTGCAGGGATTGTACTGGGTGGCTAAGTCGTTACAAGCAAAATATACCACCTTAAAGAATTAAATGCACAAGTAAGTAATCTAAAGAAACAAAAAGTTACAAGTAGCCTTTATAAAAATGAATACTACCATTTTTTTTTTAAAGGTTGGTAGTTGTGAAAATGTTAAAAAGTAACAGTTGTAGTGTTATAAAAAAAGGTTTATAGTTTAAAAATAAAACCCAGTTATGTAAATGTAAATAGATGTGCAACTCGGTACAGTCACATTGGGTGAAACCCTGGTAATTAAATAAATTATACAAGGGGGTCAAGTGGCTTCTCCCACCACTATGTTTTTGTCCCCAGGAGCCTTTCAGCTATTCTGAAAAATGGGCCCTTTTCCCACAGAAATGTCTGTAAAAAATTGCTGCAGGCAGCCAAATACTCTGATCTATATTATTAAACTGTTAAACAAGTTAATCAAAATCACTAAAAAATGTTAAAAGCAACAGAGAGTCCTGTGGCACCTTTAAGACTAACAGGTGTATTGGAGCATAAGCTTTCGTGGGTGAATACCCACTTCGTCAGACACATGTAATGGCCATTACACGCATCTGACGAAGTGGGTATTCACCCACGAAAGCTTATGCTCCAATACATCTGTTAGTCTTAAAGGTGCCACAGGACTCTCTGTTGCTTTTTACAAATCCAGACTAACACGGCTACCCCTCTGATACTTAAAAAATGTAAGTTTCTATTAAAACTTAACTTGACTATCTCTAATTGTACAAAATCAAAATGTAATCGAAATACAATTATATCAAAATAATAAAAGCAGTGCAAGGGGTGTTAAGCAAAAAACATTTTTTGTGTGTGTAAATCTTTTTATATAAAGTTTTAAGGACCTAAACCAGCACTCATGATTTATAAAATTCTGTTTGTAGGTTTAAAATAAATTGGTTTTATTTTTTAAATTAAACAAAAAATCAGTGCCACTAAAATTCCTTTCAATCTCTCATTCAGAATTGCAACACTGTGCTAGACGGGGGCAAATAGTGTAATGTGGCTTTAGTATTTAGCATTTAACCCTTTGGGTACTTCCATGTTTTTTATAAAGTATAATATATTTTTAAATAAAGAACCAAAGAATATGTTCCTGGCTGGGGCAGCCAGAACTAAAAGAATGGGGAAAAATTCTAAAAAAAAAATTTTTTTGTAATAAATAGCACTAAAAACGGCAAACAACGAATTAAAAAACAGTGTACCTCTTTAAAAAAAAAGCAAGAGTAAAATATATAAGGGAGCAATGTTAAAAACTCTGAGTCTTGGGGTGGCTCTGGGTAATCAAACTGTCGCTTTGGTGGGGGTGCATAAGAACTCTGTGGGCACGGGGAAGGTAGTTACACCTTGTGTAAAAGTTAATGTGGCTAATACAATGTCGTAAAGTTAAACTGTGAAGGGGGTGTGCATTTTCCAAAAATATGTGCAGTATATATTATAAAAAAGGTAAAAAAAAAATGCAAACAAAATATGCTACGTCATTCAGATCCTATTAGGGCTCCAAAAGGAGCCGCAATAGGGTGCGTTTTCTTTTTCAAATGGCTGTGGGTTTTAAAAGCAAAAGTGAAAAGTAATCAAAACTCTGATAAAAATTAATTGTGTCCCTTTTATGACAGAGCCTCTGAGCTGCTAATAGCTTTGAATCCAAAGGCAAGCCAGACAGCATTTGTAAATGCAAATCACCTAGCTAATAGGGGAAGGAAAAAACTGCCCATAAATGGCAGCACAAAGGAGCTGCAAATAATAAATAAACCCGGTCTGTTGTACAAAAGGGGAAACTGAGGTACACATAAGGTGACCAGATGTCCCGATTTTATTGGGACAGTCCCGATTTTTGGGTCTTTTCTTATATAGGCTCCTATATGCCCCCCCCCCCACCTCCTGTCCTGATTTTTCACATTTGCTCCCTGGTCACCCTAGGTACACAACCTCATGAATTTCATAAATGAACAGTGGAATAATTCACCCTTTCCCTTTAAGGGTAAAACCCTAGCCTGCCTATAAAACAAAACAAAAAGGTATAAAGGTAAGTCTTCTGTTTTCCTGCAGTCAGCAAAAAAAATTGTAAAAAAAATAAAAGAAAGGGGGGGGGTATTTTTAAGCAATAATCTGTCCCCACCAAGGGCTGGGAAATAATTATTTTGTTTTTCAAATACTCTGGTCAAGCTAGCACCAGTGAAAGAACAACCCCGAACCATGAGTCTACTGTCGCGACAAAAAATTGTGTTGTGTGTTTTGCGGTGTTTGTCTTGTTATTACCGTTATTTTGGTAAATATTGTACAAACAAAATTAATGCATATAGCAGCAAAAATTAGTGCATGGTATAGCCTGCCTAAAAAGCACAGTCTACCCAACAGGGGGAATCAAGTGATGTACCACATTCCTTCCATTCCCAGTTCCTAAATAAAGGGTTCCTTACCTGGTCTTTAACCTGTTGGGGCCCAGTCTGCTGCTATTCAAAACAAAAAATGAAGGATGGAAATGGTTTATTGCACACAAATAAAAAGGCACAAAATGGGGGTTAAAACAGATATATATAAATTGTTACATGCATATTACAGGTGAACCTACAAAAAGAAAACCAAAAATTCCCTGGCTTCGAATGGAACAATCATTGTTGCTAATCACAATTGTCGCTATTGTAAACCCTGCCCAGATCCTGCAATGTAAAGTAGCAAAAGAAGGAAACCCATGAACTGTTATACTCCAAAGTGGTGGTAATGAAGCAGAGAAGAACTTGAAGGATTTACCTGTGAAAAAATACCACTAATCCCCATGAAAATTTAGCAATGTTAATATGTAGGGTATAAATTAAAGTGGAAATCCTAACTCAGTACAAAATTTCAAATTTATCAAAGAATATTGCATAGTATTCCTTAAAATGTCATAATAAATAACAGTGGGAAACACAGTCATCTGGACATGTGGTTTGTCACGGAGGGCCCCAAAAACATATAACCCTCTGGTCTCCTGGGGTGTTTCATAGAATATCAGGGTTAGAAGAGACCTCAGCTAGTCCAACCCCCTGCTCAAAGCAGGGCCAATCCCCAACTAAATCCCCAAATGGCCCCCTCAAGGACTGAACTCACAATCCTGGGTTTAGCAGGCCAATGCTCAAACCACTGAGCTATCCCTCCTCCTGGGAGTTATGGGGTTCCACAATTGGGGTGTGGTGTTACCATGTGTAATCATAATGGTACCGCCATAAAGAACAATCCTTAGGCTTGCAGTTATGTACATACCCGACTGGGCATAAAGTTTCCCCTGGAATATAACAATTTAATCACTTTGCAGAATGTAACCCTACAGGTAATATGGATGCCAAGCTGGAAGGATCCTGATTTAAGCTGGCCGCAGCCTGGAGCTGGAAATATTTCCTTGTGGGCGAACATGTGGAAGCCACTGTGGAAGCAGGTGCAACCAGAGCTCGTCAATGTCAACCTACGCTACGTAACTCCAGCTATGTGAATAACATAGCTGGAGTCGACGTACCTTAGGTCGAGTTACCGCGGGGTCGAGTTACCTGCGGCCCCTGGGGGGGAGGAGGTCAGAGGGCTCCGTGCGCTCCCTCACCTGTAGGCACTGCCTCCCACAGCTACCAGTGGCCAGGAACGGGGAACCGCAGCCAATGGGAGCTTCAGGGGTGGTAGCTACAGGAGAGGGCTGCGCGCGGCAGAGCCGCCTGCCCCACCCCACCCCACCCCCAAGAGCCACTGCCGAATATGCTGGCCACTTCCGGGAGTGGTGCAGGGAGCCTGCCTTAGCACCGCTGCGTGCCACTGCCACCCTGGAACCGCATGAGGTAAGCAGCACCGGGCCACAGCCCGCACCCCTCCTGCACCCCAACCCCCTGCCCTGAGCCCCCTCCTGCACTTTGCACCCCCTCCCATACCCCGCTCCCTCCCGCACCCCAACCCCCTGCCCCAGCCTTACATTCATGGACCTGCATACAATTTCCCCACCCAGATGTGGCCCTTGGGCCAAAAAGTTTGCCCACCACTCCGGTAAATCGACCGCCAGTGGATCGATCTCAGAGCGTCGATCCCGGATGTAGTGTAGATGTAGCCTTACTTGCACAAGCCCACACCAGGAGAATTGCTGAACCTTGCCTGGGGACTCAGCAGTGCCCACCAGACATGCCTGGACTTGTGTTCTCCAAACACATAGGGCTAAGGGTATAAAACAGAACACAGGGGTCACATGCTTTGCCTTTCTCCTTCTCCCACCTACACTGCAACAAGGACACTCAGAAGACTGAAGACTCCAACAGAGTTCGCCTTCCTCTGCAGCGTGGGGCACGGGTCACTTGCTGGAGGATTCTCTGCACCTGGAAGTCTTTAAACCACGATTTGAGGACTTAAATAGCTCAGACATAGGTTAGGGGTTTGATACAGGAGTGGGTGAGTGAGATTCTGTGGCCTGCGTTGTGCAGGAGGTCAGACTAGACAATCATAATGGTCCCTTCTGACCTTAAAGTCTATGAACACAGAGGAGACTGACCCAGGTTTCAAGGGTGAAACCTGTGGACTATGAACTGCAATATCCAGTGGGGTGAGAAAAACTGCTTACTCTAGATGTTGCCCAGGCTGATAGGGTTGAGAGTTTAGACGACGTGCTTACATTTTATTTTATTTTATTTTGGTAACTTCCTCTGACTTTTTGCCTATCACTTATAATCACTTTAAACTATCTTTTGTAGTCAATAAATTTGTTTAACTGTTTATCTTTACCAGTGAGTTTGCCCGAAGTGTTTGGTAAATCTGCTCAGGTTTATAAAGGCTGGTGTATATCCACTTTCCATTGATGAAGTAGTGAACCAATTAATTAATTTTCACTGCTCGTCTTGAGCAGTGCAAGACAATATATCCCTGAGGTACAAGGCTGGGAGCTGGGGGGATTTGGCTGGTACCTTTCTCTGTGTGATTCATGAGTGGCTCTGGGAACATTCATGCAATCTAGCCGGGTGTGGGGCTCCACATGCGGTTGTGCTGAGTGATCACAGCGCCTGGAGGGGTTTGCTACTTGTCACTAGCAAAGCATTGTGAGAGACAGCCCAGGCTGGAGAGATAAGGGGGCACAGTGGTCCCACAGTCCCAGGCTGCACCCCAGGTAAGATGACCAGATGTCCCAATTTTATAGGGACAGTCCCGATATTTGGGGCTTTTTCTTATATAGGCTCCTATTACCCCCCACCCTGTCCCGATTTTTAAAACTTGCTATCTGGTCACCCTAACCCCAGGGATCCCATCACAGGAATGATCTGGCTAATTCTAGGATTGCCAGTCTGACATTGATCCTAGGCAACATAATGGAGTGACTGATATGGGATTCGATTAATGAAGAACTGAAGGAAGGTGATGTAATTAATGCCAATCAACAGGGGTTTGTGGAAAACAGATCCTGTCAAACTAACTTGATTTTTTTTTTTATGAGACTACAAGTTTGGTTGAAAAAGGTAAGAGTGTTGACATAATATCTGTACTCTTCTGCAAGGTGTTTGACCTGGTTCTGCAGGTTCTAAAAAACTAGAATGATATAACATGAACATGGCCCACGTTAAATGGATTAAAAGCTGGCTGAGGGACAGGTCTCAATACCTAACTGTAAACAAGGCATCGTCCCTGAGCAGCTGTGTGTCTATTGGGGTCTTGCTCAGTTGGCTATTGAACATTTGTATCAGTGCCCTGGAAGCAAACACAAAATGGTCACTGCTGAAGTTTGCAGCTGAGGTAAGACCAAGACGTGGGACATGAGGAAGAGGCCAGGGCTCTGCCCCAGAGCCAGCTGCATTTAGGGTGACCAGACAGCAAGTGTGAAAAATCGGGACAGAGGGTGGGGGGTAATGGGCTTCTATATAAGAGAAAGCCTCAAATATCGGGACTGTCCCTATACAATCGGGACATCTGGTCACCCTAGCTGCATTGCTCCCTGGGCACAAGCAAGATGTGTTTCCATAACCTAAGAACAAAGCCTGCAGGCCATGCTTGGGGGAGGAGAAGAACAGGATGCTCGTGGGGGAGGGATGTGGCTAATCAGCTCCCAGCACCAGGCTGGGGCCACAGGGGCTGAGGCGAACTCCCGGCTGCACACACAGCGACCTGCCGCTAGGGGCAAGGGCGGCGCTGTCGGCTCTGCGCGCCGGTAGGGCGGCGGGAGACTTTGTCGCGGGCCGAGCCAAGAGGACACGGCAGGGGTCGGACGGATACCCGCCCGGAAGGATGGTCCAGGCCGGGACCGTACCAAGCCCCAGCAGGCGCAGAGCGGAGACAGCGTTCCCCCTCCCAGGCCAGTGAGTCTGCCCGGACGGGGCGGGGCCAGGGAGAGGTGGCTCCACGTGGTTTCTTCCGCAAGCTCAGCGCCTGCAGCATGGAGCGGACGGCGCTGGGGGGTGAGTGGTCCGGGGGGAGGTCCGGTCGGGGGGTGAGTGGCGCTGGGGGGGAGGTCGGGTCGGGGGTGAGGGGTCGGGGGGGGCGGGCACCCTCCCTCTCTGTGCAGCCCCCCACTCTGTGCAGCCCCCCCCGGCCCCTCTAATCCGCCCTTTCCCGTGTCCTCCTGGCAGGGCTGCCGCGGTTCCAGTGCCCCCCGGATTTCTCCCCGAGCCCCTTCGCCCCCGAGGAGCTGCGGGGCCCCTCCAAGGAGCTGTGGCTGATCCGAGCGCCCGCTGATTTCAGCCCGGACAGGTGAGGGGGGGCAGGGCGGCCCTGCCGGGGGGGGCTGGGAGCCAGGACGCCTGGGTTCTCTGGAGGGTTGCCAATGTTGGTTTGATGTATTCCTGGAGATTTCAGGCACATGACATAATCTTTAATTCCTGGTGACTCCAGGCCAGTC
The DNA here is from genome assembly GCF_011386835.1 of Chrysemys picta bellii. Classification (NCBI taxonomy): domain Eukaryota; kingdom Metazoa; phylum Chordata; order Testudines; family Emydidae; genus Chrysemys; species Chrysemys picta. The sequence continues at coordinate 7,509,242 of NC_088807.1, forward strand.
CTGGAGGGTTGGCAATACTAGTTCTGTCCCTGGTTCTGGGAGGGAAGTGGGGTCTAGTGGTTAGAGTTGGGGGGGGGCGAGACTAGGAGCCAGGATGCCTGGCTTCTGTCCCTGGCTCTGGGAGGGAAGTGGGGTCCAGTGGTCATTCACTGGTTGAACTTGGGAGAGATTCTTCCCCTCTGTATGGTGAGGAGGAGGATGTTCCTGCCCCCCCTAAGATGGGCTGGGTGGGGTGCTGAGGCTTTCCTTGTAATCTGTCCAGCATACCAAGCCGCTTGGTGGGGGCTTGTTACCTTCCTGTCGTGTTTTCTCCCTTGGGTAGGGAGCGAAGCCTAGAAGGGCCCGCAGGACTGTGGCTAGGTGAGGTGGGGAGATCACTGCTCTTCCCCCAAGCTCTGTACCAGCTTTGGTCCTTCAGGGGCTTGTGCGAAGCCTGGGACTTGCACAGCGGCCAGTTCTGAGCCCTGGTCCGCCGTGGGGGCACAGAGCCAGGGGCCTGGCCTGTGGGTGAGGCTGCCTCAAAGCTCATGCCCCCGGGTTACTGTGCTGTTCCAGCCCAAGGCTCACCTGAGGTCCTCTTGCTTCCCCCTCAGCCTGGATGGCTGCGCTGTGCCCCTGGTCGGGTTCCAGACGCTGAAGACAAAGTCTGAGGGGACGCAGCGGGTCTTTGACATCCACAGTGCCCTGGAGGAGCCAGGCAGCCCCTACCTGCTAGTGTCCTCGACCCGCTCTGGCCAGCTCTCCTGCGCAGCCTCCTTCCACGGCTGCATGCGCATCTGTGAGAGATTTGGGGACCCCAGCAGCAGGAGCCCTGGCCAGGCCGTCGCAGCCAGGCCTGCCCCCCAGATCCCAGAGGGCCTCCGGCAGCGTTTCCTGCCCTTTGGGGGCAGCCCAAAGCAACAGTGCCCAGAGGCAGCCACGTCCACGCCAGCGACAGAGGTGCTGGGGTCTGCCAGGAAGAAGAAGAAGAAGAAAAAGAGAGTGAAAGAGGAGCCCGTGGACCTGCTGGTGTCCATAAAGCAGGAGCCTCCCGAGGAGCCCTGGGGTTCGGGGAGCGGTGATCCTGGCCCTGAACCCCCCGGAGGGGAGGAGGATGATTTGAGGGGGGCAGAGGGGCCCACTCTGGGGCACCTGAGCCCCAAGCACAAGAAGAAGAAGAAAAAGAAACACAAGTATGAAGCTTTGGAGGGGGCAGTCTGGCCGTTCAAGGCCGAGCTGCCGGACCCCAGCTCCCTAAAGCAGGAGCCTACGCACTCCCAGGAGTGAATGCGGCGATTGGCTGAAGATGTGGGGTGGGGATGTCCCATCACTGCTTCGACCCCTGTGGTGTCCACCTGCTCCTGAGATGGGAATAGCAGCTTCACATGGGGTGCCCCAGACTGTCTAAAGTGCTAGCGTTCCTCCGTGGGCATTAGGGGCATCGGGCCCCTGCTCCTCCAGGGCCACCCAGCGGTGCCAGTGCCGTGCCTGCTGCCACCAGAATGAGCGGGAGGCCTTGGTGGGTCCAGGCAGAGCAGGACACGTTCTGGGCCGCAGCTGGCGACTGTGTGGCCAGGTTGCTCTGGGTGCACCTGGTGTTTGTGGCGGGTACTGGCTGAACCCTGCTGGCTGCGGGATCCTGCCCGAGGCTGGGAGGGGCATCAGGGAGTTGTGTTCTGTCTCTGCCTTCCATCATAAATGCAAGTACACGTGGGGACATGTTCTGTCTCCTTTAATCGCCGTGGCTGTAGGGTGCCCCCCACCACCAGTGACTGTTCCCTGTGGGAGAGGGCAGCTAGCTCCCCCTGAAGCCAGGCACACACACACGCACACACCCCACCCCCAGGAGGAAGGGTTGAGTCTGGTGCCTTGCACTGGTTTTCCCCAGGGTTCCTACTGGGGGAGCTGGGAGGTTCCCAGCAGCCGTGGGGCTAGAGAACATGCTGCCCCAGGGGAAGCCTTGGGTTGGGGGGAGTCACCCAGCTCATGTCCCCATTTATCCAGGTGCCGGGGGGCAGTGCTTTACTGTGCTCCCGGGCAGCATGGCACAGCTGGGCAGGGGCCTCCCGCCTGTGTGTCAGGGAAGGTGTAGGGGACCGGATGGGAGCTGGAGGCTGGCGGAGGCTGAAGCCTGTTTGCTGGGGGAGGGGAGTTCTGCGGTGAGCCAGAGTCAGGGATGGGGTAGCAGTGCCTGGTGCTTTCCTGTCTGCTGCTGCTGCTGGGGGGCAGGGGCCTGGCTCAGTGAGCCCCCCTCCTCCCAGGGGGAGCAGCGCAATGCCCTGTGTGCTGCGGAGCTTCCCCATCCCCTGCCAGGCCTCCCACTTAGTGCCCAGCCACAAGAAGGGTGTTAGTAGGGGAGCTGGGTGCCAGCGGGGCTCTGTCTTGTAGGTCCTGCCCTGGTGTAGCTCCCAGGGGGGAGAGGGTGTCAACTCAGGGCCCATGTGCTTGCTGGGAAGCTGGGCCAGGGGGTGAGTGTGACCAGTCCAGTCACCCCAGCTGGGGGGGATGTCAGGCCAGGCAGCAGGGTGGGTTCTGAGCACTGCTTTGTGTGTGTCCACCGAGTCACTGCACCCCAAACCTCAGAGATGCTGCCCCCAATGGATCACTGCACCCCCCAAACCACAGCCACCATTGAATCACTGCACTCCCAGATTCCACTCTCCCAAGCTCACAGGAGGTATTTTATTTAACTTGCCTCATTTAAACCCTAACGCTCCATCAGTATAACTTGGTGAGCTAAACCTGGGATGGTGTTATGCTGTACCGTGTGCTGGAATTGAGAGATCCCTTCCCACAACCATCCACTTGTTTCAGCCCCGGTTCTGGAGGTGTCCCTGGAGCCCTACCCTGCTCCCATGGTGCCTGTGACTTGCCCCAGCTGCTGCCCTTCTCTCAGCTCTGGTAGCTTGAGCAGCTCGCTGGTGTGTGGGGGACGGTGGGGTCTGGCAGTGGCCGTGGTTGGAGTTAGTAACTCCTGAGACAAAATGGGGATTTTTTGTAATATTTTTGAGGCCTGTTTGTGCTTCAGTTTCCCCCGTGGGTGGAAAGGGACTGTTTGCTCTCAGGGCAGGGTAAGCCACAGGGGTGAATCGTAACCAGCAGTTAGGGTGATCGAGGCCCACACAGACCCCATTAGTGGAGCATCTGAGCAAACAATGGCAGATCCAGGGGCCTGGACACTGACACCTAGCAGCCAAGGACCCAGAGAGAAACAGACTCCCCCACCTCTCCACGTGGGGCTGGGCTGCCTCTCCCCAGCGCGGCGAGGTGGGGGCTAAGTGCAGGCCGTGGGAAGCTCTTGGGGGCACACCTGGAGTCTGAGGAATGACTGAGCTTGAACAAGAGGATTTACTACAGCTTGGTGGGGTTCTGATTACCCCCCATGGCCTATTCTTTAATCCAGTGGCTTTCGGACTTTTTTTCTGGCAACCCAGTTGGCCCAGCTCCCACACCCCGTGACCCAACGGGAGGGGCTCAGTGCTGGAGCAGAGGGTTGGGGTGTGTGGGGTGGGGCCAGGGATGAGGGGTTTAGGGTGCAGGAGGGAGCTCTGGGTTTGGGGGGGTGTTCAGGGCTGGGGCAGGGTATTGGAGTGCAGGCTTACCTTGGGCGGGTCCTGGTCAGCGGCACAGCAGGGTGCTAAGGCAGGCTTCCTGCCTGTCCTGGCACCACAGACCGCACTGCGCCCTGGAAGTGGCCAGCAGCAGATCCAGCTTCTAGGCGGAGGGGTGCTGCTCTCACCTACAGTCCCCACCTCCCCACTCAGAGCCGGTGCTTGGTGCAGGGGCAGCACGCAGAGCCCTGTGGCCCTCCCCGCCTAGGAGCCGAACCTGCTGCTGGTTGCTTCCGGGGTGCAGCGCGGGGTCAGAACAGGTAGGGACTAGTCTGCCTTAGCCGGGCAGCACCGCCAACAGGACTTAACATCCTGGGTGCGGTGCTGCCCAGAGCCACTGCGACCCGGTGCCTTACATTCTGCGACCCAGTCCCTGCACTTCTACACTTCTCTCTGCTAACCTAAGGACTTCCTATGCTGTGTTCCGCATGGCTACTAACCCCTGCTGCTTTGAAAGCGCTGTGAGTGGCTCCAGTGATCCCTGGAAAATGTACAAGTCTCCTTCAGGGCTCTGCCTCAGTGGAATGTGCTGAAGGGAGCTCACGGGGTGAAGCAGGGGTGCTGAAGGCCCAGAGGTCCAATCTAGGGGCTGGTGAAGAGTCAGACCCCTATAAGGGTTCCTCCTACAGACTGTTTCAAAGCTGAGGCCCTAGCGCTTACCCTACAGATCTGACCGCTCCCTCCTGGGACCATAGCACACAAGGGTGGGGGGCTTTCCCCACCCCCACTACAGCTCCTGACATCAAGGCAGTGCTTTAACCCCAGAGGCCTGCAGTCCTTGCTCTAGCAAATCTCCCCTGGTTGCCCTAGAAGCTATTGGCTGCTGGCGGCCCATGTGGCAGTGGAGCAAGGGAAGGGGCTGTGAGGGTCCCCAGCAGGGGACTCCCCCACACATGTATTCCTGCACCTGCAGCACATGCCCCTGAGGCTGCAGGCTACCACACATGCTGTCAGTGCATTGGGTGGAGGGGACTGGAACAGCTCCCTCACACTTCCCCAGGCGGAGAGTCCTGAGCCAGCCAGCCAGCACCCCTCCCCAGGAGGATATGGGAAGCCTAGATGCCAAAAACTGCTGCCCCGCTACCAGGTGGGGCTGTGTCCATGTTTCTGCTTGACCCATTATCTGGCAGTGAGGTTTGATGAGCCCCCCACTCCCTAGGGGCATACACAGCTTGGGCAAGAGCACTCTATGACCCAAAGCCACGTGAGATGCTGTTTGGTGGCCAGGCCAACCTGTGATGCTACACAGCATGTTTTATTGTCAAAGTCCAGACTTGCAGAAACAGCTGGGCTTTGGTTCCTGGTGCTGCTAAGTGTCCCCCAAGGCCCTGGCTTCCTAGCAGACAGCATACGGCGTGCTGGCAGGGACACGTGGCCTGCTGGGCAAAGGGGGTTGTTTATTCCTGCTTGTCTGTGCTGCTGGCAGTGCTGTGGGGGAGTGCTCCGTTCATTTGGGGATCTTCAGAAAGGGCTCGTGGAGGGTGTCAAAGAGCCTCTTGGCCTGTAAGGAAAGCAGAGGAAAGCCCTGAGCTGGTGAAGGCTGGAGCTCTGGGGCCAGCATCCTCTGGTGGGGCTTTCACCCAGGAATGCACCCAGCTGGTTCCATGCAGCCCCTTTGGTGCACAGGTAAGGCACTGGGGGAGGAGGAGCGCCCAGCTGGTGCATCAGAGAGAAGTTCTCCATCCTGCTCCCACTCACCTTCTGGGGCCCAATGCCTGGGCAGAGGGAGAGATCCTCCTTGGACACTTGTGCAATGTTCGCCAGAGACTGAAACAACAACATTCAGAGTCAGAGGTGACCCCAGAAAGCCTGGGCCACAAGGAACGACCCTGCTGGGTCCTTCCATTCAGCCCCAGCACTCTGCCCCTCACGCTCACTGGGAAGTAGTGACCCGGTCCTGCTGCCGCACTGCAGTATGGTTTGTGGGTTGGTCACACGTCTCCTGCCAGGAGGGCCCTGCAGGCTGGGAGCTGTGGAGGAGCAGGGGCGGGTTCAGCAGCTTGGCCCATGCTGGTTTGCCATCCCATCCATTCCTGCAGCTCTCCTGCCTCTCCAGGGGCAGCTTCCTGCTCCGACAGACAGCGCTCATGCACTGCAGGGAAAGCCCAGAGACCCAGCTGGGGACCTGTCCTGGGTGAACTGATACAAAGGGAGTGACGGGCCTAAGTAGTTCCAAAAGGCAGCCAGCCCTGCTCAGAGCTAGCAGGGGCAAGGCCCAGTCTGCACCCTGATGGGCAGCAGGTGGCTCACCCCAAATGTTGAGAGAAGGCTCAGCGCATCCGTCTTGTTAACTGACTTCACGCTGGTCAGACAATCCGTCACCTGGAAAGAGAAACAGCAGCTGCATAGAATCATAGGAGATTAGGGTTGGAAGAGAGCTCAGGAGGCCATCTAGTCCAACCCCCTGCTCGAAGCAGGACCAACCCCAACTAAATCATCCCAGCCAGGGCTTTCTCAAGCCGGGCCTTAAAAACCTCAAAGAATGGAGATTCCACCACCTCCCTAGGTAACCCATCCCAGTGCTTCACTACCCTCCTAGTGAAATAGTGCTTCCTACTACAGGGGAGTCGCATCTTACACAGGGATTAGGTTCTGAAGTCAGCGCGTAAGGTGAAAATCACGTATAGTCAAACGCTAATTGAGTGGAATGGCGGGCGGAATCGCCCACACTACAGGTACAATATTTAAATTGTTCTTTTTTTGTTTTGCCGAGCGCGTATAGTTAAAATCGCGTAAGTTAAATGTGCCTATGATGCGACTCCACAGTATCCAGCCGAGACCTCCCCCACTGCAACTTGAGACCATTGCTCCTTGTTCTGTCATCTGCCACCACTGAGAACAGCCGAGCTCCATCCTCTTTGGATCCCCCCTTCAGGTAGTTGAAGGCTGCTATCAAATCCCCCCTCGCTCTTCTTTTCTGTAGATTAAATAAGACCAGTTCCCGCAGCCTCTCCTGATAAGTCATGTGCCCCAGTCTCCTAATCATTTTTGTTGCCCTCTGCTGGACTCTCTCCAATTTGTCCACATCCTTTCTGTAGTGGGCGCAAAACTGGACGCAATACTCCAGATGTGGCCTCACCAGTGCCAAATAGAGGGGAATATTCACTTCCCTCAATCTGCTGGCAATGCTCCTACTAATGCAGCCCAATATGCCATTGGCCTTCTCGGCAACAAGGGCACACTGCTCACTCATATCCAGCTTCTCGTCCACTGTAATCCCCAGGTCCTTTTCTGCAGAACTGCTGCTTAGCCAGTTGGTCCCCAGCCTGTCGCAGTGCATGGGATTCTTCCGTCCTAAGTGCAGAACTCTGCACTTGTCCTTGTTGAACCTCATCAGATTTCTTTTGGCCCAATCCTAAAATTTGTCTAGGTCACTCTGGACCCTATCCCTGCCCTCCAGCGTATCTACCTCTCCCCCCAGCTTAGTGTCATCTGTGAACTTGCTGAGGGTGCAATCCATCCCATCATTCAGATCATTAATAAAGATGTTGAACAAAAGCGGCCCCAGGACCAACCCCTGGGGCACTCCGCTTGATACCGGCTGCCAACTAGACATCGAGCCGTGCAGGTGGGAGTGCCCCTTCTTGGCGGGGGGAAAGTGCACTCACACCAGTCATCAGCTTAATTCCCCTCTCCCCTTCCCACTGCATGCTGCTGAGAGACACTTCTACTACAGGAGACCTAGTGAGGACATTGCTGTGGGGAAGCTCACGGCATGGGGGTCCCTGGCAGGGCACTGCTGTGGGGAAGCTCACGGCATGGGGGTCCCTGGCAGGGCACTGCTGTGGGGAAGCTCACGGCATGGGGGTCCCTGGCAGGGCACTGTGGGGAAGCTCACGGCATGGGGGTCCCTGGCAGGGCACTGCTGTTGAGAAGCTCAGCACGGGGGTCCCTGGCTGGGATGCTGCCATGGCACTGCTGCAGGGAAGCACACAGCGGGGTAGCCTTACTATGGACAGGAAGTCCTGATCCACTTTCTCCTTGAGCAGGTCAGCTGGTTTCTGCTCGTAGGCTTTGTACGTTTCCAGGTAGCGTCCGGCCTCTTCGGGGCTGAGGGGAACCGGAGACCCCAGAATTAGCTCAGGAATCATGAGACTGAGTTGAACAGGCACAGTGCATACCACGAAGGGTTAAAGCCACAATGCTGAGCCAGCTGGAAGGTGCCCCAGCCTGCAGGGAGTGGTGCTCAAAGCCAGGCACAGGTAGGGCCCAGCTGCCAGGCTTGCTGGGCAGCTGCTATGGCCAATGTTCAGCTCCATGCTTAGGCCCCAGTCCCACTCCTGCCATCGGCTTCACAGGGACCCTGGGGGCTCCCCAAGGCCCACGGGGGGCAGTCGAGCGGATGTGCCGCAGGTCATGGAGCTTTCAGCACGCAGGCCTAGGCACGCGCTGAGGAGGACGGGGAGCCTTTGGGCAGCACTTGGAAAATGAAACGTGCTGCCCCGAGGGGACTCGTCACCTCCGGCCAGCCGGGTACGATCCGCCCCTCACAGGGGAGGGGACCTGCCACAGGCACAGTGTTGGGAATGGAACCCAGGAGTCTGGTCACAATGGCAGCCAAATCCCCAGGTTACCCACCAGCTCCATCTCATTCCAGCAGAGATGGGAGCAGGGGCCTGGGTCTCTCACCCCTTGGCAGGACACACCCAGGCTGGCCTGAGCCAGCCTCCAGCTCCCCCACGCCTTTTGCCTCATGGCAAGGCACTCCGAGCCCATCCCAGCTGGCATGAAGCCCACCCGGCCCAGCCTCTGACTCCCCGCTCCCTGGGTCTGGGTCTCACCCTCGATGGGACGGGCCCAGCCTGCGGCTCTCACCTCCAGGCCAGGATGAGGGTGCAGTCAGCCAGGATGCACATCTTGGCCAGTTCCTTCAGTGCCTGGTGCGGGTCCCTCTACAGCAAAGGAAAGCAATTCCCCTCTGAGATGGGAGGCAGGGAGTATATGGGGGGGGTGAAGTGGGAATTGAGCTGGGATGGGGCAATGGGAGTGGCTGGGTGAGGCCATGGAGGCTGGAGAAGCAGGTGGATCACTGTGCAGGAGGATGGGAAACTGGGGAGGGGGAGAGCTGGTTCCATCCCCCCCAGCCCCGCAGCAGGGACGGGACAGGGCACTGTTGCAGGAGAGGGTCTGGTTCAGGGCTAGGAGGGGACCGAGGCTCCTTACCACATCGACCTGCACCAGCAGCACCTGCACCGCGTACGTCTTCCCCAGGAGCTGCAGCCGCTCATGGATGTAGTTGGGGTTCAGGTTGTGGTACCGCAGGCTGCGAGGGGAACAGAGAGCACCGGCGCCATGGGCAACCCCTCTCCTGCCCACCCCACTGCAACTCTCCTTGCCTGCTCCGCAACCCCGCAGTCATCAACCTGCTGCCCCCAGAGAGCCCGGCTCTCACAGCCATCAGCCTGACCCACCCAACACCAACTCCCCTGGAGAGCCCGGCTCTCCCAGCCATCAGCCTGCCCCCAAACCGGCTCCCCCAGACATCAGCCTGACCCTCCCAACACCAACCCCCCACCCAGAGCCTGGCTCTCCCAGCCATCGGCCTGCCCCCCAACCCCACCCCCAGAAAGCCCAGCTCTCCCCAGCATTGGCTCACCCACCCACCTCAGGAAGAGGGCACACGTGCTCTGGCCCAGCACGTAGTCAGGGACGATCTCGCCAAACTCCCAGGGAATGTTGCGCACAAATTTCAGGATGGGGTTCCCCCGCTGAGAAGAGAGGGGGAGTCCCCACAGCATTAGAAATGGGGTGCCAGCCCCAACGGGGCACTGGCAAGAGACTGGGAGGAGAGGCTGAGGAGCCCCCAATGGGGGGCCCCAAAAGAGGCCGAGGGGTGGGGCGAGGGCGAGCCCTCAATGCGAGCACCAGGGAGAGGCTGGGAAAGATGGGATGGGCGAGTCCCTGACAGAGGACCTGGGGAGAGGCTGGGTTGGGGGAGAGGCTGGAAGAGGCAGGATGGGCAAGCCCTCAATGGAGGATCTGGGGAGAGCCCAGGGGAGGTGGGGTTGGGCAAACCCTTGACAGGGCACCCAGTAGAGGGTAGGGCAGGGCAGACAACCCCTTGATGGGGGGGCACCAGAGAGAGACCCAGAGTGGGCAAGCCCCCGATGGGGATGGGGGGGCACTGAACCATGCAGCACAAGAGCCAGGGCCTGGGGAGACCCTCACTCCACAGCCCTCTCCTGCAGAGAGAGGGAGTGCCCCCTCCGATGCCAAAAGAGAGCGAGGAGAAGTGCCCCTCATACAGCCCCCCCCCGCCCACTCTCACCTGGCGAGCACTGACGATGATGCAGTTACCCTTGGGCCCCGGTTTCAGCGTGGGGCTGGGGTCCGAGTCCCCACTGGCAGCAGGGAGTACAGTGCTGGTCTCAGTGCCTGGAGGGAGCGCTGCTGAGGAAGCTCCCGCTCTGGACTCCGATGATGCAGCCGTCACCCTGGCAGGCCGGGAGACTGGCATGGAGGCCAAGGACGCAGAGACCTGTTTGACGACGTATTCAGCATAGGAGGTGGCCCCAGGTAGGGCAGGGGCCCTGGGCTCTGCTGCAGAGCAAGAAGATTTGAAGATGGGTCTCACCTGGCGGGAAGCAACAAACCCTGGGTGAGAGGGAGACAAGAGCCAAATGTGCGTGGGCAGGGACCTCTCAGGGGAAGCTGGGTATGAGCTGGAGTGACCCCAAGCGTGCCAGGGATCCCCTGAGCAAGCAGCGTGTTTCTTGGGGGAAGCACAGAGCCAGCTCTCTGCTAGGAACCCCAGAATGAGCAGTGTAGTAGAAAGAGGAAGCCTGACACATGAGCCTGGTGCAAGGCCTGAAGCCTGAACCAAAGTTAGCAAAAGTTATGCTATGAGCAGCCGCCAGGCCCTGACAAACGCAGATGCTTGCCTGCAAGTCAGTGGCCAGTACACAAACTCGGCACCATTAGCTAGCATTGCTAAAACCCGCTGGCTATGTAAACACATTCCAGCAGGCCAACACAAGAACACCCCAACCTAGCACTTGATAAAATGGTTTGACAAAAGTAATAAATAGTGATATTTTGTCTGAAACATCACGAGTAAAAGTACAAAGACAGGTGGTGAATAGAAATGTTTTGTCTGAAACATCAGGAGGAAAGTATAAGGGGAGGTAACAGACATGTCATGAAGTTGTAAGTTGATATGTAAGTTGTTTATCCCAGATGGTTTGTTTTCATTCATAAACGTTGGAATACCTCGCTTTAACCCTTCATCTGGCCTAGGGGGCAGTGGGAAGTCCTGCCACTAACTGAGCTAGTCCATTGTCATGGGCATACATGTGTTAGTGTACCTGTAACCATTGAGCTGGGGCATTAGCACTGTGCTTTGTTGGCAATAAACCTGGCCGGGTACCTTCACTACTAAACAAGTCTTGTGGTCTTGTTGGGCAGTTCGATTGGAGGCTGCTGTACGGGCTATCTGGCCAGGGCTAGTGCAGCACGCGGAAAAAACACATGCACACAACCGAACATCTGACGACAAGCAGGGTGTGTCTGAGGGTTCCTGGGGAGGGGCAGAGCCAACTCGGTGCTAGGGGCCTCCTGCCTCTCACTGTGTGTGTGAATCTCAGCAGCCCCGGACACAACCATAGCTACTTATCAGGTCCCCTCCAAGAGCCACCCCTGCCTCCTTTCCTACCATGGTATGTTCAGGGTCCTGTGACTGCACAGTGAATCTCTTCCTCCCCTCCGGGGCCTGGGCTGCCTCCGTGGGCTCCATCCTTCAGGACCCAGCCTGGAGCGATTCCTGGGGAGAGTCCAGAGCAGACACTTCAGACACCAGCAGGGACCAGCCTCACCCAGCAGCCTGGTTACGAAGAGCTCATAGCCCTGTGGTTATACACCAAAGAACTCTCAAGGGCAGGGGCTCAAGGCGGCAGGGCTTGAGCTCAGCACTGCACAGTATTTCTCTCGCCAGCCGGCTCAATGCAGCCCATTCCTTGGGGTTACAGCTGAGGTCCCCCCCGGGGAAAACATTGCATTAGTGTCCCCTGGACATAAATCAATAACATGGGGGCAGGGGGATTTGTCCTGCACTGATGTTTGGCTGGTGCCAGGAGCCACTCACTTGTACAGACTTATTTGTCATGGGGAACTACTGGATGACACAGATTCTCCCAGCCTGGTGTTTCTCCCCCCTTGAAGTCATGGACAAGTTCAGGAGACTTTCTTTATGGTTAGATGGGGACGGGGGGAAAGGTCAGCATGGCAGGAGCTAAGAGACCCTATTTCCCAGGGGGCTCTGGGGTGCCTCACAGTACAGGGCTCCCAGCAGTAGGGATAGTGCTGGCTCCCCCACTGCAGCCCACGAGTCAGGGCCCAGTGCCCCCTGCCCAGGTCAAGGCTTGACACCCCCCTGCCAGAGTTAGGGGGCCAGGGTAAGTGTCAGGACTATGGTTGCCAACCCTCCAGGATTAGCCTGGAGTCCCCTGGAATTAAAGATGAATCTTTAATTAAATAGTATGGCATATGATGAAATCTCCAGGAATACATCCAATCAAAATTGGCAACCCTAGTCAGGGCTGGGCTATGGGGTCAGGTCTGGGGTCAGGTGCCTGGAGAGGGTCAGGGTTTGGCACTGGGTCAAGGGTCACTGCCCCCACCAGGGGTAGGTGATAGGGGTCAGGGGTCGCGGTTGGGGTCAGAGCCTGATGCCCCCCGCTGCCGCCCAGTCACGTGACACTTTTCAGCGTGGGGAGGGGTCACCAGGAGGCGCGCTCCGCCCCGCCCCCTCCGCCCTGTGATTGGCTGTGCCGCCGCGAGTCAGTACAACGCGCTTCTCGGACCCCCCGCGCATGCGCATTACTCTCCGTCCTCACCGGCGCCGCGTCACCCTAATTAAGGGGGGAGCGGAGCAGTTGCCCCGTCAAGCGCGAGCTGCGGGGTGTCCGCAGCCCCGCGGGTCTCTGTGGTGTCCAGCGATGGCCCGCAGGGAGGTCACTAGCTTCGTCGCGCCTCCGGACTCTATGGTATGGAGCTCAGGGAGAGCGGCTTCTTCCGCTGGCCGCTCTACCTGCGGTACCGCCGGGACTCTGTGGTAGCGAGAAGAGAGATGAGCTCATTGGGACCTGTCTAGCTTCGGGTCCTCCGGACTCTATGGTGTGGAGCCCGGGACTCTGTGGTAGCAAGAACCTGGAGGAGGCGTCGAGATGGGCTCATTGGGGCCTGTCTAGCCTCGGGTCCTCCGGACTCTATGGTGTGGAGCCTGGGACTCTGTGGTAGCAAGAACCTGGAGGAGGCGTCGAGATGGGCTCATTGGGGCCTGTCTAGCTTCGGGTCCTCCAGACTCTATGGTGTGGGGGAGGCTGGGGCACCAGATTACTGATGCGGCCTGGAAGCTGAGTAGCAGATCCAACCGCCTCAGCTGCTCGGCAGGGCCGGCTCCAGGGTTTTGGCCGCCCCAAGCAGCCAAAAAAAGCTGCGATCGTGATCTGTGGCGGCTATTTGGCGGGAGGTCCTTCGCTCTGAGTGGGAGTGAGGGACCGTCCGCCGAATTGCTGCCCAATAGCTGGACCTGCCGCCCCTCCCTGGAGTGGCCGCCCCAAGCACCTGCTTGCTCGGGAACTTGTGTGGTGTGTGTAAAAGCTCGGAGTTCCTTGGGAAGTGCTTTTCCCAGGCGGCTCAGGGTCTGGGGGACGCGTGGTGCCTTTCCCATTCTCGGGGTGTTTGTGTGGGGCTGTGAGGCCTGGGCAATCGCACAAAACGGCTGGTCCTCGGATTCAGCCTGTGACTGAGGAGCAGGTGTGAGTGGAGGCACCAAGGGGGGGCAGCCCAGCCCAGGTAAGTGCATGGGGAGGTGGTGAAACCTAGGGTTACCATATTTCAGCGAGCAAAAAAGAGGACGGGAGGAGCCCCGCCCTAGCCCCGCCCCTGCCCCTCCCACTTCCCGCCCCCCCCCCGACCTCCCAACCCTCCCCCCGTTCCTTGTCCCCTGACTACCCCCTCCTGGGACCCCTGCCCCTAACTGCCCCCCAGGACTATCTAAGCCTCCCTGCCTCTTGTCCCCTGACTGCCCCAACCTTTATCCACACCCCCACCCCCAGACAGACCCCTGGGACTCCCACGCCCCATCCAACCACTCCCCACCCACTGACAGCCCCCCCCCCCAGAACTCCCAACCCATCTAAACCCCTCTGCTCCCTGTCCCCTGACTGCTCCGATCCCTCTCCGCACTCCTGCCCCCTGACAGCCCCCCCCAGAACTCCCAACCCATCTAAACCCCTCTGCTCCCTGTCCCCTGACTGCTCCGATCCCTCTCTCCACTCCTGCCCCCTGACAGCTCCCCCCCAGAACTCCCAGCCCCCTACCCCCCCTGCTCCTTGTCCCCTAACTGCCCCCTCCTAAGACCCCCCCCAACTGCCCCCCAGGACCCTACCCCCTACCTGTACCCTGACTGCCCAAAACTTTCTCCACTCCCCCCAAAAAGCCCCCCCCCCGTTTCTTGACCTCCACCTCCAGAACCTTCCTGCCCCCTGACCTCCTTACCCTGCTGCTCAGAACAGAGTGTTGGGCTCTGTGCAGCCGAGCCGGACACGTGGCTGAGCTCCCCTGCACAACAAAACCCGGTCTGGCCCTGCACAACAAAACCCGGTCTGGCCCTGCACAGTGTTGCTGGACTGGGCTGCAAGGGAGCTGCTGGCTCAGAATGCAGGGCGGATCCGGCTCCTCTACAGCTGCTCCTGAGTCCAGCCCGGGACTTCCCTGCAGCCCTCCCAGCCACTCTCTGCTAATCCCGGACATTGTGAGTGCTTTACAAATTCCCCCCGGACGCTATTTTTAGCACACAAAAGGAGGACATGTCCGGGGAAATCCGGACGTATGGTAACCCTATGAAACCCAGCTGGCCAGGGGGAGCCATAGCTCCCCCCCCCCCCCCCAGTGGGATGCTACAACAGGAAAATAGTGTGCGGAAGCCCACTGAGCTCCTTGCAATGCAGCATCTGACCCCCTCCCCCCACCCTGCAAGTCCCACTCCCCTACCCCTTTTTTATTTCTAAGTTCTAGTTTTGCTGCATATAACACTATTGCACATTACAATTATTTAAATAATACATTTCATAGAAGATTAGGGTTGGAAGAGACCACAGGAGGTCATCTAGTACAACCCCCTGCTCAAAGCAGGACCGACACCAACTAATCATCCCAACCAGGCCTTTGTCAAGCCAGGCCTTAAAACCCTCTAAGGATGGAGATTCCACCACCTCCCTAGGTACCTATTCCAGTGCTTCACCGCCCTCCTAGTGAAACAGTGTTTCCTAACATCCAACCTAGACCTCCCACACTCCAACTTGAGACCATTGCTTCTTGTTCTGTTATCTGCCACCACTGAGAACAGCCCAGCTCCATCCTCTTTGGAACCCCCTGTACTTGTATCTCAATGTGTTTGATTCTAAGTGGCCTCAGTAAAGCATTTGGTCAGCTTCTTGAGAAAGGACTATTCTCAGTCAGTGCCCAATCAAGAAACATTTAACCGACAAAGGACTTTGGGCGACGCCAATCCACATCTGAGCTTTCCTGGGAACGTTCAAACTAACATGTAAACAATGGCGTCTGCCTGCAAAAAGCTGAATCATTCATGGACATGTGACTTGCCAGGTGGCTACAAACTCCATCTTGTTGCTGTGACTTTGCA
Organism: Chrysemys picta bellii; assembly: GCF_011386835.1. NCBI lineage: Eukaryota > Metazoa > Chordata > Testudines > Emydidae > Chrysemys > Chrysemys picta. The sequence continues at coordinate 7,524,476 of NC_088807.1, forward strand.
CAGAAGAACAAAGGGGTTTCTGCCCACAAGAGAGAGAATATAAAAGGCCCTGGAAACCCCTCCATTTTGTCTTCAACTGGCTCAAGAGATGGCATGTCCACCCCAAAGAGATGCCTGAAAGAAACTGGAACAAAGGACACGGGGGTATGAGTGATTGCTGGACCCAGACTAGCAAGGAGTCCAGTCTGTGAAAGAAGCTTATTGAAACATCTCTGAGGGTGAGATTTCATCTGTAATCAGTTTCTTCCTATATTAGGCTTAGACTTGCCTGTTTTGTTTTATTTTGCTTGGTAACTTACTTTGTTCTGTCTGTTATTACTTGGAACCACTTAAATCCCACTTTTTATACTTAATAAAATCAGTTTTGCTTATTAATTAACCCAGAGTAAGTAAGTAATATCTGGGAGAGCAAACAGCTGTGCATATCTCTATCAGTGTTATACAGGGCGGACAATTGAAGAGTTTACACTGGATAAGCTTTATACAGCGTAAAACAGATTCATTTGGGGTTTGGATCCCATTGTGAGCTGGGTGTCTGGGTGCTAGAGACAGGAGCACTTGCTAAGCTGTTTTCAATTAAGTCTGCAGCTTTGGGGGCGTGGGTCAGACCCTGGGTCTGTGTTGCGGCAGATTAGCATATCTGGCTCAACAAGACAGGGTGCTGGAGGCCCAAACTGGCAGAAAAAATGGGCTCAGAGGTAGTCTCAGCACATCAGGTGACAGTCCCAAGGGAGTCTCTGTGACCGAACCCATCACACCCCCCCTTCAGGGTTAGCAGTTAAAGGCTGCTATCAAATTCCCCCCCTCACTCTTCTCTTCTCCAGACTAAAGTCCATTTCCCTCAGCCTCTCCTCATAACTCATGTGCTCCAGCCCCCTAATCATTTTCATTGCCCTCTCCTGGACTCTCTCCAATTTGTCCACATCCTTTCTGTAGTGGGGGGCCTAAAACTGGACTCAATACTCCAGCTGTGACCTCAGCAATGCCAAATAGAGGGGAATAATCACTTCCCTCAATCTGCTGGCAAGGGCACACTGTTGACACATATCCAGCTTCTCATCCACTCTAATCCCCAGGTCCTTTTCTGAAGACCTGCCGCTTAGCTGGTTGGGCCCCAGCCTGTAGCAGTGCATGGGATTCTTGCATCCTAAGTGCAGGACTCTGCACTTGTCCTTGTTGAACCTCATCAGATTTCTTTTGGCCCAATCCTCCAATTTGTCTAGGTCACTCTGGACCCTATTTACATTATTACTAAAAAAAATATGGCATATAAACACTCCCACTTCCCTCCCTCTGAAATGGGGTGGGCTTGTTTTGACAGACGTACCACTTTTTTTGTTTTGTTTTTTGAGACTTGGGAACATGCGAGGCATGCGGCCTGGGCCTGAGTGGCCCGGTCTGTGGGGCTGCTGTGGGCCTTGTATGTCATGGCCTGGGCCTGATTCTGGGTGGCCTGGCCATGCCATGTGCACCATGTACGTGACAGGCTGGGCCTGGGCCTGGCCCTGAGCACCGAGGTGCTGGTTGGGTACTAACATGGTGGTGGGTGAATGAACATGTTGTTGGCTGGTGAAAAATGAGCCCGTGGCCTGACTTGAGGAATGCGATTCACCTTAAAGCTGACCTGAAGAGAACCCAGCATTCAGCTAATAAGCTAATGCTCCTCAGATTCGGTCGTAGGGATTATCCTAGTGGCGTCTGATATTGAGAAACCTTCTTTCTTAGATTTCAGCTTTGAAATCCATCTGGCCTGTGGGCAAATTAAAAACTTGATCCCCTTTCCCACTGGCAGAAGTTGGTCCAATCAAAGCGATTACCTCACCCACCTTGTCTCCCCAGTAGTGTGGGACCAGCACGGCTACAACCACCCCTGCATGATTAAACATTGTCAGCGATGGAGAACCCACGGCGACCCTTGGTAAGTTGTTCCAACAGTTACTCTCACTGTTAAACATTGTACCCCTTATTTCCAGTCTGAAATTGTCTAGCTTCAATTTCCAGCCATTGGACCGTGTTAGACCTTTCTCTGCTAGACTGAAGAGCCCATTGTTAAATATTTTTCCCCGTGTAGGTATTTATAGACTGATTATATCTCCCCTTAACTTTTTTCTTTCTTTTTTTTAGCTAAATAGAGCAAGCTCCTTGCGTTGATCACTATGAGGCAGGTTTTCTAATCCTTTAATCATTGTTGTGGCTCTTCTCGAATTTATCTACATCTTTCTTGAATTGCAGGAAATCAGAACTGGACACAGGAATCCAGCAGTAGTCACATGAGTGCCAGATACGGCGGTAAAATCACCTCTCTGCTCCTACTCGAGATTCCCGTTTATGCATCCCAGGATTGCATTAGCCCTTTTGGCCACGGTGTGACACCGAGAGCCCATGTTCAGCTGATTATCCAGCACCCCCAAATCACTCTGAGACACTGCTTCAGGAGAGAGTTCCCCACCCTGTAAATGTGGCCTGCCTGCCTTTGTTTCTAGTAGCGTACATGTACGTTTAGCCGTATTAAAATGCACATTGTTTGCTTGTACCCAGTTTCCCAAACGATTCAGATGGTTCTGAATTCGTGACCTGTCCCCTTGATTATTTACCACTTCTTGAATTTTTATGTTGGCTGCAAATTTTAATAGTGATTTTTATGGTTTTTTTTCCCAGGGTATGGATAAAAATGTTAAATAGCATAGGGCCAAGACCTGATCCCTGCAAGACCCCGTAAGAAACACACCTGCGCCTTCCCTGTTTAGTTACCTTCTGAGACCTAGTAGTTAACCAGTTTTTAATCCATTGAATGTGTGCTATGTTAATTTTATATCATTGTAGTTCTTTAATTAAAATGTTGTGCGGTACCAAGTCAAACATCAAAGACGATGGTCTACATTAGAGACCTTACGGTGGCGGAGCTGTACCAATGCAGCTGTGCTGCTGTAAGATCTTCCACGTAGCTGCTCTATGCTGACGGAAGAGAGCTCTCCCGCCGGCGTAATTAAACTAGCTACCACCGCTCGTTGGGGGTATGTCGGCGTAAGACTGTCTCTCACCGACATAGCCGGCACTTCTGTCGGTGTAACTTATGTCAATCGGGGTGTGTTTTTGTTTCTTCTCCATGCCCCTGAGCAACATAATTTTTAACTACCAAAAGTCTATGTCAATATACTTGTGCTAGTATAATGTCAAACCTATTACCTTTTATCAACCGAACTTGTAATCTTATCAATTTTGGGTACGTCTACACTTACCGGAGGGTCCGGCAGCAGGCAATCTATGTTCTGGGATCGATCCCGGAAGTGCTCGCCGTCGACGCTGGTACTCCAGCTCGGCGAGAGGAGTACGCGGCATCGACGGGGGAGCCTCCCTGCCGCGTCTGGACCCGCGGTAAGTTCGGACTAAGGTACTTCGAATTCAGCTACGTTATTAACGTAGCTGAATTTGCGTACCTTAGTCCGAAGTGGGGGCTTAGTGGGGACCAGGCCAAAGCTATCTAAGTTAGTTTGACAGGAACTGTTTTCCATAAACCGCTATTGATTGGCATTAATTATATTATCCTCCTTTTTAATTCTTTCTTAATCAAATCCCATATGAGGCATTCTATTATCTTGCCGCGGATCAGTGTCAGACTGTCAGGCCTGTAATGACCTAGGTTAGCATGTTTACTCTTTTTTAAAATATTGACACACCATTAGCTTTGGTCCAGAACTTCCCCAGTATTTCAAGACTTAATTGAAAAGAAACATGAACAATCCAGCTAGCTCCTCAACCAGCTCTTTTAAAACTCTTGGATGCCAGTTATCTGGAACTGTTGATTTAAAAGTGTCTGACTTTAGTAGCTTCTGTTTAGTGTCCTTCAGAGCTACGAGTGGAACAGAAATATTTATTGAACACTTCTGCCTTTTCTGCATTATTATTGATAATTCTACTATTTGCATCTACTAATGGATGAATACTATTGCCAGGATTCTTTTTGCTTGTAATATATTTCAAAAACTTATTGTCTGTAATTCTGCTGACCACAGATTTCTCCTTGTGTCCCTTTGTTTCCCTTATCAGAAGTTAGGAACTGTAGAAAACTGATTTCTATTCATTATTATCAACTTCCCCTTTCTTCCATGTGTTCTATTACTTTTTTTTATAGCTGCCTTCACTTCCCCACTAAAGCAGATCTGTTTTTTAACTAGTGTGGCCTTCTTCCTCAATTGTGGTTTTGGGGGAACCTAGTAAATTGTTCTTAAAGGATTCCCTGTTATCAGTCACATTTTTCTCATTAAATTTGTCCTCCCAACTGATTTGGCTCATAATTGTGTTCAGTTTTGTGAAACTGACCTATTTAAAGCACCAAGTGTGTGTGTGTGTGTATATATAATGATCTGGATTTTACTTGATCACTTTTATAATGTGCAAGCAGTATAATGATCACTTGTACCTAAGCCACCGTTAATTTTTAGTTCTGTAATCAGTTCCTCTTTATGGTTTAAGAATTCCCCTGTGTTAATTGCAACACTTTTTTGAGTTAGGAAATTGTCATCTATAATGTTTGGAAACTCCAAGGATGTTTTAGTACTGGCAGCATGTAGAGTGGCCAGATGTCCTGATTTTATAGGGACAGTCCTGATATTCACAGCTTTGTCTTATGTAGGTGCCTATTACCCTCACCCTGTCCCGATTTTTCACACTTGCTATCTGGTCCCCCTAGCAGCATGAGACCTTCATTATGTGTCATTCAAACTGAAGTCCCCTGTGATCACAGATTTTTTTCCCTACAGTTTTAGGTAGGTGTATAAGCAGCTGGTCCCATTCCCTAGAGGGCTGTGGGGGTCTGTGGCAGACACCATCTAATATTCCATCTTGTGCTTTGTGGGAGGACATTGATCCATAAGCATTTAAAATAATTTTTCGTGCGTGATATTGGTGCCTCAGAAGCAAGTAATGCTGTTTGTGAGTGTGACACTCTGTACCTCCGGAGAACACCCTGCACTCCCATGTTTATCCTTATAATATGATTGTGTGGTATCTAATGCACTGAGCATTGTTATAGTAATTAATTGTTACAGTAATGTAATAGGTATGAGGCTGAAAATGTGTCCTCATGGCTTAAAACAAGCACAGGTGAACACTCTCCAGGAGCAGAGGGGCAGTTCACACCTCATCAGGGCAGGTATTGGACAATTCCAGACCAGCCTCACAGGAACAAAGGATCTGTTGGACTCTCGAGTGAGGCACCCCCTTCCTTTGGTCAGTTTAGGACTACAGTGAGGTAATGCTCACCTGACTCTGAAAGGGGGGTCGGGTAAAGCCAAGAGGAAAGAAAGAACATGATAAAAGAGAGAGATGTTTGCCATGCTCTCTCTCTCCCACCTCCATCTACAGCCACCCCCACCAAGCCCCTGAAGCGCTGATCAAAGGGGAAAGCCTGGCTGAAGAGCAGCCAGCCAGCCTGTTGTGAGAAGCATCTAAAGTTTGTAAGGGCACCGAAAGCGTTAAGATCAGCTTAGAATGCGTTTTGCTTTTATTTCATTGGACCAAATCTGACTTCTTATGCTTTGACTTATAATCACTTGAAATCTATCTTTTGTAGTTAATAAATTTGTGTATTCTACCTGTTAAGCAAGAGTTAAAAATTCAGTCAGAATCTCCTTGCTTTGCATACCTGAAGCAGTGTTTTGTCTGATGCGTGTCCGAGACTCCCCTTGGGATAACAAGCCTGGTACATATTGATTTCTCTGTTAAACTGATGAATTCCTATAAGCTTGCAGCATCCAGCAGGCAAAACTGGACACTGCAAGATGGAGGTTCCCAGGGTTGTGTCTTGGACCAGAGTTATTGGCTAGTGTCATTCACTTGCACAATCCAAGCAGCGACTAGCCAAAAGTGCTCAGTTGGGATAAATGGGCCTAGAAATTTACTCTTAAGTGTGAGTTCAGCTGTAAAACACATGTGTAAGTGCAGAAGATAGCACAATACCCTATAACCACAACTGGGGATGGGAAAAGGGGCTTGGGAGACAGAATGACTGACTGAATCAGTCCAAACAAAAAGGCCTCCTGCTCTAACTCTCCTACCTCCTCCCCCAGGCCTGACCACCCAACACTGCCTTGTGTGGTTATGGGCCCTCGCGGACGCACGCACACACACACACACCTACCTACCTAGTGTATAAGGACAATGCTGGGAGCAGCAGAACCACAGGGCCCTCACACCATCGGCTCAGCCCCCTCCACCCCCCCACATATAAAGCCCCATGGTTGAGATTCTGAGGTTCAGTCCCCTGCTACAAGCTGATCCATCCCCACCCTCCCCCCCCATAGCAGGGACCCCTGGAGTTCACAGACAGCCCCTAGAGCAGGGGGTTCTCAAACTGGGGGTCAGGACTTCTCAGGGATCACGAGGTTATTAAATGGGGGGTTGTGAGCTGTCAACCTCCACCCCAAATCCCACTTTGCCTCCAGCATTTATAAAGGTGTTAAATATATTAAAAAGTGTTTTTAATTTATAAGGGGGGGGTGTCGCACTCACAGGCTTGCTGTGTGAAAGGGGTCACCAGTAAAAAAATTTGAGAGTCACTGTCCTAGAGCCTGGTGGGAGAGATGCATGTTGCCTGCCAGTGACAAACACCCTACCACCCTGGAGCCTTGCAGCATTGGGGGCAGGGCTACCTCCACCTAGGGCTAAAGGCAACCCTCCATGGTGACCCCAGACATACCCCAGCATGTCCCTCATCTAGCCACCCTTCAGGGAGGGCTGTGTGGCCCTCCACTGCATGCCTACAGGGTCCAAATCTAGTGTGAGGGCCCTGTACCGACCTACGGGGAGGGGGCCCTGGCTATGGCAGAGTCACAAGGCCAGGCCTGCAGGGGCTGTATTCCTGGGAGCTGGCAGCAGAGCGCCATGCCCGAGAGCTCTTTGGGCAGGTTTCCCTGCCCAGCCCTTCTCCTTGACCACAGGGGCAGAGGAAACAGCAATGGTGGGGGAGAGCATTTCTAAGGAGCCAGAGTTCAGCCCAGCCTGTGTGCTGAAAGCTGTAGGGTCCCCTGGGCCTGCCAGCAGGAGGGGGTTTAGCTGCCAGTTCAGTAGCCCCATGTGGGACTCAGCCTGAGGAAGGTACTTCTCCCCCCTGCCCCTCACTCCCAGGGCCAGCCCCTCTGGCAATGGCTTTGGCAAAGCCATGGCCTAGGTGGGGAGAGCACAGACCTTGCAGCTTCCTTCTGGTCAAAGGGAAGGTGTGTGGTGCAGATGGAGCCACAGGGCAGTAATGGCACATGCCCAAGGGCCTAGCTGGTGTCCTGAAAATCCTAGGAAGTCAAGTTGGTGCCACTGTCTCATTTGTGCCATCTAGCCAAGGCTGGTGCCTGGAGGACCCAGCTTTGGGGCACTGCCCCATTCTCCCCATTCAGGTCAATGCCCATGGCTGAAGAAGCCAATGCAGTAGAACTGCACCCTGGGCCATGCTGGCAGCTGGAGGACCCAGCCCAGCTGTGCTCTGGGATGACTGCATATACTGGAGCGTGCGGGAGAAGGGTCCTGACCCCACAGGCTCAATGCCCAGCTCAAGGTTGGTCCCTGCTTTCAATTGGTCCTGGCCTCCTGCCAGGCAAGAGGAGGGGGATGAGGCCAAGCCCCTCCACGGGGAGTATCGTGGTTCTGCTATGGCTGCCCAGAATATGCCCAACACCTCCATGCCAGGAAAAAAACCATCCCTGCTGCACCAACAGCTGAAAAAGCCGCAGCCAGAGAGGCGGTAGAGCAGGGGCTGCAGGAGCCTCTTCTGGGGCCTCCTCAGGGTGCCAGGCCAAGCCAAAAGGGCTCCCCCCCACACACACACACCAGCAGGGGCAGCGCTTGCCAGTCAGGGGCTCCCGGAGGCGCTCTCCTGTGTGAAGGGACTGAGAGTGGGCACAGCTGCAGGCCAGCAGCGAGCCTGGCCCAACCCTGTGAACTTCTACCTGCACATCACTCTTCTCCCTGCTCCTTCGGCCCCGAAGGCTGGACCTGAGCAACCCCCACCAAGGAGCACTGGGGGCGAAGGGGCCCAGGAGAGGCCAAGCAGCTCCTGGGACAGAACCACAAGGGGGGGGGGGGAGGGGCCAGCAGTGGCTCACTCCAGGGTCCCCAGGGCCTGCCCCCAGTAACACTAGCATTGTCTAAGGGACATGGGCCATCTTTCCATGGAGCCCAGACCCGCTCTGAGCATCCCTGGCAGGTGGGTGGCTCCAGCCCTGCACCCACCCTGGCCCAACCCCCAGTTCCCCAAAGTCAGTAGTGACAGGCTGGGGGAGCCTCTGTCTGGGGCTATGCAGAAGCCCCTCTAGAGTCAGAGTGGTCTCTGCCAACCAGGCACCTGCCCAGCCGAGGTGCCTGCGCTGATGGCAAACCCAGTGGGTGAACAGCTTGCGTGCTCTGTGTGGCTCCAGCCCCCTTGCCCCCAAGGTGCACCTCCCTCATGTCAGCTGTCCCTGCCCACACTGGGTTTGCAAGGGGGCTGGAGCCATACAGGGTGTGGTGGAGAGCAGAGGGAGGAAGGAGCAGCACTGAGCAGGGGGCTCACGGGTGGTGGGAGCACAGTCCAGCAGGCAGCAGTTCCCATCCTCGGCTGCCCTGGCACCGTCCCGGGGTCAGTCTGCAGACCAGGCATTGTGGGGATGCGGGGAAAGGGGTGCACACAGACCAGGGGGTGCAGGGGGGGGAGAGGGGGTGCAGGCACTGCCCAGGGAGGGGAGCAGGCACATCAGGCACTGCTGGGGTGGGGGAGGTGGACAATCACTAGTATCTGCAGCTGTTTCTGACCAGGTCACATGTGGGGGAGGACAGCACCTGCCTGGCCAGGCTCCACAGCCCTACCCTTGACCAGAAGCCCACTGGCAGGGGCCTTGGGCATGCAGAGACGGGCTCTAGCCCTGCATGGGGCACCTGAGTCCCCGGCCCCTCTTCCCATCACACATGGCCTCGAGGAGGCAGCAGGAGAGAGCCCTTCCTTGGGGCCCCTGCCAGCCCGTAACCCACATCCGCAGCGGCCCAGGGCAGGAATTCTCCCGAGGCTGGAGCCCAGCTGCTTGTGGGGCAGCACAGAGCCCCGCTGCCCTGGCTAGGCTGAAGTCACCACAACGGGGAAGGACAGATAGACACCTGCACACATGGCACCGAGCTATCAGCTCTCTCCACCGCACCCCCCCGGAGGAACGGCCAGCAATGCCCAGCCTGGCACACAGCCTCTTCCCCCAGCGCAACTCATGTGGCCCAAGGCAGCAATGCAAACCACAGGCAGGCCCCCCCAGGATGGAGCCAGGCTCAGAGCAGGGACTAGCTCCATCTCTCGGCCTGTCCCACCAGAGAGGAGTGGGGCTGGCCACGCTCGGCCTGCTGGACTGGGCTCTGCTCCAGCTCCACCCAGAGCCAGCTGGCCCTGGCCTGGGAACTCAGTCACAAGTGTGGTTTGTTCAAAGCAGGTTTATTTGCTGAGCGAGCGGCCACGCTAGGGCCTAAGGCAGGGCCATGTGTGCTGACGGGTCCGGAGTGAGCGCCAGGTTCATGGGGGAGGCGGGCAAGGACTCCCCACTGAAGTCCGTGGGGGGAGTGGCTGCCTCGGCCTTGGCAGGCACGTCCAGGCCTGTGCCTCTCCGGGCCCAGTAGGAGGCAGACAGGCTCATGGCCGCCTGGAGCCGGGCCCAGGTCTGAGAGTTGTTGCTCTGCATGGCCTCGCAGAGGAGCCGGGCATGCTCCCGCAGCTCTGCGATCTCCCGCTGGGTGCTGCTGTTCTGCCGGATCAGCTCCTTGGTCCGCAGGGTGACACCCAGCAGCCCCGACTTCCTCAGGATCTCCACCGTGTTGTGGAAGCGCCGCTGCTTCCCGAGGCTCGAGCCCAGCTTCTTGGAGGCCTTGGCCAGGATCCTCCCCTCAGCCAGGTCCAGGAGGGCTTGGCTCCCCTGGGCTGCGATGGAGCTGGGTGCCGGCCGAGCCAGCTCCGTGGATGAGGTGACAGTGTTCTGGGACAGTGGTTCTGAGCTGCCGGCAGAGGGCACCTGCACGGTGCCACCCGGGCGCTGTTCCTCCCGCAGCCCGCCGCTGGTGGGGGCATCCAACTCAGAGGACGACACCCAGGCCTCCTCCAGGCAAAAGCGCTTGCTCTTGGCATGGCCAGCACTGCCACTTCGGGGCGGGGGCCCAGCCCCAGCCTCGTTCTCCCGGCTGTGGCCCGGGTGTGGGGCAATCTTGGGGTAGGCGTTGAGGACGGGCAGGAAGGTGTCCTTGGCCTGTGGCTTCCGGCCAGGCAGCAGCGGCTTCAGCGTGGCTGTAGCCACTGGCTGCTGGAGGAAGATGAGCCGGGCCTGGCCCTGCACACTGTCCGGGGGGGCTTGGCCACTCCAGGTCAGAAGCTGGGTGCTGGAGGAAGCTCCCAGGGGCTGCAAGGGAAGAGCAGGAGAGGAGGGTGAGCACCTAGCAAGCTACCTGGGCTCTGACCACCGAGAGCTGGGCATCTGGGCCACAAGGAACAAGGGGGCACGTGGGTGCTGGCTCTGCTCCTGCGGGGCTCCCTCATCTCGCAGTTTCACCTCTCCCTCTGGCATGGCGTGCCACAAGTGCTGCTGGTGGACAGCTCTGCGGCATGCCCAGGGCTGCTTTCCCCTCCTTCCCCACTGACCATGCGGGACAGCGAGCCCCGTCCCCGTGACCTTGGGGAGCGGCTGATCTGCTGGGGCGCGTCCAAGCCCCAGGGACTCGGGGGTGTGGTGGGGGGTTGGGGCAGGAGGGCTACCTGTTTCAGGATAACGTTTTTGACAATGTAAACAGGGGTGAATCTGGTGAACGTGCTGTCGAGATCCGGCGCCGTCCGCAGCCTGGGCCCGTTGGTCGCCCAGTGTGAGGCACAGATGGACGGCTCCTCCGTTTCAGCCTGATCCAGCGTGCTCAGGGACTCCGAACTCGTGTCTGCACAGGGGGACAGGAGCAGAGTGTAAGAGGCAGTGCGGGGGGGACAGTGGCTGGGCTGCCTGGCGGCGAGACTAGAGCCACAGGGAGGGGAGCAGGCAACAAAACCTCCAGCTGCTGTCTGTATGCCCCCACCCCAAAATGGCTTCCGCTCCAGGGGTATCTCACGGCCAGCCCTGCAGCTAAGTCTGGCTCTGGGAGCCACACATGGGGCCGTGAGGGTCCTGCCAGAGCCCCATGCATGGATCCGTTCCTGTCTAGACTGGAAGAGTCTGGGGCCGGGAGAGGCGGTGCCATGCAGAGCAGCCCAGAGTTGTGGGGTGGAGTCTCCCCAAAACCCTCTGCTCAATAGCTCGCTTGGGGCGCAGAGGCCTGCTAGAGATGAGTGCCCAGCCCCTGCGTTGCACAGTGCCACCCATGGAGATTGTTCTGCTGAGACAGGACAGACCTTCCTGACGTTCCTCGGACAAAACACAAGCTGGGAGCCAGCTTCTAGTCCCACTGTAGCCCCTGCCAGTGGGGCAGTCTCCAGATGAGAGGAGCACAAGGTTCCCCAAGACCCCCCGAGGCGGCTTTCCTAATCCTGCCAGCCAGCCCTGTCTCATGGCTGCCCCTGCAGTCTCACAGGGGTTGGAGGAAAGAGGAGCTTGGAGGCCCATGCACAGGCTCTCGGGGGCTAATGAGATGACATGGAGCTGGGGGAAGAGGACGCTGTTCAGGCCACTGAGTCAAACGCTCAGACGTGAGGAAATCCCAGGCCCCGCTGCCCAGGCCCCGGCCCCCTTGTGCGTCTGCATCATGACGCCTCCCGTAACTGCAGGATCATGCGCTGGTTCCCCGGGACGGATGGGGATGAGGCACTAGCGAAATCCTTGTTATCCTCCTCATTCAGCACGGGGTGCTACCTGTGTGCCTGCCACACAGATGGGTCCGGTCCCCAGGGGCCTCTGCATGGCTCCTCACCATGGCGGCTGGACATTCCTGGATTGAGCTCCACACCAACCGTTATCTCTGAGAGCGCAGGATCATCGCCCTCACTTTACAGAGTGGGAAGCTGAGACAGAAACCTCCTGAGGCCACATGCAGAGTCAGCGACAGGGCAGGGGCTGAGTGGGGAAGGGGGTCAGGGCAGCCCAGCTGCGTGGCACCCCCCGCAGGACGACAGGCCACTGGGTCCACATGCTGGGTGGGGGACAGTGCAGGGCAGCCCAACCATATGGTTCCCCCGCAGGATGATGGGTCACTAGGACCACACGCTGGGAGCGGGGCAGCCCAGCCGCATGGCTCCCCCTGCTGGACGACGGGACAGTAGCGTTCGGCAGGGGGTCTGGGCTGCCCAGCCCAGTCCAGCCGTCTCTTCTCACCACAGGGAAAGGCCAGCGGCTGCACCTGCTGCTTCTGATTTAGCGACAGGGCAGGCCTGGCCTCCCGTGCCCTTAGCCCATTATTATTGTGGCTACTGCCGAAGTTTTGCTGACAACGCAAGCGGGGGGGAAGGGAAACGGTGATTTCCCCACAGCTCAGCTAAACGTGAGCAGAATTTCATGGGGAGAGGCGATGCCCTTCTCTAGCCCAGGCTCTCTCCCTGCCCAGCGTCAGGGGCCTGCTGCAAACACTGGGGGTGGCAGAGCCTCCATAATGAGGCAACAAAAACCTTTAATAATGGAAAGCGTCAGGCAACTGAACCGTGAGGTCCCCACCAGCTCCCCTGACAGATCGGCTCTGAAACGGCCCCCGGGGGGTTGCAATAGGAGACAATATTCACCCAGCGCCACCAGAGGGCAACAGGGAACAGGCAACAGGAGGCACCAAGGGACTGACCCAAAAGCTGCTCCGTGGCTGGCCAGGGGCCTCTGGCCCATCCTGCTAAGGGGGCAGCACTGCATGGCCCGCTCTACCCTGGGGTCTACTGGTAACACCACACAATGGGCCTGGGGAGGAGGAGGGGCCCTGTTGCATGCTGGGGTGGGGGTCCCTGTAGGGGGAGGGACCCTGCTGGGCATGGGGGACCAGGGGCTCCCTAACCCAAGGCCCCAGCAATCCCAAGGCTCTCATCCCCAGACTGTGGGGTGCACTGGGCAGCGCTGGGGGACCAAAGCGTTTGTGCATGGGGCCTGGCTCCTCCCAAACCCAGCTTAGCCCAACTCCCCCCAGTCCACTTGGACCCCCCTGTCCTTCCCATGCACACAGCGCCCTCTGCTCCCAGGGGCAGGAGGGGATGGGGGGCAGGGAGGCAGGCTGGGCCCAGCTCCAGAGCCCGCTCCCTGGAGTGAAATCCCGGGCTCCTCGTACACCCCCACCCCTCCCAGTGGAGTCACGTCCCAGGCGAAGAGTGGGGCAGAGGGATGGGGATGCAGCAGGGGAGGCCCAGAGATCAGTTGCTGCCCAGTGCTGCCCCCAGGACACGTCTCTACCTGAGAAGCCAGAATCCTTTTCAGACTCGCTGGCTGGCGGGTGGGGACCCGGGGACTTCCTGCTGCCCTCGCCCCCCATGGCTGGCTTCTCCAACAGCCCCGGGCGCCCCCCGGAGCCGACGGTCGCCGCTGCTGTACCCCCCACCGCCATGCCTCTCTCCATGAGGGGCTGGCACGGCCTCTCGGTGGCGGGGGGCTTCTCCGCAGGCATCTCCGAGCCTGAAAAGGAAAAGCAGAAGATCAGGCACCAAGGATGGGCTCCTCCAGACTCCCATCCCCAGCTTCCTGAGGGAACCCCTGAGATAGCAACTCCCCTCGTCCTGCCCCCACCTGCAGCACTGCATGGGGGGGGGGGGGCAGCCAGATGTTACCCAACAGGCACTGACCCCCTCTGTTCCCAGGGCCTACATGGGGGGGGGGGGCATTCTGGGACATATGTACCCCCCACCCTGCCCCCCCCCGGGCTGAGACTCCCTCCCACCATAGCCCCACACAGCCCCCATCAGCTCCCTGGCCCTCCCACCAGCGATCCGGAGTGGGAGCAACAGCTGTTCTCTTCTGCAGCCACCACAGGTCTGTGCACCCCGCCCCGTCCACCGCTCACCCCACAGCCTTCGCCAGCCACGCACCGACCGACCCCGCGTTTCCCTGCCAAGGCCAAACGCGCCCAGCCGCCTGCCCCCCCGGGGAAGAGGCTGGGGCCATGCCCCTCCCGCGTGCATGTACCGACACGTGCGCGCACTCCTGCCCGCCCCCCAGCACAGGGGTGCGGCCCTGCAGCGCCTCCCCGCCCGGGGCCGGCCCCCTCTGCCCGCGGGGAGCTGGGGCGGGCGTGTCGTGCGGGAGCGGCCACGGGCTGGCGGCGGCGCATGTGCCCGGCCACGCGCGCCCTCCCACGCGGGGCGCCACGCGCCAGCCGGGAGACACGCGGCCCCCCGGGCGGGGAGGGGCAGGCGCAGGCGCGCTCGGCTCCGCACGCTCGCAGACACGTGGTGGGGGCCCCTCGCCCCGGCCTGGCAGCGCCTCGCTGGGCGGCCACATGAGTTAAAGGGGGGGGGGGGCACGCTCCAGGGTGCCGGCCCGAGCAGGGGCACAGAGCAGAGCCCTGGCGGGGCTGGGACAAGGGGCCAGGGACGAGTGGTAGGGCAGGGCAGGGCAGGGCAAGGCAAGGCAGGGCACGGGGGGGGGCGCCAGGGCTGGGACAAGGGGCCAGGCAGGGCTGGGATGAGTGGTCGGGCAGGGCACAGGGGCAGGGGCTGGGAGAAAGTTTTGGAGCAGCTAGGCAGTGATGAAGGAGGTTCTGCGCTGGGGGGCGAGGAAGCAGAGACACTCGATTTAAGAACTCCCCATGGTGGAGACCTGCCCATAGCGCTGGGGGTCCCACTCGCTGCGGTGGCTTTCCAGGCTGAGGTTTCAGTCCAGCCCTTGTAACAAGCTGTCCCTTTGCAAGATGAACCAGTATCAAATCTTTGGGCCGTGGGTCCTTCCACACTGATCGTCACCCCTTACCCTTCTCCTTGCTAAGCTCCATGCGCTGAACTCCATGACCCCCTCAGTCTTTCCATCATCCTCGTGGCTCCTCTCTGACCCTCTCCCATTTACCAACCTCCGCTGGGAATCGTGGACACAGAACTGTACCCAGGAGCTCAGCAGCGGTCGCACCAGAACCCCCTCCAGAGGGAAACTAACCTCCCTGTTCCTGCTTGAGGATCCCGTTTGTGCCTTCCCAGATCACATTCGCCCTCTGCGCCCACACGGCACTGGGCAAGCTCAAGTTCAGCTGATTCTCCACCCCTCTGTCGGCAGGGGCCTGGCGCTCGCAGGCGTCCCTAGGTCTCAACAGCCAAGGCGCCCCTTTCCCCGGCCATCACCACTGAGGCCAGGGCCCACGTGTGCTAACAGGGACACAAAACCCCCATCAGCCCCTTGATCATCTTCAGCGTCTCATGGCCTGTCCCCATTCAGACAGGGAGCAGCCTGCCTAGGATTCAGACAGGAGTTGGGGGTGCCATCAGGGGCACTGCACAGCTAGAGCGGAGCCAACCGGGCTGGCATCAGCCACCCCCAACCTGGCCAGAGAGAAGGGACTTGGCTTGGAGCTCAGTGACTCAGCTCCTCCAACCACTGCCAGCCACAGGGGCAGAAGGAAGCGTGGCCCAGTGGGGAGGGAACAAGCCTAGGAGACTGGGGGCCAGGCCACTACTCTGCCCCCATGAGCACTCTGTCACTTAGCCTTTGTGCCTCAATCCCCTCTGTAGGCCAGGCAAGCAGCCCAGGGGCACAGGAGGATACAATGCATTGGGAGTGGGCAGGCACTACCATGATGGGGGTCAGAGCAGGACCACTGGCACAGATTAAGGAAACGCAGCTGCAGAGCCAACCTCCCAACAATGGAGCAGAGGAAGCGGCAGGGCTGGCAAGCTCTTCTGAGCTATCCCAGAGCACACAACAACCAGCAGCCCCACCCCACAACGCTGCAGCTACAAACCACGAAGGGGCCAGTCCCCGCCAGTAAAGGCTAGGAGGGACCATTGTGATTATCCTATCTGACCTGCCCCGGCACCCCACCCAATGCCCCGACGGCTCCTCGGGAGAATCCCTCGGCTTGCAGCAGCTGCGATCCAGCGGGGCCAGTTATTTCTCACGGAATTCCACCCTGATTCAGCTTTGCACCGCGCTCGTCCCCACGGCACCTGGGCACCTAACTGGCTTGGAGAGGCACGCTGCCAGGTGAACGACTGGAGAAGGGCAGCAACCCACAGGCAATGCTACTTGCAAAATCTCACGGGGGGCCTGGGAGGGGGTGTCTCCGACCCTTCTGCAGGACAGCCCAGGGTGGCACAGCCATTCACTGGCTCCCACAGGGAAATCACCACCCATTTTCAGCCAGGGAGGTGAAGCCACTTGCCAAGGTCTCACACACTGGGCAGATCTTCTGCAGCTCGGCACCCAGCACAGCGCACTGGGGGCAAACGCAGCCCAGCAAAGCTGTGATAAAGAAACCAGGAATCCCCTGCTCTGACCACGGGACCCCCTCCCCCCTGCCAGTGACACTGTTGAAACACACAAGGTCCGGAGAGGGAAGGAGGCACAGACAGAACAAACATGGGTGAGAGCACGCACCTGGAGAGAGGCAGCTGATTTCCCGAGCAGAGAGCAAATCCATAGCAGGGCAAGCAGTGGGATCTGGCCCTCGCCATGATGGGCTGCAACAGCAGAGCCCCCGCCCCCCCACCTTCACCCAGCAGAGTCCGTCCCCCATCCTTCACCCTGTGGGAAAGCCTACACCTCCTTTGGGATGGGCTCTCCGAAGAGGTCTGAGCCCGCTCACTGACCCCGAAGCTGCTCTCTGAAGTGCCAGTCCCCAAAGGTGCCCTACAGTCCCACTCTCCTTGGCATCCCAGTGCCCAGACCTCAGCTGCACAGTGCAATCCTACCAGCAGCAATACCCTGACTCATGACTGCCAGGTGTCAGGTGTGGGAGGAGGGCCACCCACCCTACTCCAGCCCAGAGCTGCTGCCCTGAGCGTCGCCAGCCACACAGGGCTCCGGTGGCAGCTCTGCACAGACATGTGGGCGGCCGCTGGGTGAGCTGCGTCAGGTGCAGGGCCACGTGTGTCTGTTTACACCATGCCGCCTCTGAGCCCACAGATGGGAGTGCTCCCAGCTCACGCCGGTGCCCCGCGAACACCTAGGAACGGGCAGGGCTGGGAATACCCAGTGAGGGGCCTCGGCCAGTGCCCCAAGCGAGGTGCGATGAAGCCCCCAAGCTGCCGGCGGGGGGTGGGGAGGACATCCTCCTGGCCTCCCTGGGCTGCTGCTGCCCCAGGCCTCGGCTAGGCCACAGGAACGGAGCTCACCCCCAAGCACTCTGCCCAGCAGTCGCTCCCGGGCTCCCAGTTTCTAGCTGCCCCAGCCCCGCTGCCTGCACAACTCCCCCCACCCCCACACAAAGGAGCATGTCCAGCCTGATGCAACTTCTCCTGGGGGAGCCAGGCAGCCGGTGCCCTCCCTGAGACCAGACACCACCAAACTCAACCCAGGGACCGCAGCGCAGGTCGCAAGAGCAGGGAGGCCCAGCTGGCCCAGGTGCTAGGGGACAATGCCCACCGAGGACTCCTAAGGGTGCTCTAGCCTAGGGGCACCCACACTCCCCAAGAGCCCATAGCCAGTGTGCCCAGACAGCAGCCACCTCACCCTACATCTGAAAGGTTGCTGACCCCTGAAGTGGTGTGCCAAGTCTTCATTTATTCACTCTAATTTAAGGTTTCACATGCCAGTAATACATTTTAACTCTTTTAGAAGGTCTCTTTCTATATGTCTATAATATATAACAAGTATTGTTGCATGTAAAATAAATAAGGTTTTTAAACTGTTTAAGAAGCTTCATTTAAAATTAAAATGCAGAGCCCCTCGGACTGGTGGCCAGGACCTGGGCAGCATGAGTGCCACTGAAAATCAGCTCGTGTGCCGCCTTCTGCACGCGTACCATAGGTTGTCTACCCCGTCCTACATGAATGGGAGGGGAGTGAGGTCTAATGGATAGCGCAGTGGGGGCTGGGATCCAGGACTCCTGGGTTCTATCCCCAGCTCTGTCGCTGACTTGCTGCGTGTCTTTGCACTAGTCCCCTCTTTGTGCCACAGGGGCAGCCCCATTCCCCCGCATTAGGATCATCCCCTCCTTCCTGAAGGGACTCCAGCCCCGCAGGGCATTACTAGTACTGAGACTCTTCACAAAGATATTATTAGGATATGATTATGACATAGTTATGCTGTATTTTATGCAAGATAAGTCACTTAGGGCCCATCTTTCCCCAAGGGGCTGCCCCCAACCACTGGAATCGTGAGTCTCAGCCCCACATGGTCTGAAGCTGAGCCCCAAAAACCCAGACGCCGAGATCAGCGACCCCTTGAGCAAGAGTGGCAGTCCCGGTCCCCCTGCGCGAGGCTCCTTCCCACGCAGCTGAGCCGGCAGAACACAGCCAAGACCTGCTCGCAGCCTCCTGTAGTGTCTCGTGTATCACGAGCACAGAAACTTCACTGTTCAAACTCAGCAGCTGGTCCCGGCACATCCCAGAGCCGGGCCAGCAAAGCCAATCCGGCGGCAACACTCCCATCACAGCACGGCACATGACGACCCAGGGCCAGCGATTCGGAGACTGAGGGGCCATGAGCGACTTGGGACACGCGAACACAAGGCAGGACAGGCTCTGGGGGCCGAGGCAGCGCAGGCTGTGGAAGCCACTGGGCCCAGGAAAGGGGTGTCAAGCTGGCTCTGGGGGGACCACACTTGTGGCCCCTTGTCACCACAGAGACCCCAGTAACCTGCTGGGAGCTCCAGGCACAGCCAGCATGGGACAACCTCACTCTGCCATAGCACGACCTGGGCTCCTGCAGGGAGCCCCTGGGGGCAGGAAGGGCCCAGGCAGAAGCAGCTACCTCAGTACCAGCAGCAGGACAGGCTCTGACAAGGGCTCCTCATCCAGGAACACAGGCACACACCGCCTGCCCCCAAGCCTCTGCGGGAGGCTCCCCAGCTCACACTTCCCCCCCAGTTAGCAGGAGCGGGGGGGCAGCAGCAATAGTCACCAGATGCCCCTCCGGGGGGGGCCATGCCCCCATGCCCGGCAGCAGAGGAAGCCTGTCACGTCCTGGGCCCAGCACCCTGCTTTGCCACTCACGCTCTGGCCTGGCTCAGCCCTCCCAGGAAACCCCTCCCCCTCGGCCCTGCCAGCTGCCCCCTCCACAGCCCCTGCCCTGGAGCCCACCCCACCTGGCCAGCAGCCACCCCACAGCCAAGCTCCTGCAATGCCATCAGAGCCCCACAGAAGGTGGGGAACAGCATTTGCCCCACATCACAGCAGCCCATGTGGGGAGAGACCCACCTCTCCAGCCCGCCTCTCCCAAGCCACACTGCTACCTAGTCGGCTCTGCCCCAAGCCGTGGGCAACTGGGGAAGGCCACAGCAGGTTGCAGCACGGGGGAAGGGGAAGACCACACAGAAAGGGATTTGGTGTCCAGCTTGCTCAGGGAGGGGGCTGTGGCTGGACGGGGGCAGTTCAAACTCCCTAGCTGTGGGGAATGGAGTTTAGAAAAGGAAGGGGCGGAGGGCAGAGGAGCAGGGGGACATGCAGCCCAGAGGACTGTGACACCTGAGGAGGTGGGGCTGCAGAGCCCCCCAATCATGCCACAGGCCGTGCCCACCTCTGCCCCTTGCAGCCCACCCTGCAGGCTGCCTGGCTCTCCCCATGCCCACTCCAGCCCTCGCCAGCCCTTCAGTGGCACTGCTGGAGGAGGGAGATCGCAGCCCTTGTCCTGCTCAACCCATCCCGACTCCTGGCTCTGCTTCCCCAGCCCACCCAACCCGTGGGTCTCAGCCCCTCCCCATACTGGGAAGTATTCCAGGGCCAAGCCAAGGGACTGTTCAGCCAGGCGAGGCTCCCAGCCTGCAGTCCCAGCTAGACATGCTCACATGCTCTCAGGCACAGCTCTCATGCCTCCCAAAGCTGCTTCTGTCTGCTGCCTGTTTAATCCTCTCCAGGGGCTTCCCAGTGGCCCAGCCCCAGCTGTCTGGAGAGCACAGCAGCTGTGCAGTGGAAAGGCCCAGTTCTGTCCACGTGGGAAAGGTTGAGACACACTAGGGGAGGCTCCTCCTTCACCCCACTCCAAGGTACTGCACCTTTCAGACACGCAGGGATCTCAGTGCCGGCACCAAGCAGGCCCTGGTGGTCCCTGGAATTCAAAGGGGCTGCGAGCGCCACTGGTGATGCCTTGGCGCTTCGCATACAGCCCCCATGGGGAGAGAAAACTCAGCTTCCCATGTCCGAGCCAGAGATCAGCGCTAGGTCCAACCCCTTCCCAGAGCTGGAAACAGAACCCAGGAGTCCTGGGTCCAAGCCCCCGCTCAAACCACCAACCAGCCCCCCCCCTCCACACACACACACACTCTCTCTCTCTCTCTCATCAGTAATGTCACTAGTTTATTCAAACCCTGACAACATCCAGATCTCACACTCACTGTTCAGTGATGGGACGTATCTAACAGGTTGGATCCACACAGAGCAGCCACCTTGTCTGACACATGCAGCAAGAGGCCAGCAGCCAGGCTGTTCCGAAAGGTCCCATGGCTCTCACCCTCCCCAGACACTGAGGGCTCTGCTCCTGCCCTCAACACTGGCACACCCTGCCCTCGAATTCTGTCGGGGGGAGGCCAGGCTGGGAAGTTCCCGCTTTCTGGGCAACAGAGCTGCCCAGTCCTTGTGGAGGGAAACAGGATTGCAGGAGACAGGGGCTCCATCTGCAGGCAGCACAAACAACAGCATCCTCCAAGGAGTTGCCCTGGAACCAATGCCAAGGAGTCCCCCCACCTCCCCCAAGACAGCCCATGCAAAGCCAGTGCAGCTGCTGCGGTGCACGGTGGGGGCTGGAGCAGAGGCTGTGCAATGCTGGACTTGGTGGCAAGGGCTTGGTTGCCACTCGGTTGGGTGAGCGAGTTTTATCTCCTCTGGGGGGGTCGTTGTCTCTGTCTAGGGCATGAGCTAGTGGTCATGGTCCCCCAACTCCACTGTCCAGTTTCACCACAGCTCGTGCTCCAGGGAGCGTCTGGACTCCAACCACAACCCATCAGCATTAACTACTGCACTGTCCTCTCAAACCAGTGGCAACTGCTCCCACACAGCGGCCGCGCCAGGGGCCAGCAGCCCCCCGAGTCATCTCTACACAAGTGGCACAATGGAGATATAACCCCTCCCCAAGGCCAGGCCTACAACCACGGCCTAGGAGCCAACACAACCCCCCCACTGCCCAGTCCCCAGTCCTTCCCAGCTGCCTCACGGCAGCGCATGGGAGACTTGGGGCCGTGCAGAACGGAACACACTGCGTAGCACAGTGGTTGGGGCAGACAGGGCAAAGTCTGTCCCATGGAATTGCCCAAAGCCCTCCAACCCCAACAGGCCACGGCCGGATTTCCCCAGAGCTGCATCTTCCTCCGCCCAGCAGAGAGTCCCTGGGGACAGTGTCTGTGTCCCCCCCAGCAGATCAGCCATGCTAACAGCCAGCTCCCAGAGCGCCTCCAGCCTAGCACCTGCTGGGGGGGGGGTCGCTATACAGACCGCAGTCAGTCTCGGGGGCAGGGAGGTGGGTTTGCAGTCTCATGGCCTGGTACTGAGGTGGCACAGGCTCCAGGCTTGTCTGCTGGGAGAGCCACTCATGCACCTTGCATCCATTCCCCATATCAGCCAGATACTGACTTCCTCCCCACCCCACCAGCCCTCACTCCACACCTGTGTCCACCAACACCTCAGAGGCACTGAGGTGTCCAGTACGTGCCTCGGATTTCCGCTGGCCGAGGGGTGTTTGGTGTCCAGCTCATCACCGCTCCCAGGACACGCGTTCCCCAGCCACAAGTTGGGCTGTTCCCCGGAGGAGTCTGCCTGCCCCACAAGTCACTCCTCAGGGGTCCCAGCCAGGCAGAGACTGAACCCCAGCAGCTCCCAGGAAATGCCAGAGGCAAGCGTTGACCCCAGCAGGGGTTGCTGGGCCCTGGCTTGGGACACAATGGCTGCCCCGAGAACACCCAGACTTACGGCAGGGAGAGGGGGCTGGGAATTCAGGCCACTCACTCTCCCTGCACTGGAGCAGCCATGGCACAGCCTGTACCCCCCGCACAGCACAGCCTGGCCAGTGCAGAGCGCCCCAGAAGCGGGGGAGGGGGGCACCTTTCCTGGCAGCGGGTCCACAGCTCAGCTGGGCCCTTAGCTGTACTCTGCAGGGCCTGGCTTACCCTGCACGACACAGAGTCCCTCTGGAAAAGCATCCAGCACGCTCTCCCCCGCCCACGAAACAGAAATCCTTCCACCGTTTTACAGTGTGGGGGGGATCTGACATTTGACACACCTCCCCAGCTCCACTGCTCCCACCCCCACCTGCCGGAGCCACGGCTAACCGGTGGCAATAGCACCCCCAGGACTCAGTAACAGAGCCTGAGCTGCCTTCGGACTGGGGCGTGAATGGGGGCGAAACTTCTCTGCACCATGCAGCCAGCCCTGCATTGGACAGGGCCCTGGAAGCGTGGTCCTCAGCCAACCCCCAGAGGGAGGGGCCGCTCCCTCGCTCACCCACGCCCCAGCTCAGCGCCACACCCCACAAAGGGCATTTCGATCTGCCAGTGGGTGCCGAGGGGCCGGCTCCGAAGTGAACAAAGCAACAACCCCATGACCTGTGATCCACCCCACAATAGCCTCAGGCCAGCTTCTCATGGCCCCACAGCGGATAACCCCTGCCACACACACAAGTGTCCTAAAATGTCCCCCAACAGCCCCATATCCCAGGGGGCACCAACATCCTGAGCCCCTCACTCCATATCTCAGGGCACCCCCACACCCATATATTGAGGGAGCATCCCACACACATGCACCCTCATCCTGAGTACCCCACCTCCAGGGAGAGTCCCATCCCAGGAGGAACCCAAGCAGCAGAACAGGTGTTGGGGGGGGGGGGCGCAAGAGGAGAATTACCCAGGACGCTCTGGTGTCTATTGCTCGGTCAGGGGGGCTAGAGTTCCCCAAGAACCAGGCCAGGAGTCCAGGGGGAATCAAGTTCTGACAGGGAGGGATTAGGGGGATTCCAGGCAGAGTTGGGGGAGTTCTGGGGGGCTATTAACGGCCTCTCTCCCCAGGGAAGTTTGGAGGGGGTAGGGGGCTGGCAGGTTTTGAGGGGTTCCAGGAGGCTCAGGGGTTCCCTGGGGAACAGGGAGGTCCCTAGGGGAGCAGTATCTACTTCGCGCCCCAGGGGAATTCAGAGGGCAGGGGGGTTGGAGGGTTTGGGGCATTCCAGGGGACTAGGGTGGTTGCCGGGGCGGGCCATACCTACCTCTCGCCCCAGGAGAATTCAGGGGGGCTCAAGAGATTTGGGGGGCAGAGGATTGAGGGGCCCCAGGGGGCAGGGTGGCCAGTACCTGCCTCTCACCCCAGGGAGAATTCAAGGGACCCAGTGGGTATGTGGGGGTGGAGGATTGGGGGTCCTGGGGGCAGGGGGTCCCGGTGTGCTAATACCTGCCTCTTGCCCCAGGGCAGTTCAGGAAAGCCCAGGGGGGTTGAGAAGGAGAGCACTGAGGGGCCCCAGGGGAGTTCAGGGGGGCAGTACCTGTCTCTCACCCCAGGGGAGTTCAGAGGGACCCAGGACGTCGGGGGACAGAGGAATGGGGGGTACTGGGAGGCAGGGGGGTCAATTCCTATCTCTCAGCTTGGGGGGGGGCAGGGGGTTTGGGTGGAAGAGAACTGGGGGGACCCAGGGGTTTGGGGACAGAGGACTGCGGGGGCCCAGGGGAATTCAGCAGGCCCCGGGGGTTAGGAGCGGAGGACTGGGGGGACCCAGTGGAGTTCAGGGGCCTAGGAGCGGAGAACTGGGGGCCCCAGGGGGTCAGGAGCAGAGGACTGGGGGCCCCGGGGGACTAAGGGGTTTGGGGTGGGGGGGCGGAGGAGTTCGGGGGGCCCCAGAGGGCAGAGGACTGGGGGGGTGGGCCCGGGGGTCAGAGGCAGAGAACTGGGGGCCCAGGGGAGTTCGGGGGGCCAGGGAGAGTTCGGAGGGCCAGGGGGCTGGGGGTGGAGGACTGGGGGGCCCTGGGGGAGTTCGGGGGGCCCCGGGGGTCAGGGCGGGGGATTGGGGGGCCCCGGGGGAGTGGGAGCGGAGAATGGGGGGCCCCGGGGGAGGCCAGGGTAGCCAGGGGGGTGGGAGCGGAGAACTGGGGGGCCCCGGGGAAGGTCGGGGTAGCCGGGGGGGTCGGGAGCGGAGAACTGGGGGGCCCCGGGGGGCCCCAAGGGGGTGGGAGTGGAGAACTGGGGGGACCCGGGGGGCCCCAAGGGGGTGGGAGCGGAGAACTGGGGGGCCCCGGGGGAGGTCGGGGGGGCCCAAGGTTGTGGGAGTGGAGAACTGGGGGTCCCCGGGGAAGGTCGGGGGCCCCAAGGGGATGGGAGCGGAGAACTGGGGAGCCCCAGGGGGGCCCCAAGGGGGTGGGAGTGGAGAACTGGGGGGCCCCGGGGAAGGTCGGGGTAGCCGGGGGGGTCGGGAGCGGAGAACTGGGGGCCCCGGGGGAGGTCGGGGGGGCCCAAGGGGATGGGAGCGGAGAACTGGGGGCCCCGGGGGAGGTCGGGGGGGCCCAAGGGGATGGGAGCGGAGAACTGGGGGGCCCCGGGGGAGGTCGGGGTAGCCGGGAGCGGAGAACTGGGGGGCCCCGGGGAAGGTCAGGGGGGTCCCAAGGGGATGGGAGCGGAGAACTGGGGGGGCCCCAGGGAAGGTCGGGGTAGCCGGGGGGGTCAGTACCTACCTCTCCCCCCAGTTCTTCTGCCGCACAGACTCAGACACAAAGACTCAACTATGACCCCACCCCTCACTCACACTGACAGCGCCGGCAACCAATTGGCATCTCCGCCGCGAAGGGGGCGGGGCGAGCGGCGCGGCCCCGACGCCACGTGCGGAAGCGGAGCCTGGTGCGTGTCCACGTGAGGGGCGGGGAGAGAACGCGGAGACATGTGCGGGGGCGGGACTCGGAGAAGAAGGGGCGGGGCCTCTTGGTCATACTCCCCGCGTGGGGTCCGGGCCCGTACGGATGGCGCTGGGGGACGCCCGGGAGAGCCGCAGCACCGGTCCTCCTGCCCCCCCCGGCACCCCCAGCGGTCTCCCCTATTGCCGTCCGACTGGGCTGCCAGCCCCACCCCAACAGTCCCTCCGGCAACCCCCATCTTGGGCTTTCAGCCCTGCCCCCCAATAGACCCCCTCTCCTGCCCCCAGCAACCCTCCCAACCTGCGCTAGTGACCCTGTCCCTTAGCAGCCCCCCAATCTGGGCTGCTAGCCCTGCCCTCAGTAGCCCCCTCCTGCTCCCCAGCAGTGACCACTCCTGACCCTGCCTCCCCAAAAAGTGATGGAACCCATCTCTACCCCATCTCTACCAGAAATCCCTTCCCCCCCTCAGTGACACTTCCTAAGGGCTAGTCTACACTGGCAACGTGTTGTGGCAGCAGAGTGCAGCGCTCTCAAAAAAACACCTGAGCGAGAAAGTTGCCTCGCTGTAAAGTGCCAATGTAGACAAGCCCTAAGCCAGTATCACCAAGCTCAAGAGTTCAACAATCATGAATTCAGGTCCCACAAATCATGAGGCTGGCTTCAAAACTTAGAGATTTTTTTTTACCAGTAATTTTTACCAGTAAATGCGTGAGCTACGCCAAGAACTCTCGAGTCTCTAGAGAACTGGCAAGACTTCCCACCCCCACTTCTATCAGGGACCCATCTGCAAACCCCAAATCCAAATGTATACATCTAGGAACAAAGAAGATCAGCCAAACCTACAGGCTGGAGGAACCTATTCTGGGAAGCCGTGATTCTGAAAGAGATTTGGGGGTGATGGTGGAGAATCAGCTGAAAGTGAGTTCCCAGTGTGATATTGTGGCCAAAAGAGTGAATGGCCCTGGCATGTATTAACAGGGGTCTCAAGGAGGAGCAGAGAGGTGAGTTTACTTCTGTATTTGGCACTGGTCCAATCACTGCTGGAATCCTGGGTCTAATTCCGGTGCCCACAGTTCAAGAAACATGTTGATAAATCAGAGAGGGGTCAGGGAAGAGTCATGAGAACGATTCAAGGATTAGAAAACCTGCCTTAGAGTCAGAGACTCAAAGTGCTCAACCTTAACAAAGAGACTTGATTTCAGGGTTGACTTGATCAGTGTCTCTCAGTACCTACCGGGGAACAAATATTTAATAACGGGCTCTTCAATCTAACAGCAAAAGGTCTAACACGGTCCGATGGAAGCTGGAGCTAGACAAATTCAGATTGGAAATAAGGCCTAATTTTTTCCTGATGAGGGTATTTAACCATTGAAAAGGTTGCCAAGGATCATGGTGGATTCTCCATCAGCAGCAATAAATCAAGGTTGAAGGACAAGATTTTTCTAAAGCTCTGCTCTAGGAATTCTTGTGGGGCAGTTCTTGGGCCCGTGCTCTCAGGGGGTCAGACTGGACGATCTGAAAGGTCCCATCCAGCCTTACAATCTCTCAACCCCACCCCAACAGGGACCCACTGCAAGGCAAGGGCTGCATCCAAGCCGTGAGAACCCCACATTTAGCATCAGGGAAACGATGCACCCTGAGATGAAGGGGAACATGAAGGTCGTGCAGTTCAGCTCCAGAAGACCAGGAGATGGCAGTGCACAGGCTGCCTGGCTAACCTCACTGCTGCCCTGGGGCTTGGGTTGGGCCATTCTGTCTCCAGCTCCCCAGTGCAGCATTACAGCGCAGGTTTCTCCACCTGGTAGCTCAGCCAGGGAATTGCCCCACTAGCGCTGGGTAGCACAGCCCAGCTCTCAGACGATGGGAAGTGCCAGGCTGACAGTTAACCAGGGAGCTTTGACTCGGCCCCTTGTGCATCCCTGTGCTCTGGCACCGCTGCTTGCTGAGAGCAGAGCGCTGGGGAGCCTAAGGCCCTGGCTTGCACCCATGCTCAGCAGGAATGGGCACTGCAGCGGGCACAAGCCCTCTGTCCTTGTCTCCCCTCCCCTTCAACCTGGTTCTGTCCTCCACCACATGCCCCGGCTTCTGCTCCCTCCTCCTCTGCCCCATCCACCCCCCCAACTCCTGCCCCCTCCTCCTCCGCCCCATCCACTCCCCAGCTCCTGCCCCCTCTCCCTACACCTCCACCCTATCTACCCCATCATCTCCTGCTCTTCCCCCCTCCCCTTCTGCCATATCCACCCCCCAGCTCCTGCCCCCCTCTCCCTCTGCTCCTGCTCCCTCCTCTTCTGCCCTATCCAATCCACCAATTACCCCCTGAATACCACCTCCTCCCACTCAGGGGCTGGTCTAGAGATAGGTAAACTAGCTAGCTGCCTGGGGCAACAGATAGCCGGGAGAAGAGATAGATAGATAGATAGATAGATAGATAGCCCCCCCTTAGGATGCCACCTAATGTGCTGAGATACCGCTGAGCCAGCCTGGGCACCCTTTTTACCTGTCTTGCTGAGCCAGGCTATTAAGCCTCCTCCAGCACACACACAGGCCGGGCCACACCCAACTGCAGAATGAAACAGACACCGAGATCAGTTCTGGGGAGGTTCAGCTTAAGGGACTTGCCCCAGCACTCAGGTGTTCACCTCCCCTGGAGTGCAGACCCAAAGGTGTATTATGAACTCCTCAATGTGGAGGAAGGTATGCACAGACTCTTAGTCCCCCCCCCTTCTCCCCTCCAGTTATGAATTACACAAACTGGGTTATATTATAAACAAGAAATAAGTTTATTAACTACAAAAGGTGGATTTTAAGTGGTTAAAAAGATAGCAAATAGAACAAAGCAGATTACTAAGCAAATAAAACAAAACACACAAGATAAGCTTGTTTCACTAAAGAAATTGGTTACAAATAGTAATTTCTGACCCTAGATATTGTTGAAGGCAGATTACAGAAAGCTTAAAAGGCAGCTGAAGACTTCAGGTATTTCCACTCACAGACTGGACACCCTCTCAGCCTGGATTCAACCCTTCTCCCCTCAGTTCAGTTCTTGCTTCCAGGTGTTTTTCAGTTTTCTCTTTGGATGGGGAGGCAGAGGAGAACCCCGATGATGTCACTCCCCTGCCTGACATAGCTCTTGTGTATGGTGGGAACCCTTTGTCTCCCAATGGAAGAACACTGGCATTCCAAGGGGTGGGTCCAGTACCAGGTGACTCAGACCCATGTCTCTGCAGACCTGCGGCAGCCGTTACTCGTAGGCTGTCTGAAGGGTCTACAGGAAGACTAAAGCACTTTCACAGTCCATTGTCCTTGCTCATGCGCCTTTAGCCCTGTCTGGCTTTTCCATTGTTGTACCTGAAGGGCTAGTTGGGGGTGACACCCAAAGTAACACATTTGAAATACAGATACATAGTCAATATTCCTAATTTCAGATACAGAAATGATACAGGCATACACATTGGATAATCAATCATAACCTTTCCAATGATATCTTACAGGACCCATCTGGCATAAAGTATCTCTCAGTTATGTCATATCCATATTATAAGCATATTTTCATAAAGAATACGGAGTGAAACGTCACAGATAGATTAGATAAGACTCATGTGAATGCTGCTACCCTGAGCACAGAAGCACCTTCTGCCACTTATACAGGATTTGTAAAAGTAGCCAGGCATGAAGCACATAAAGGCTGTCAGAATTCATGGCAGGGAGCACCTTGGGTGGGAAGACACAGGTGCAGAAATTTCTGTGGTTAGGAGAAGTAATGTACAAGAAAGTGACATCCTGCCAGGACAGATGGCAGAGCTTTTATTAGTAGGAGGTTACAAATACCTTGTGCCTTTGGCTAAAGTGCACATGGAAACTGAGAATTTGGAAGCTGTGTTATCTGTAGCATAGAAGATTAGGGTTGGAAGAGACCTCAGGAGGTCATCTAGTCCATCCCCTGCTCGAAGCAGGACCAACACCAACTAAATCATCCCAGCCAGGGCTTTGTCAAGCCGGGCCATAAAAACCTCCAAGGATGGTGTGATAAATGAAAGGGGGAGGGAGGTAGCTCTTTTATGGACACCCAGCCAGCCAGTTAGCTATAAAAACCCTCTTAGTAGTTGTTCTCTACTTGCTGGGTTAAAAAGTCTCCCTGCATAGGTAAAAGGGAGTGGTCACCTAACCAAAAGAGCCAATGGGAGGGCTAGAACTTTTTAAAATTGGGGAAAAACATCCCCTTTGTCTGTCTGTGTTGTTCTCCTGAGAGCAGAGACCGGGTTGGAACTATGCTGTAGGAGCTTGGGCCAGGTATAAAAAAACATCAGCTCTAACTGCTCATTTGAAACCCCAAATATGTAAGTGGATCAGGAAATGTCTAGGAAGACGCGATTAGATTTATTTATTTTATTTCTTTATGGCTTGTGGATTCCTCTGTGCTAACCCCAAATTCTTTTGTTTTGCTTGTAACCTTTAAGCTGGACCTCAAGAAGTTATTTTGATGCTTAATCCTTATAAGTGGCTCTTTTTAAAATCTAGCAATAGTCTGAGTTTTCAGATGTATTTTCTTTCGTTTTGTTCTTAATAAAATTTACATTTTTAAGAACCGGATTGGATTTGTGTGTCCTAAGAGGTTTGTGCACATGTTTAATTAGCTGGTGTGTTACCAGATTTGCCCGTTACTTTGGGGTACGCTAATTTATTAGGGTTACTCTTCTGGGAGGGGGGGTTCTGTAATTCTATCAACGTACTGCTTGTGTCACTTATGTTTTCATATGGAGCGCTACTTCTCCCTTCCGCACGTCCCCTCCCAATGGAGCTATCCTGCAGGACCTAGATTCCCCAGGGCTGGGTTCCTGCAGCCCCAGAATCAGACGAACACACACATACATTAACAGAGCAAGTCTGAGTGGACTGGGTCAATCAGTACTCTCAAGCTGACCCCTTATATGCCCTGCACTCAATAGGCTGGGCCAAGCAGCACTTTCAGGCTACCACCCTTATATGCCCCTGAACATAGGCACCGACTCAGTGGGTGCTCTGGGGCTGGAGAACCCAGAAGGAAAAATTGGTGGGTGCTCTGCACCCATCAGCAGCTCTCTGCCCCAGCTCACCTCTGCCTCCTCCCCTGAGTGCGCTGCCACATCCTGCTTCTCCCCCATCCCTCCCAGCGCTTATGCCGCCAAACAGCTGTTTTGCGCGGCAAGCAGTGGGAGGGAGGGGGAGGAGGAGGAACGGGGCGCGCTCGGGGAAGAGGCGGGGCCGGGGATTTGGGGAGGGGTCCAATAGGGGCAGGGAGGGGGCGGAGTCGGGGCAGGGCTGGGGGGCACGAGCACCACCCGCACCAAGGAAAGTTGGCAGCTGTGCCCCTGGACTCAGCAGTCTGGGTCGAGCATCACTTCCAAGCTAACACCCTCTTATGTCATAGGTTCAGCACGTCCCTATCCCCACTTTCATGTTACAATTGTTCTGGTAGTGGTCCACTTGATGAGCAAACCCCACAGTATTTTTGGGCACTACAGGGATCTTTAGCTTAGGTAAGAGGAGCGTTGCTGCAGAGTAAATGGTGAAGCCAAAACCACAAAAGAGTAAAGTTCAGAGAGAGTGGGAGGGAAGCAACCAGCTTAACCATAAAAGTTATTTATTGTATAATAGTGATAACTACACAAGGAGCCTAAACAAACAGAACCGTTACATTATTAAAGATTCCAAAGGTCAGATATAGAAAATGATACCTGATCAAACAAGTCAGGGTTAAAAAGTTATACCTGAGGTAGAAAAGAAAACAGAGAGAGAGAGAGAACGCGTGTGCGCACACGCACTGGGGTCTCATCACTCCATGAAGCTTGAACTGGTCGGGGTTCCCAGGTGATGGTGGTAGCTCAGGGTCCTGAGTGCTGGAGACAGGCAGAGCCCCCAGCACGATCAGTCAGGAGAAGACAAAGTCCCAGTGGAGCTGATGCAGAGTTTGGATGCAGGCATCAGAACCCTTAAATTGAGCGAGGGTAGGGGTTTTGGTAGGGAAACAATAATGGCTCAAGGGAGAACACTAGATTTGTTTATGGGTAAACTGAAGACTCAAGGGTTTTCTTTAGGCTAGACAATAGGAGCTGATCACTCCTGGCTATGGGTACCGTTCCTTCCAGGGAGCTCACAATGCAATCAGGCAGTTTCAGTATTTTGGATGTCAATCAAGGATTCATTACTAGAATTGGTCTGATAACTGCTGAGCTGGGTGAGTGCAGGTGTAGGTTCATTAACATCTGGAGCAGAGATTCCCCCATGATGCAGTGCATCCCTGCTTTTCTGGTCCCATAGTTCAGTGTGGTTCTTGCCTTGGAATCTCTGTTCTCCATTCTGTATGCTAATGGAGATGCCGCCCTGTCCCAACTTTGATGCAGATGAGGCTAGGAGAGTTGCCTTAATCCTGTCACCCTTGTCAGGAGGGGTTACGGCGCATCTCCCACGGCCTTTTCATTGCTTTCTGTAAGTCTTTCTTCTGATCGGTTTTGGTTCAAGCAGAGGCTGGGGGAGGGGGGGGGGAATGTCCTTCATGAGTAAGACAGGCTGGATACTGCACCCTGGTTTCCCCAAGAACACAGAGCTGACTGGTATCAGGTGGCAACAGCTGATTTCCTTTGTTTTTCCTTTCTCAGCTCTTCCCCGGAGGGGGAGTGAAAGGGCTTGAGGGTACCCCACAGGAAGGAATTCCCAAGTGTGCCTTCCTGGGCTCTCAAAGGGTTTTTTTTTTTTGCACTTGGGTGGCGGCAGCAGAAAAGCTGTAACCTTGGGAGTTTGATACCAGCCTGAAGTGGCCAGTATTAATTTTTAGAATCCTTGCGGGCCCCCACCTTCTGCACTCAGATTGCCAGAGTGGGGAATCAGCCTTGACAGATGGAGATTCCACCGCCTCCCTAGGTAACCCATTCCAGTGCTTCACCACCATCCTACATAGTTTTTCCCCAATATCCAACCTTCCCCACTGCCACTTGAGACCATTACTCCTTGTTCTATCATCTGCCATCACTGAGAACAGCCTAGCTCCATCCTCTTTGGAACCCCCCCCCCCTTTCAGGTAGTTGAAGGCTGCTATCAAATCCCCCCTCACTCTTCTCTTCTGCAGACTAAATAACCGCAGTTCCCTCAGCCTCTCCTTGTAAGTCATGTGCCCCAGCCCCCTAATCATTTTTGTTGCCCTCTCCTGGACACTCTCTAATTTGTCCACATCCTTTCTGTAGTGGGGGCCCCAAAACTGTTTGGAATACTCCAGATGTGGCCTCACCTGTGCCGAATAGAGGGGAATAATCACTTGCCTCAATCTGCTGGCAATGCTCTTACTAATGCAGCCCAATGTGCCGTTAGCTTTCTTGGCAACAAGGACACACTGTTGACTCATATCCAGCATCTCATCTACTGTAATCCCCAGGTCCTTTTCTGCAGAACTTCTGCTTAGCCAGTCGGTCCCCAGCCTGTAGCAGCGCATGGGATTCTTCCGTCCTAAGTGCTGGACTCTGCACTTGTCCTTGTTGAACCTCATCTGATTTCTTTTGGCCCAATCCTCCAATTTGTCTAGATCACTCTGGACCCTATCCCTACCCTCCAGCATATCTACCCCTCCCCCTAGCTTAGTGTCATCTGCGAACTTGCTGAGGGTGCAATCCATCCCATCATCCAGATCATTAAAGAAGATGTTGAACAAAAGCGGACCCAGGACAGACCCCTGGGGCACTCCGCTTGATACCAGCTGCCAACTAGACATCGAGCCACTGATCACTACCTGTTGAGCCTTTCGATCTAGCCAGATTTCTATCCATTCATAGTCCATTCATCCAGTCCATACTTCCTTAACTTGCTGGCAAGAATACTGTGGAAGACTGTATCAAAAGCTTTGCTAAAATCAAACTATATCACGTCCATCGCTTTCTCCATATCCACAGAGCCAGTTATCTCATCATAGAAGGCAATCAGGTTGGTCAGGCATGACTTGCCCTTGGTGAATCCATGTTGACTGTTCCTGATCACCTTCCTCTCCTCCAAGTGCTTCAAAATGGATTCCTTGAGAACCTGCTCCATGATTTTTCTGGGGACTGAGGTGAGGCTGTAGTTCCTGTAGTTCCCTGGAGTCTCCTTCTTCCCTTTGTTAAAGATGGGCACTATATTTGCCTTTTTCCAGTCGTCCAAGACCTCCCCTGATTGTCACGAGTTTTCAAAGATAATGGCCAATGGCTCTGCAATCACATCCGCCAACTCCCTCAGCACCCTTAGAGACATTAGATCCGGCCCCATGGACTTGTGTGTGTTCAGCTTCTCTAAATAGTCCTTAACCTGTTCTTTCACCACAGAGGGCTGCTCAGATCCTCCCCCTACTGCGCTGCCCAGTGCAGCAGTCTGGGACCTGACCTTATCTTGCCTCCCCCATTCAGGAAGGGTCCAACACTTTCCCTGACCACCTTCTTGTTGCTAACATACCTGTGGAAACTCTTCTTGTTACCCTTCACGACCCTTGCTAGCTGCAACTCCAATTGTGCTTTGGCCTTCCTGATTACACCCCCGCATGCTCGAGCAATATTTTTATACTCCTCCCCAGTCATCTGT
Organism: Chrysemys picta bellii; assembly: GCF_011386835.1. Taxonomy (NCBI): domain Eukaryota; kingdom Metazoa; phylum Chordata; order Testudines; family Emydidae; genus Chrysemys; species Chrysemys picta. The sequence goes on from NC_088807.1 coordinate 7,557,881, forward strand.
CCCATTTTCCACTTATTGTAAGCTTCCTTTTTGTGTTTAAACTCAAAGATTTCTGTTAAGCCAAGTTGTCACCTGCCATATTTGCTGTTCTTTCTGCACATCAGGAGGTTTGCTCCTGTGCCCTCAATAAGGCTTCTTTAAAATACAGCCAGCTCTCCTGGACTCCTTGCCCCCTCATATTAGCCTCCCAGGGGATCCTGCCCATCAGTTCCCTGAGGGAGTCAAAGTCTGCTTTTCTGAAGTCCAGGGTCCGTATTCTGCTGCTCTCCTCTCTTCCTTTTGTCAGGATCCTGAACTCGACCATCTCATGGTCACTGCTGCCCAGGTTGCCACCCACTTCTACTTCCCCTGCCAATTCTTCCCTGTTTGCGAGCAGCAAGTCAAGAGGAGCATGGCCCCTAGTTGGTTCCTCCAGCACTTGCACCAGGAAGTTGTCCCCAGCTGTCATAACTATAAAGGGAAGGGTAACAGCCCTTCTGTGTACAATACTATAAAATCCCTCCTGGCCAGAGACTCCAAAATTCTTTTCCCTGTAAAGGGTTAAGAAGCTCAGGTAACCTGGCTGACACCTGACCCAAAGGACCAATAAAGGGACAAGATACTTTCAAATCTTGGTGGGGGGGGGGGGAGACTTTTGTTTGTGCTCTTTGTTTTGGGGGGAGTTTGCTCTTGGGACTAAGAGGGACCAGATATCAATCCAGGCTCTCCAGATCTTTCTGAACAAGTCTCTCATATTTCAAACTTGTAAGTACACCCAGGCAAGGCGTGTGAGTTTTATCTTTGTTTCTCAACTTGTACATGTACTTTTTGCTAGGGTGTTTACCGCTGTTTGCTGTAACTTTGAACCTAAGGCTAGAGGGGGGTCCTCTGGGATCTTTAAGTTTGATTACCCTGTAAAGTTATTTTTCATCCTGATTTTACAGAGATGATTTTGACCTTTTTCTTTAATTAAAAGCCTTTTTTAATAACCTGATTGATTTTTCCTTGTTTTTAGATCCAAGGGGATTGGATCTGGATCCACCAGGAGTTGGTGGGAGAAAGGAGGGGGGATGGTTAATTTCTCCTTGTTTTAAGATCCAAGGTTGGATCTGTGTTCACCAGGAAGTTGGTGGAAGAGTCTCTCAAGGCTACCCAGGGAAGGGAGTTAGCCCATTGGGAGTGGTGGCAGCGGACCAGATCTAAGCTGGTAGTTAAGCTTAGAAGTTTCATGCAGGCCCCCACATCTGTACCCTAAAGTTCATAGTGGGGAAGGAGCCTTGACACCAACACTCTCCAAAAACTTCCTGGATTGTCTGTGCAGTGCTGTATTGCTCTCTCAGCAGATGTCAGGATGATTGAAGTCCCCCATGAGAACCAGGGCCTGTGATCTGGAAACTTCTGTTAGTTGTCTGAAGAAAGCTTCATCTAACTCATCCTCCTGGTTAGTCGTGGATAACAACCCTATAGATTTATTACTGGGAAAGGATTTCTTCTGTGTAGCTCGGGCTGTCTAGGGGTCTGCCTGCAGCAAGGAGGAATATTATGCTGAAACCCTGGAGGAAAAGGGTAAAGTCCCAGAAACTGCGGAGGGAATGGGAGTAACTCTTGATTCCTCTGCAGCAGTGGAAAACTGTATGCTTCCAGGTTTGTGTGAGGTTGAGACCAGCTCCTGCCCTGTAGCTAAAGGTGGCGCCTCCTCCAGGGGGGAGGGGAGTGTGTTGCCTGTCAATGAACAAAATGTCCAGGTTGGTAGCTGCCAGCAGAGAGCAGATAAGAAAGGGACAGACCCCACTCTAGGGTGCATCGGGAGATGTGTCCTAGAGGGGAGCCCAGAGAAGCGTGATGGAATCGTAGAGACAACTGAGGAGGTCAGCGAGACGCCTGTCCAGGCTATTAGCTGTGAGCTCTTCACAGCTAGACAGGGGATAGATCCCACTCTAGAGAACACAGAGGTGTGTGTCTTAGAGGGGGTCCCAGAGGAGGAAGCTCAGAAAGAATTAGTGGGAGTACAGGAAGGTCTCCTCACCGATTACATAGGGAGGGGGTTGCCCAGGACAGAAAGGCTGGTTCAGCGTCTGTGTACCCAGGTACCCAACCTGTGGCTCAGTTCCCTCTCAAAACCTATGTAATTGACCTCCTGGAAGGGACCAGTCACACAACTGACCTCTTGGGGATAGAGAGAGGTGATGGAGGGTATCCCAATCCAGGTTTCCACTTTTTCAGTATGCTGTTCCTGGTGTACTCGTGAAAACTAACTCGGTCTCTTTAAGGCAGGATGGAGATCTTACTGAAGAGTTGTTTGTCTGTGAAAATGCTAATGACCCCTCAGACAAAGAGAAGGAGGGAATTTCATAGGCTGGTAAGATACAAACAGCAGCTGGAAAAGAGTTGCTGAGAAAAGCCACACCTCTTAGCTCAGAGAACACAGATCACAACAACCCCCTAGGAAAAGGGGGTGGGGAAAGTCCCAGTGCTGGAAGTGGAAATCATAAGGAAACCCCAAGACAAGGTCCCCTCACATCCTTACTTCACCAAAACCCCGAAGACACACAAACTGAAAACCCTTACTGAAGGGGGGCACTGGAAAAAACACGGAAGGGGAAGAAACACCAGTAACTGAACACATGCTGAGGTTCGGGGAGGAGCTGAAAGGCACAATGGGTATTGAAGAAGCCAGACTGTCTAAACAGAAGGCGTGGTATGATAAAGACACTTGGAAATGCCTACCCGTGATAAAAACTTTGGTGTTATTGTTACAGCTCATGATACAAAGTTTGTTGCTAGTGATAAACCTTATGACAAAGAATTTGGTGCTGTAAAAAGGTGTAACATGCATGATGATTGGGAAAAGCTCTTGGCCGTGCTAGGAGTGGTATCACCTATAAGGATACTGCTTTTTAGCTAATGCCTGTAAATAGGCTTAAAGCTTGTTACAGCAGGGAAACCATAACAGGCCTGGTCTGCTGGGTGGAAGGGGAAACTGAGGCACACTACATCATGGCATTAATGGCTACATGCCACGATACCTGCACTCTAGAAGACATTAATATCTGCATTACGTTAACAATGCAGCACAAAAAGAGGTTTTCTGGCAACCCAGAAAAAGAAATTCAGAACTTTGCAAGAACACCTATGGGGGACACCCCAATGTTTGATAACACTTGGAAGTTGTATAGCCAAAACCTAAAGAGAACCTTAGGCACATAGCTCCACATTAGTCAGTGACTTAACCCGCCGGCAGTAAACTAAGGAGGGAGGTGTGACATTCCAGTCACGGAGTAACCGGGCAGTGCTCTGGAACTACTCCGTATGAGCTAGTCGGGACTCTGGGGGAGCCTCCTCTCTCTGAGCAGACTGTTGCCAGGGTAAGAAGCTTCCACAGCGTCCACCTTCCTGGGTCTGACCTCAGAGCATTCAGCCTCCCCTTCCACACAGTGCGCTTCCCGCAGCGAGTCCGCACAGGCAGGGCTCCTGGGGAAGCCAGAGGGCCCTGCACCCCAACTCCGCAGTCAGACGTGACTCGTAGCTGCCAGTAAAACAGAAGGTTTATGAGTTGACAGGAACACAGCGTAGAACAAAACTTGTTAGCACGAAGATCAGTGACTTTCAGCCAAGTCCATCTTGGCGAGTCCTAGGCCAGACACCCTGGACTCCCCCTCTTCCAGTCCCCCCAAGCAGACTGCCCAGCTTCCAGCGACCCAACCTCAGACACCCCCGTTGCTCCTCCTCCTTGTCTGTGTCTCGCTTCCCAGGCAGAGTCACCTGGTCATCAGCTGGTTGCATCCCCCTCCTGGGTCTCACATAACCAAGGGCACTGGTCATAGCGTACAGAAGCCTCACCTGCCCCAAGGGTCTCAGGCAAAGTCACCCACCCCTATTTCACCACCGAGGCATTGGTGCAGCACACAGGGAAACTGAGGCACACACAGTATTAATGTAAAACTCACATAGGCTCAACAGTAAGACTCACATACAACATAACAAGGGAAAATCCCCACTTCATCACATCTCTCCCCCCTTTGAGACTGAACGGAGTGAGGTCACTTTAGCCAGTGACCTGGGGAAGTTCAGCCCCCCCCCACACCGGGACAAAGCATCAGCTATAACATTCGCACTCCCCTTCACATGGCCCACCTCCATCTCATATTCCTTGAGGGACAGACTCCACCTCAGGAGCTTGGCATTGGCCCCTTTCATCTGGTGCAGCCACGGGAGGGTGAGTGGTCAGTGAAGTGAAGTGGCGTCATAATAGATTTGGCTGCAGCCTTTTAAGAGCCCACCCCAGGGCCAGGCATTCCTTCTCCATGGCCGCATAGCTCTGCTCCCAGGTCAGCAGCTTCCTGCTCAGGTACATGATGGGGTGTTTCTCCCCCTTTGCATCAGTCTGCATCGGCACCACACCCAGCCCTGTGTCCGAGGCAGCGGTGAACACCATAAAGGGCTTGTCAAAGTCTGGGTTTCCCAGGACCGGGCCCTTGACCAGATCGTCCTTCAGCACGCAGAGAGCCCTCTGGCCCGGTCCAGACCAGCTTGTCTGGCTTCCTTTCTTGCATAACTCCATGATGGGAGCTGACACAGAGCTAAAGTGGGGCACAAACCTCTGGTAGTGCCCTGCCATCCAACTAAAGGCCTGAGCCTGTTTCTTAGTCTGGGGCAGAGGCCAATATCCAATCACCTCCACCTTGGTGGGCTCTGGCTTTAGGCAGCCACTCCCCATCTTGTGGCCCAGGTACAATATCTCTTCCATCCCACCTTGCACTTGCCAGTCAGCCCTGCATCCTGGAGGCAACCCAGCCCCCTCTTCACCTAGGACACACGTTCCTCCCATCTCTGGTGAACGACACAAATATCATCAATGTGCACTAGGGTAAAATTCTCCACCCCCCTCAGTAACTGATCCACCTGGCGCTGGCATATGCCTCCTTGAGGCCGAAAGGTAGGACCAGGGATTTGTACAGCCCCAAAGCGGTGACAAAAGTAGGTTTCAACCTGGTATCTGGATGCCAGTAGCCTTTGGTGAGATCCCCTGGTCATGGGGTACCGAGTTCCCCCCCAGCTTGTCAAGGATCTCGTCAGGCCCAGGCATGGGGCAGGCACCAGACATGGTGATGGCATTGAGCTTCCAATTGGCCACACAGAATCGGATCGACCCATCTTTTCTGAGGACCAGCACCATGGGAGAGACCCCGGCCAACATGTCTCTGACTTCTCCCTCCAGGGCCTGGGCTGTGTTCCCAGTTACTCTGAATGGGGAACACCTGATGGGAGGGCTGGCTCCTATCTCCACCCAGTGGACAGCTCAGTTAGTGAGCCCAGACTGGTTGGAAAACAGCTGTTGGTACGAATGCAACGCCTGTCTGATTTCTGCCTGCTGGGCAGGGGTTAGCCGGTTAGAGAGGAATCTGGTGGCACCTTAAAGACTAACATTTATTTGGGCATAAGCTTCCGTGGGTAAAAACACACTTTTTCAGATGCATGGAGTGAAAATTACAGAGACAGGCATAGATATACTGACACATGAAGAGAAGGGAGTTACCTTACAAGCGGAGAATCAGTGTTGACAGGGCCAATTCAGTCAGGGTGGATGTGGTCCACTCCCAATAATTGATGAGGAGGCGTCAGTACCAAGAGAGGGAAAATTGCTTTTGTAGTGCACCAGCCACTCCCAGTCCCTGTTCAAGCTCAAATTAATGGTGTTAAGTTTGCAAATGAATTGTAGTTCAGCAGTTTCTCTTTGAAGTCTGTTTCTGAAGCTTTTTTGTTCTTTTTTTTTTTTTAAGAAGTGTTTTTTTACCCACGAAAGCTTATGCCTAAGTAAATCTGTTAGTCTTTAAGGGGCCACCGGCCCTGTTATTTTTGTGGATACAGACTAACACAGCTACCTCTCTGATCCTGGTCAGAGAGGTGTATTGATTCCAGGCAACGGCCGGCTCCTGTCTTAGGGAAGAGACCCATCGGGGATCTTCCCCCCTCTCCCACTGGCAACACACGGCCAGTACCAGCCTCTCCCTGTCACAGTACAGCTCCATCACATGGACATGGTCCCCTCAGTGGCTGTGAGCCCGGTGGGGCAGTTCTCCTCATTCAGCTGCTTGGCGACCTTGAAGGGCCCCTTCAGGGAAGCTTGTTCTTCCTCACTGGGAGGAGAACCATCACCTGGTCCCTGATGGCATAGAAACGGGCACGCGCTGAGTGGTTGGGCCAAACCTTCTGCCTCCCTTGGGCCCTGGCTAGGTTCTCCCTGGTCGGACCCATGAGCTCAGCGAGTTTTCCCCTCCCATTCGTCCCTCACCAAGTCCAGGGGTCCCTTCACTCTATTCCCATACAGCAACTGTCAAGGAGAGAACCTCATGGATTCCTGGGCCCTTCCCTGTACACGAACAGCAGGTGGGGTAAATACTTAGCCCAGTCCTGCAGAAGCTGGCCCAGGAAAGTCTTCGGCATCATCTTCAGGGTCCCATTAAATCTCCCCACCAGCCAGTTGGACTGAGGGTGATACGCCGAGGCCCAGGTGTGCCAGACCCCACACTTCTCCCACAAGCACTGGAGCAGGGTTCACATGAAGTTGGACCCCTGGTCTGTAAGGACCTCCTTCGGGAACCCCACTCTGCTGAAAATGGTCAGCAGCACATCTGCTACAGTGTCTGCCTCGATAGAGGACAGAACCACTGCCTTTGGGTAACAGGTACCAAAATTTACCCCCACCTGAACGTATTTTTTCCCCTGCCTGGGTCGCCTTGCTGAGGGGCCCCACTATGTCCATGGCCATCTTCTGAAAAGGCTCCTTTATGACAGGCAGGTGTCTCAAGGCTACTTTACCCTTGTTCCAGGCCTTCCCCACCCACTGGCAGGGGTCGCAGGACCTGCAGTACTGCGTCAAAGGCTCCAGGCCAGTAAAAGTTCTGTAGCAGCCTCTGCCTGATGCGCTGGATCCCCTGGTGTCCCGAGAGGGACATCATGGGCCAGCTACAGCAGCCTCCAGCGGTACTTCTGGGGGACTATCAGCTGCCTCCTGATCCTCCATGGTTCCCTTCCCCTGGGGGATCCCATTCCTAGTACAGGAATCTCTTCTCCCAGAGGAATCTTTCCCTGCAGCCTTCCCCATGCTGTGGCCAGCAAGTTCCCTCAGCTTCTCTAAGGAGGGGTCCTTCTGCAGCTCAGCCTGGAATTCAGCGGCTGGAGAGGGAAGTGAAACCAGTTCCCTCTCACTGCCTGCAGTCACAGCCCTCCAGCCTGGAGCACTGGGATTTGGGCTCTCTTGGTGAAGAGCCCCCATCTTGATCTTGGCCACCCTCTGACCAGGCGTCTGTCACCAGCAGCGCCCTTTTAGCTGCTTCCCCCTGCCCTGGGGCCTCTTGCACATCTGGACAAGGCAGCCCTGGTTGGCAGCCATCCCACCCTGGCTGTGGTTCCCCACACTCAGCTGGGGTCTCTGATCCCCCCCGGGCTCAGTTTCACCCCTGCTGTCCCAGTGAGGGCAGGCAGCGAGCCCGCTGCTTTGCTCACAGCATCAGAGCCAGCGTGAGCCACCTCCCCCTTGTGCAGGGGGGTGGGGAGCATTTCTCTGTCCCACTCAGCTCCAGGGCTCTGGTTACAGACAGGCAGGGCAGCTGAGCTTAGCAACTCCTCCCCCGCAGAGAGCAGAGGCCACAGGTCCAGCTGCGCCCCAGACTGCCTGTGCTGTGGCACTCGTGTTCCCTTGGCAAGGGCTCAGTTTCACCACTCTTCAGGGGCAGCAGAGCTTCTGGGCAAGGCTGAGAGAAAAGCAGCAAAAGCACATACCTGCCTACTGCTGTGGGTGCATCTGAGGACAAAAGACCGCCCCTCAGAGCCCCGGTGCAGATACTCAAGGGCTTCCCCTGCAAGTTAGTTCATTTTCCAGCTCAGTTCACTGCCGCAGATGTGGGGCGAGTTGGTGTTTGACATGCCAGCCACCGAAATGGCATCTCCCCCTTCAAAACAACCTCCCCGAGCATGATGTGAATGGCACGTTCTCCAGGGCTCCATAGTCCTGAGATCTGCCCCACTGGGACACCGGCTCTTCAGAGGGATGCCTGTGGGGGCAGAACTGTATTTTCTGAATTTTTCAATGTATGTTCTTTCGGGCATGTGCGCTAGACTCCTGGAGCCTGGCTGGGGGTCCGAGATGCAGGGGAAGTAGCAGCAGCTGCTCATTTAATAACAGCACAAGACCTGGACTCCAGCACCAAGGCTATGAATTGAATCAGCTGCTAAAACAATGCCCTCTCCTCCACGTTCCCTTGGCAAAGGCACCTGCACTCAGCAGCCCACTGGGCACCAAACGCCAACAGTGGGCTTGCAGGAGACACAGGCGTGGGCGTGGATGGGAATGAGGTCTGTATGGAGTAAAGCGGAGCAAGCTTCCCAGGCAGCCGCTCCGAAGAGCCGTCACAGCATGGAGCTTCAGGCCACGGGGGCAACGCAGGGGCTGCGCGCCCGTCTCACAAGCAGCAACCCGGTGCTGAAATAACAGAGGCCAGCAGCTGCAGCCAAGCTCTTCAGAAGTCACCCTCCACCCATCATTATTAGGCTTATGCTCAAGCCAGTGTCCCTAAAGCAGGCCAATGCATCTGCCCCGCAGATGGCTGTGATCAAACCGCTTGGCAATCAAGGAGAGTGACCAGTGTCCAAGTGGCAGCGCAGCCCCCAACCAATTTCCATGGTCCAAATGGAGCAGCAGAGAGGCCAGGGCCGGGCACATCACACCTGTTACTCACCCTCGGGCACTCTGAACATGGCTCTGTTCACTGCAGAAGAGGTCCTGTCTCCTCAGGCAGCACATCTGCTGACTGAACTGCCCTGGACTCCTGCCAGCCCTGCAGAGCCAACACAACAAACCAGCAAAGCCAGCGTGGCTCTCGGAGGGCAGGCTGGGTTGGCACGGCTGCAGTTGGCACCTCTGCCCTGGCATCACCTTCACCCAGCTAGCAGGGGGCTCCCGAAACTCAGCCTGTTCAGACAGAACTGCATGCGCAAGGTGATTTTTGAAAACAGGGTTCTGGGTGCTGAAGTTAAAAATGTCGTTCCTGACACTGATAACATGCCAGTCACCTGGCTTGACCTATTTCTGGGAGATGCTCAGATGGGGGAGGTCTGAGAACATTAGCTAATTCTGGCTTGCATAAGGAATGGGACAGCTTTAAAATGTTCTCTGTATTGTTTATCTTACCATAACTCAGTGGCGCGACCTAATTTGGACGCTGTGTGATCATCCCATTTTAGAGGACAGTGCAGAACTAGTGGGGAACTGAGAATGATCAAGGCCTGGAGAACTCTCAAATGAAGATACGAAAACAAACAAAAAAACCCAACAACCCAGATTGTAACCTTGGAGGAGACAAGATAAATGTCTATAAAACAGTGACAGGTCCCGGCGAAGGTGCTTCTGTTCTTTCTGCCTCCTAACACAAGAACAAAGACCTTCCATTGAATTACAAGGCGGCGCATTCAAAACCGACACAAGGAAATAATTTTTCACACGATGTGTAATTAAACTGTGAAAGTCATTGCCACAGGAAACCACTGAGGCTAAGAACTTAAGATTCAAAAAGGGACTGGACATTTATGGGAATTAACCAAAAAAAACCCCATACATGTGGGTGGGATATTAAACCTTGGCTTCAGAGTTGAGACCCCAGGATGAGACCTGATGAGGAGAGGAGATTATTTCACCTCTCTTACTAGGGGTTCTTACACCTTTCTCTGAAGCAGCTGGTGCTGGTGGCTGGGCTAGATGGGGCTCAGTTCTGATCCAGTCTGGCAATTCCTATGTTCCTAGAGGAGCCTGCATCCAGGGCAGATGTGCAGAGAGATGAAAGAAGAGGGCAAGGTTTAACTTAACACCCATATGAATTTATTCAATCCAGAGTCCATAGTAGAGTGCAATGATGAGAAATGGGACTTGTTCGGATAATCAGCTCTCTTTATGAAACAGAGACACAACTCTGAGAAACTCCTTAATGTCCTAAACACCTGCACAATGGAACGGCGCTCACAATGATTACTGGATGAGTTTGACTTTAAATACAGAGATACGGGGGTTCTCTCCCATGGATACAGCACATCACATGAATGCCACCAAATTCTCAATCCCTACCCGCCCCAAAGTTACTGGAATAGAAAATAAAAAGCTTTGGAGCCAGAGGACCATAGCAGCTTCCCCCCTTCGCTTTCTGTCCAGTATCCAAGGGGGAGAGTGGAAAGTTAGGCTTTTTTTAAAAATTAAAGTTAGAGCAGGTTAGTCCTTTTTCTTGTCCTCTACTGTTTTCTCCGTCTGGGCCCCAGGGGAGCCATCGGCCACGTTCTCTGTCACTGGGGCAGGGGAGCCATCAGCCAGGCCCTCCTTTATCACCCCCTGGGTGCTTGTTGCCTCCCCATCGGGTAGCAGTGCAGGGGCACAGTCCACTGGAGTGGTACCTTGTGTTAGCTGAGGGACTTGGCCCTCCCCACTTATCCCGAATTCGTTGACGCGTGTCAGATCCACCCGGTAGATCCAGCGCTGATACAGGTAAATGAAGAAGACGACATCTGTGGGAAGAGAGCAGAGCGAGCGTAAACAGCAGGCAAATCCCAGGCCAGATGCCCAGTTCTCTGAACTGCCCAGTTCTCAGTCCCCCATGGCCTATAAGTGCCTCGTGAGCTGCTTGGCAAGAGACCCCCAGGCATGAGTGACAGCATAGCTCAGCTGCAGCCCACAAGGGAGATGCTGAGGCCCTGGGGCAGAAAGGAGGAGGAAAGCTCTCTTTTCTCATGCTGCATGGGGAACTCACAGGCCAGCCCATGGAGCCATCACTGGACTCCTGGAAGGCTCAGTGGGAGAAGGGCCATGCAGCTGCAATATGCCGAAAGAAGTGGGGTCTTGAGTGCTGGGATCAGACACTGGTAGGGTCCCAGCTAAGCCTGGGCGATCCCCACACTGGCTGGGGAGAGACAGACATGCTACACCCCCATCCCCAAGTAGCACGGCATGCTCCAGGCCTGTACGACACATTTGTAAAGACGACGCATTGGCAGGGGATGGGAGGCTGGCACTGAGCCCCTTACCGTCTCGGAGGCAGCCTATCCTGTACATCATGGGCATTTTGATCACAAAGGCAAAGAGGTCATCGATGAAGGTGTTGAGTGCTTTGTAGGTGAGCATCCTCCAGGGCAGGTGGGCTACTGACTTCAGTTTGTAGTTTATGAACAGCTGCGGAGTCATTGTAATAAAACCTGGGGAGAAAGAGGGAGAAGTCAGGCGGTGGGCCCCTAGGCTAACTCCAGCCAAGGAACGTACAGCGTGCGTCTGGGGCAGGCTGGATGCCAACAGAGCTGGCCCGGGCCATGGAGTTATATCCTGGCAGAAATAAGGGCAAACCTTGCGCACAGCTGCTCTGCCATAAAGCAGGCCCCAATCTCTACGGAGCTCACCACACTCAGAGTCCCAAGAATAAATTGCTAAGGCAGAGGCGGGGAGGAGAGACCGTCTCAGCTATCTGAAATGGCAGTCACATTTTTTGCAGCGAGGCCAATCAGCCACGGAACCAGCTACTGAAGGATGGGGGGACATTCCTCATGATGTGAACCCAAGCCGATGTGCAAGTTGCTGGGCTGGACAGGATTCTCTGGCCTGTGCTGGGCAGGTGATCAGACTGGATGTGCAGAGTGGTTCCTTATGGCCTTAAAATCTATTAAATACAAGAAGGCTGCTCAAAACAGCAGGCACTGCAAGGAAGAAGGTTCCTGAGCCAGTAGTGGTGAGATTACATGAAGGGCCCGAGGCAGCCGATGCTAAGAGCAGGACAGTGGGAGGCAGAGAGGAGGAGGAGGCAGGCTGCCACAAGCCCAGGGAGTGCTTTAAAACAAAGACCAGTTGGCCTGGAATCCGAAAGGAACAGGGAGCCATAGCTTTGGGAGGCTGGTCAGCAGCCAAGCAAGTGAAAACAACGGGAGTTTGGTTTTCAATGCAGGTCGGGTGTTCTGTGGGTAAATTGCAACACGTTAGCGAAGGGAGGTCATGGCAGCCTTGCAGAGATCAGGAGACTGCAGGTCAGGGTGGACTGATTTAAATCACCTATCAGGAAACCTTGATTTAAATCACTGATTTTAATCTTGCTTTGCATTGGCACTGTTTAGTTCTTTTCCTAAAGAAAGGTGAATTCTCACTGGTTGGTAACAATTAAAACATGCTGATTTGCAACTAACTATACAGCCTTTACATTCCATCAGTGTTTCTATTGGCTAGCCTGGAGGATACACTATATTTATACATATTTTAACCAGTGATATAGCTTAACATACATTTATTCAGATTCTTAATTTTTATTTTATTATCTGAGAAAATGGTGAATGATGTTTCTTATTTACTACAGGATTAATTTTTACTTGTGATTTATCTCAAGCTGCATTTGCATGGAAAAAAATGCAAAGAAAAAAAAATCAAAGCATTTAAAAATTGTTCCAGTAGTTAAATAAAACGACCTTAAGTGTACTGGATATATAAGGGGGGGAAATAATTTTTACCAAACGTGTTATGCATTTAAAACTGATTTACTGAAGAAAGGAAGTATTATCTGTAGCTAGTAAATTGAACCAATTGTTTCTAGTCACTATGGCCTTCAAGACTTTAGAACTAATAGATCTCATCCTCTCACCTCTGTTTTATTCATCGATTGGAAGAGGAAAACAAGTTTTCCTGCTTTTCAACTCCCAATCGGTTTCTCAGCTCTGAATTAACCAGTTGAATAAATGGGGACAAAGGAAAACTCTCTGCACTTGCAGAGGTGACCACTGCTGTCAAAATCACTTTGGTAAACTCAGGGTCCAGACGCTTAGCCAGAGACTTCCACCATTTCAGTGGCTTGACTTTCTTTAAAACTTTGGCAGCACACACAAACTGCTTAATATTATTAAAATCACTACAATTAAATTAAAAATAGAGTGTAGATTTAGTCCTTAATACAGGCTGTCATAACTGCACATTGAATTTTAAATAATGTTGGTTTTAAGAAGAAAGATGTATTGTATTTAAATTAAAAAAAATCTAATTGAAAATCTGATTAAAAAAACAAAACAACTGTTAGCCCCTGCTGCAGGTGGGACAGCCAGAGGCCCCCTCACGGGCTCCATCTGAAACAAGCAGCAGTCACGGACTGCGAAAGCTCCAAGGTGGCAGCATAATGGGGAATGTGCGGGGCCTAGTGACAAATGCAGACATGGCCTTAGTGTGAATGCTCTGCTCTGGAGGAGAAAACGAACAGCTAAAGTCACTGGAAGAGAAAGGAAACAACTGGATACAGCAGGTTCTTTCAAGTGTTCAGGGAACTTCGCCCAATGGGAACAACCCACACATTGCCCAGAGGGGGGAGATGGGAGAAGATGGCATCAAGGAAAACAAGAAGATGTGGGAAAAATCAATCGGGAACTTTAATCTTCCTTTCCCATTTCCTCCCCCCGCAGACAGTCTCTATCCTAGACACAGAAGGAAAACGCTGAGGACTTATCTACATGTCAAGCCAGGACATGCATCTACAGCCCACCAGCTTTCCACATAGTAAACTCACCACATTGTCACTGCTACAGTTGCTTCGGAGTGCAGTGTGCGAAGCTGCACTCCGGCACTTTCACTGTGCTATGGTAGTGATCACATGGGACTCTAGTGTGCAGCAAGCTGGTGCCTTGCAGACAGGGCCGGTGCAAGGAAGTTTTGCGCCCTAGACGAAACTTCCACCTTGCGCCCCCCCCCGCCCCAGCCCTGCGGCAGCTCCCCGCAGTGTAGACTAAGCCTATGTGAGGAGGAGACACTGCAAACTTGGGAACAGCCTCTATGATCACAGCCTGCTTGGATTTCATCAGTTCATTTAGGCAGAAGAGGTTCCACCCGAGTTCACACTAGCAAGGCTGGATATTGACCCACACAGAAAAGGCAGTTGCCCAGCAATTCACCAGCATGCACTGTCAATACGCGGGATACGGCAGGAAACAGAACCTCTCTAAACAGAAGCTGATGATTAACAGTCTGAAGTTGCTACAGTAGCTTCCCCAAGAGCAGGGAGTATGGCCAGGAACAGACTAGAAGTGTGACTAAGTGAGGGACAGTGAAACCTAATCACTGCAGCCGAAACCCATGGGGAATGTCAATACCCAGAGTCTGAAAGGAGATTGGAAGTGCCTACACAATACCGCAGGGCACGCTTCCAAGTTGGGGTTAGGAGACAGGAACGAAGAAACAAGGAGACTGCAGCCACCTGCTCTGGATCGTGAGACAGAACACGAGAGTGAGACATGAGAACATAGAACATAAGGGCCATACTGGGTCAGACCAAAGCTCCATCTAGCCCAGTATCCGGTCTTCTGACCAGTGGCCAATGCCAGGTACCGCAGAGGGAATGAACAGAACAGGGAATCATCAACTGTTCCATCCTGTTGCCCATTCCCAGCTTCTGGCAAACAGAGGCTAGGGACGCCATCCCTGCCCACCCTGGGATAGACCTATCCTCCATGAATTTATCTAGGTCTTTTTTGAACTGTTACACTCTTGGCCTTCACAACATCCTCTGGCAAAGAGTTCCACAAGTTGACTGTGCATATTTTCTGTGAAGAAATATTTCTTTTTGTTTGTTTTAAACCTGCTGCCTATTAATTTCATCTGGTGACCCCCTAGTTCTTGCGTTACAAGGAATAAATAACACTTCTTTATTTACTGTCTCCGCACCCGTCATGATTTTATAGATCTCTATCATATCCCCCTTAATCGTTTCTTTTCCAAGCTGAAAACTCCCAGTCTTATTAATCTTGCCTCATGTGGAAGCTGTTCCATACCCCTAATTTTTGTTGCCCTTTTCTGTACACCTTTTGTAATTCCAATTAATCTTTTTTGAGACGGGGCGACCACATCTGCATGCAGTATTCAAGATGTGGGTGTACCATGGATTTATATAGAGGCAATATGATATTTTCTGTCTTATTATCTATCCCTTTCTTAATGATTCCCGAACAGCAGATGTGAAGCCAGACCCTATGCATGCAATATCAGGAGCTGGAGGCCTCCTTACTAGTACGTGCAATTCAGTATCTCTTCTCCCTGCTGAAAGCTCATCCCAATTGCAGCCATACATATGACCAGCCTCTAACAGGTGCAGAGCACTATTCATGGCCTCCCCCGAGTGTGGGTGGACCCCGAAGCTGGGCGCGAGAGGCCTGGAGGGGGTCAGGAGGCCTCGGATGGGGCCCAGCGACTCCAGCAAACTCAGGCACCTAGAACGCTGCCTTGTGCACTACTCACCGAATGTCAGAAGGAAGCCATAGAGCATGCTCAGGACCCACGAGTACCAGCCCTTGTGCTCCATGTACAGCAAGCTGTACACGGCGTAGCAGCCGAGCAAGGGGAAGAGAATCCACGAGAGATACCGGAATGCCATCTGGGGAGGCAATATTCAAAGGTGACCAGTCAGCTGGGAGCTGCACAGAATCCTGCTCAGGATGGGGGGGGTGGAGGGGAGGGAGAGCTAAGGGTACTGGGGCCCGCTAGTCACATACCCACCTCTTTGCAGGCCTGCTGCCTTGCTGGCTCTCCAGCCCTGGCTTCACAGTGGGGGACTCTGGTTAGAAGGGGGTTTCTGAACAGCACCTTCTGTGCATGGGGTCACAAGGTGCTGGACACATCCTTTCTCACTCACTTGCTAGCGCATCACAGCAGGGCTGGAAGCAGGGTCGCAATCCTTGTTCCCTTCTGCCACCACAGCCACCAAGGAGTGAGTGTGCTCCATGCCCCTTGAACACCGGTCGCTCCCGGGGCTCCACCTCTCAAAGACAGAGGAGGGGGCCAGTAGAGCTATTAGAGGTTCTCAAACTGGGGTCATGACCCCTCAGGGGGTCACAAGATAACCACTGACAGCCCTTAGCCCCCATTAAATTACGCACCCCCCATTTTTAATAAGGGGGAGAATCACCTTCAGAGACTTGCTGTGTGAAAGGGGTCACCAATACAAAAAGTTTGAAAGCCACTGAGCTACACCCATACACCGCCTCCCTGGCTCTGGGGATCAGACCAGCAGAGCGGCCAAGAGACGCATCTTGGGCACCCTTTAGCAGTTCATGACTATGATGTTTTGCTGAGATTTCCAGCTGCGTGAGGGTGGGACTGCACCATCACACACATGTGGCTTAATGACAACTATGCCTCAACACCTGCAGCCATGCCAGAAGGAAAAAGATAGAAGGGTGCAACTTGGGGCAGCAAGGCCTAGTGTGGGCACTGGGCCACACACTGAGCTGATGGAGGGGATAACGTGGCTGCAGACAGGCACATGGAGGGCATGCATCACTCAAGCAGCTGCCAGGAGTCAGAGGTGAGATAGACCAAGGGGAGTAGCGAACTGGAGACATGAAGACCCACGCGTCCATCCAGCAGAGAGGAGAGGAGGAACAGAACTCAGGACAAACAAGCCAACAACTAGAACGTGCTGTGGGTTCAGCTCTCTTGCAGGCCCCAGTGTAGCCCAGCTTAGCTAGGGAGCTGCTGTCCTGCTGGGAGAGCAGCAGCTTCCCAAGGAATAACCTAGAAGGGATGACCAGGGAAACGCTATCCAGGGCACCTCTCCTCTTTCGGGAGCAGGATCCTAATGCAGGGTACACCTGGGTCCCCTCTTCCTGGTCAAGGGGTCCCATGTCCAATGGCGTAGGAAGCTAACCCATACTATCCTGGGCCCCCACCTCCCAGAGGGATCCTACCATGCGCTGAAGGAAATCCCTCTGCCAGGCATTGGACTTACATCATCGTAGACTTTAGTAGACGATTCTATATATGTTGATTTATCTTTGAAGGTTAAACGTGGAAAAATCCCAGCGACTTTGTTGTCTCGATCCAGCTGTTTATCGACAAGAGCAGAAGTTACAGGGGAGGCAGTACATAATAAAGGCCACCAACCTGTCCCCAAGGGGGACCCTCCTGAGAAGACAGCCTAGCTGGGAGGTGAGCTCCACATGATCACTAAGGACTAGTGTCTATTGTCCACATAGCAGATTATGTAGCTCCCTCCCCCCACAAGCCTCGTGTATCAAGGCCTACTAAGAGGGCAAATTATCAAGCAATGGAATGGCTCCAGCATGACCTAGCGCATCCTGTATCAGGCCTGGATGGGTCTTGGAGGATGGACACACCAGTTGTGTGAGAAATACCCTGCGTTCATGAATCAATCCTTTCGGTAATCAAATGCTCATGTGCAGAGACCAGATGCACCACCTGCCTTGTGCAAGTGAAGTGTACACAAGGATCAGTGTGTCTAGCAGTGATGCCCTAGACAGAGACAACACTGAAGAGAACTACTTTGATGAATAAATGTTTTCAGTCCTACATGTCAAGATTAACTTCCCTAGGATTATCAAAGATCAGTGTCTTTTTATGGAAGCAACACATCCCCGTATTAATTAAAACACACTGATTTTTAAGCATTTTCTTGAATCTCTCTCTACAAAAGTGTTCACGGTTTGTCATGTTTGGCACCACCAGGTTCGTGGGAGAACGGGCTTTTGAATGATACTCAGCTCAACCCATTTCCGATGACACTATTATCAACATTTCCACTGACCATAGGACCTGAGCTGGGAGGCAGCAAGTCCCCCGGCCAAGCGGCAGGGTGACACCACTGAAATGATGATCCTGTAGATTTTTATCTCCCAGACCTTTCTATCACTAGCTTGCCCTTGGGATGCGGTTTTACTACTCCCAGACTAAACAGGAGATGAAGGCAGGCCTGCTGCTTTGAATAACTATCGTTTGTGTCATGTCTGCAATCCACTGGCAGTTTTTATCAGCACACACTTGTTCCAGATAGACCCCCATCTCTCCAGCTTGCAGGGTCACCATAGTGAATAAGTCACCAGGAGTGAACAGAACAGTCACACTGTGAGCAGAGCATGGAACAGAACCTGAGTTGCCACAGTCCCACTGCAGCGCTGGGGTGAAATCTATTCATGCAATCCCTCAGCTACGATCCTTGGACGCAGGATGCCTATTGGAACCCAGAGAGATTCCTCAGGCAGTGGAGCCCTCTCAACAGCAGACCGAGGCTCCGGCACACTCCCAGAGCAGATCAACCGACGACCCTCTCCACCTTCAAGTCATGCAGCAATACTCACCTCTTCTCCACATCATTTCCCAAAGGGCTACAAAGGAAGCAACTGCAATGGGCCACTCAGAAATCGCAGCCCGGAGCAAACCGGGATGGATCTCACACTCACTAGCTTTCTGCTTACACTGGCAAGGTGGAGAATTGGGTCTTCTACACAGGGCACCCCTTCAGTCTGAGCATATGCGGCCCACAGTGTATTACCTGGGCCGCAGGGGCCGGGTGGCAGGGGAACGGCAGCACTGTACCTCCAATCCCGTGGGGCCCACACGGCTGCCCCGGACCCTCAACCCTGCGCAGCTGCCCCAACCCTGGACTCCCACATGGGGTTGGCCGGCGGCCCCAACCCCTCCCCACGAGGAAGCGGGGAACCCGGCGGACCCTTGGAATATGGACCGGCCTTTAGCACACAGCTGAGTCGGGTCGCAGCTGTGTGCTAATTGGGCCAAATGCGGCCTGCAGGCTGAGAACTGCTGGTCTAGTGCAACGAGCCACGTGCTTACCCTGACATCCATGACTTTTGTGATTTTCCAGAGGTCTATGAGGAGCCCGATGAAGACGCTGACTTGAACCACAAAGTTAGTTTCGTTGTCCAGGATGTAGAGAAGAACCACAAGTGACTGAAATACCCCGAAGAACACAGAGCGGACGGAGAGCCCCTCCAGAGACTGCCTGCTGTTCCAGAACTGGATATCTAGGAGCCAGAGAGAAGAGCATAGAGGGAGAACTTCCTGAGCATAGGGGGGCCCTTCGGGGGCAGCTAGAGCCCCACTGCAGGGAGGAGTTTCCAGCTTTCTCCTTTACCCTATGAAAGGAGCAGAGCACAGGTCTACTTGCAAATGCCTTTCACTTCCATGAGTGGGAGTGAGTTGTGTTTCCCAGCTGCATGAAGAAGAAAATGGTCAGGCCAGCTCTGTGGGCCATGAAGGTGGTTCAGAAGAACCTGGCTAGAAAACCATCCAGTGTTGGCAGCACACTGACTTTGCCCTCTCCATTACGTTGTGGATACAGACTCTCCTGTGGCCGGTAGGTGTGTGGCTAGTGTGTGATCATTGTGGGGTCATTATACCGACTAAACTCCCAGCAGTGCCAGAGGCATGCCGCTTGCTGCCCACAGACTTTGTAAGGGAAGCACTTGAAGTTTGCAAGCCCCACAACAGCTGAGGAGTCTTATGAAACTGGTGGTTGGCAGAATGGAGAGAGTGCTCCTCCTGCCCTAAAGCACATTGGGGGGAATGGCAAGGAGCAGAGTGCAGAGAGTTAGGGCAGGTAGCAGAGGGACAGGTCAGCTGAGTCAGCCCTGTGGGGCCTCAGCAATTCATCACTGGAGAACCTGGGCCCAAGTGACAGCAACTATGTTTTCCATTTAGTCACATCCGTGCTCTTCACCTGCCCCAGGTGTTCTTCCTCTTACATTCATATTGCCACTAAGAGGGGCACTGAATAACTCTGCAAGGCCAATGCAGACCCAGGTTAAAAACCCTTCCTAAGAGGAGTGAGGACTGGCGCCAGAAGAGGAGATCTTCACTGCACTGCAGAACTTACCA
Source organism: Chrysemys picta bellii (assembly GCF_011386835.1). NCBI lineage: Eukaryota > Metazoa > Chordata > Testudines > Emydidae > Chrysemys > Chrysemys picta. The sequence continues at coordinate 7,577,535 of NC_088807.1, forward strand.
TTTTTGAAGGCAAGAAACTCAAATATGCTGTGAACGATGGAAACGACAATGGTCAAAGCCAGCAGATATGGATTGGTCTCCAAAAGAGCAACCTGGAAAAGAAAACAAAGATGTGAAGAGCCTATCCTGCCCCTCCAGCCAGGCCCCACCCAAAGGGACCCAGAGAAGGCAATCCAGACAGAACTGAGGGTTTCAGGTGGACAAACAGGAGCCAGAACGTGTGTGGAAAAATAACCCAACCCAGAGATGCTTTAGTAGGAACAACTGGGAGAAGCAGAAATGACAACAGATTTCAGAGTCACAGGAAACAGGAAGTTACATTACATCTAAGTGTGTGGGGTACTGTGGATACACTCCCAGGGACTGAGCAAAGCCCCCTGTGTCTGGCTTGCACTCCAGCCACGGTGATGGAGCGAGGATAGGCCCTAAGACGGACAGCTCAGAATAAAACTGCAGTGAGTGGCACAATCGAACTGTTATTGCCTGCGCCAGTCTCAGAACTTATTTCTGTAAGAAGGGATACGGCATTAATAGGATTAATTTCTAAACTAAAGGGAAAAGCTTTTAAAATAAACAAGGCACTTACATCAAAAGGTACACATGTAATTTTAATGGAAGCCTTTTGTAAAACTGCATATACCGAACACTGTCTCTTGAAAACACTGTTAAAGGGGACCAGCACTGCCCTGGTTCCTCATGCCCTTCCAGAATGAGGGAGGCCAATTCCTTACACTCGGACACTGCTAGATTAGGAAACGCAGATCCCTGCCCCCATGGGCCCCTTGGGGAAAGCACAGTACCCGTCTCAGACCTCACCAACTGACTGCAAACACTGCCCAGATTAACAGTGCTGCCCAGAGCACAGGGAGATTCGATACGAGCAGCAGTGCGGATCTGAACCCCTGCTGGGCACAGAGAAAGTGGTAGGCTTTGTTAGGGAGGGCTGAGGTCCTGCTACAGGCCCAGATCCTGCTGCCAGCCTCACAACGGAAGAGCTACGGGAGTTTGGGGGATGACGCCCCACATTAACGGCAATGCCCCAGGCAGCTGTTGATGGAGGGGGGGATGGGTTGCAGTGGCAGAGCCAGAATTTAAAGCCGAAAGGGAACAGTCTGACCTCCTGTCAGTCACAGACCACCATCCCCCACACCAGAACCCGCACACTAGCCCAGAAACCAAAAGGAGACCAAAGCATCACAACCCACAGGCGACTGGACAGGTTGAGAACAGGAGGGACCGAGGGGCACAGTGCCCGAGGCCCCCCGCAGTGGCAGGGAAACAATCAAGTGAGATACACCCAGCTAATCTTGACAAGTGACCAGCACCCACACACAACAGAAGGCAGAAAACACTCCCTCTCCCAACGTCCCTGCCAATCTGACCTGGGGCAAAAATTCCTTCCTGACCCCACATACAGCCATCCGTTCAACCCTGAGCACATGAGCCAGAACCAACCAGCCAATTACCTGACCGAGAGAATGCTCGGTACCACCTCAGAGATCTGGCCACCCCCACAATGTCCTATCTTCAGCTATGGCCACCTCTGATGCTTCAAAGGAGACAAAACCCTCCCAGAATACATTGAGGGGCGGGGGAATAAATCTCTGTCTGACGGCCAACTGAAACCCTGTAGGACAAACCCCCAGGTTGCTGAGCCCTGCCCCCCACCATCCCAAACAACCCCCATCAGATATTTGCTCTCAAATTTGTTCAGCTTTCTCTCAAAAATAATTTGTTAGTCTCTAAGGTGCCACAAGTACTCCTGTTCTTTTTTCAAAAATAATTGTTTGCTCCAGCAACTCCGAACCTCACCCCTCTGATGTTTAGAAACCTTCTTCTAACTACCAGCCTGAATTTGTTCCTGGCCAACTTATATCTACTTGTTCTTGTGCCAACACTGTCCTTTAGCTTAAAGAGCTCATCACCCTCCCGGTGTTTACCCCCTTGCTGTATTTACAGGGAGCAATCACATCCCCTCTCAGCCTTCTTTTTACTAGGCTAACAAACCAAGCTCTTCTGGTCTCCTCTCAGAAGGCAGGCCCTGCGTTCCCCTGAGCAGCCTGGTAGCTCTTCTCGGCACCTGTCCAGTTTGAATTAATCTTTCTTGAACATGGATGACCAGAATTGCACACAGCCGTCCAAGTGAGGTCTAAACAGTACCTTGTACAATGGCATTAGTACTTCTCTGGACGTACTGGAAATGCCTCGCCTATTATCCTAGCATCGCATTTGCCTTTTTCACAGCCACGTCACACTGGTTGGTGACTCAGCCATCCTGCAATCAACCCACACCCGCAAGCCTCTCCGCGGCCGCCCCGCTCCCCAGTCGCTTCTAACTGACGCACCCCCAGCTTGCAGCACCGATTCTTATTATTAGACTAGAAGTGCACGACCTTGCACTTCATATTATTGAATTTCATCCCATTTCTGTCACTCTAGTCTTCAAGGTCATCCCACTGCCAGCTCCCCAGAGCCCCACTGATCTAACAGCTCCTGTCTTGAGCTACAGAGACAAGATCCAAGAGTAAATCCTGTGATGGTTGACACCATTTCCACAGAGCATTCTTCAGAGCAGTACAGCGCTGCCTACACTGGCCTCGGTTTCCTTGGCAAGAATATCCTGGGGCGTGTCCTGTTGTACCCAGTCACAGGAGGCACCGATACAGCTTAAGGCTGAAGCCCTTCATACGTCCCAGGCTGAGTTCACCCCGCCACACCGGAAGCACTGGCTGAGAACAGGAGCGCTCAAAGCTGCCCTCTCCAGGCAAGGAGTGCTCAAAGAAACATCTCTCTCAGTCCTTGGTGAGGCCAGTTCAAGACTGGGCCTATGCATACTTAAAACACTTCCTAAAGCCATGCAGTGGCTGATTCTCTCTCTCAGAAGAAGAAAGGTGGGTGTTGGGCAGAGAAGGCAGGAATCAAAGGAAGCCAAGGGGACCTGGGCAAGCCCACCAGTTGCAGGGCCAGAAGGGAAGTGCTGGATCTTCCAGATGTGTGCAGAATGCAGCAGCACGATCCAGACTCTGCTGGGGTTTGATAGAAAAAGGAAACTGAAAGGGATCCCAGATGGTGGTGATGTCTGGGCCAGAAGAGAGGGATCAGGAGGGGGTAGGTCATTTGGGAATGTTCTGAAAAGTGCCTGAATGACTTAGGGGCCTAAGATGCATTTTCAAAAGTGACTTTGCTATTTGGCATTCAGGCTCCTAAGTCACTTAGTCTTCTGAAACTCTTAGCCAAACCTGAGCTGCTGAGGCATGTTAATATTAAGTTGATCGTATGAAATGAGGAGCTGTTGGAAAGTCAGGCCAAGACGGGGCTGGATGGAGGGGGACAGGTCAGGAGTGGAGAGGTACATTTGGGAGTCATCCACACAGGAACAGCAGCTGAAGCTCTGCGAGTGGGTCAGAAAGGGTGGAGAGGTGCGAGTCTAGGACAGAGGTCTGTGGGACCCCCATGGAAAGTGGCAGAGAGAGGGACCCACCAAAAGCAAAGCTGGAGAAAACCCACCCAGAGGAGATTCGTCAAGGCTGTCTAACCTTTACAGAATCCTGCTCCTCATCCGATTGCTCGTACAAGTCCTCGCCCAGGAAGTTCCACGGGGACTTGGAGCTCTGTGCGGCATAGAGCTGCCAGCGCCACAGCGAGAGTGGGCAGAAGGAGAGGCGGAAAGGCAGCTGCTCCACTGTCTCATTGATGGGGAAGTAATCCTTCTGCAGGTTCCAGTAATCGTTGAAGTAGAGGATGGGGTAGTAGTCACCACTGACCGCATCGAACTTCACATCTGCAGCAATGGGAGAGAGCGCAGAGACAGGGATGGGATAGCACAAAGGAAGTGAGTGAAGGTAGCTAAGACAGACAATGGAGACCCACCTCATCCTGCAGCTACCGAAATCATCCTAGACCAGCACCAACAGGAACCCCAGGCCAGCAACTGCTTCTATACAGCGGGCTGCACACGGAGCCTGAGCCTCCCGGCCTTCCCTCGGGAGAAAGATGCCAGCTCCTGCCGCACACAGGGTACTCCCAGCACTAAACGACTGCCAGAGTGCGATGGAGGAGGTCTTGCTTTGCCACAGAGGGACGGGAGAGTATAGCACTGTTCTCTCGGTGCCCAGAACTCAAACCCCATTCCCTCTGTGTATTACTGACCAAGCTCAGACTCGGGTATTGAAAGCAGTCTGAACACCATCCAATTAAACCAGGCCATTTGCAAAATTCCAGTAGATCAAACTGACTTCCAGGGAGTTTATGGTGCCAGCTATTTTCTTCTAAAGAGCGTTTGTGATTTGAATCTCAAGCTGATGGACAGTGCCGGTCTAACGACCCTGGAGACGGATGTTCATTTAGCCACAGAACAGATAGTGCATGGGGCGCAGCAGGGAAAGTCTGCCACATACATCCTTCCCTGACAGCGTAACAGAGTCCTTACTTAGGGGGCCACGTGGTGAGAGTTTACGCTCCATGACCCATTCAGTCCTGGGCTGCCACTGAGACAGGCAACACAGGGGCCCAATTACAAGGGTGAATTGGTTTGTGTGGGTTTTTTTGGCGCTGTGGATGCCTGCCTCTTAGACGCTGCACTGAAGCCATTAACTCACTTCCCGTAAGCAGGCTTGGCAGAATTCAATTTGCTTTTTAAAAAATAATTTTGACAGCTATCAATGCTTATTTAAGTATTTATCCAATTTTTACCTATTTATTTTTTCACAGTTGCAAGATATTATGGAGGGGGGTGTCTGACAGACGTTGAGATTAAGAAAGTTAAAGGTCCCTAAAAAGGGGCAGTGCTCTAGCTCTGCTAATGCCGGCATTATAACACTCTCTTATGTACCTTACGGGCGGAGTCACATTTTCAAGCAGCATTTTTCTTACCTTGCCTACCTAACAATACCAATCAGCACTGATGGAAAAGTGTGTGTGTGTGTGGTGAAATCAGTGTTTACCAACATTTATTGCTAAAAATCCAATCCTTCCAAGCCTACTCACAAGGCAATGAATAGATGGTAATAATTTAGTTACTACCAATTTGGGAGAAATGTATACTACGGAACTAGAGGGAAAGTCTCCAGTATTCCATTCCCAAACCCCTCAACTGCCCAATCCACAAGCATGCTGAAGAAATTAAGCTGGTCCAAAGCAGACAAAACCAACTCCACTCGCATGCAATTACTACGTTCCAACAAATGCCCCAAACTGGGCAAATAACATAGGAAAACTCTGCAGAGAGCTGTGATGGGAGGAGATGGCAAGACCAGCTAGAAGAACCAGACAGATTTGCTGTGAAGAGATGAGTTCTTGGAGCAAAAGCACACATTCCAAAATGGCATCTCAGAGAATGGGAAGTGCTGGCATATCCGAAGTTCTTACATTGGTCCAGAGGCGGTGGCACGCTACCCTTCACCCAGGGAGTATGATCGTCCACTATGTTGATGGTGAGATTAGGGTGCCAATGTGAGATCACCTCCACAGGGCCAAAGTCTTCTGCTCTCTGCAACAAAACACAAAGTCACATTTGGTACAGAGTGTTGGGGAATTTCACTGTTCTAGCAATAGCAAGAGGGCGCCACAGACAAAAACAGCCAGTGCAGCTCATTAGATTTGGGAACTGTAGGTAATTTTGGATTTGGTCGTGGGGAAAGAGTGCATAGATAAAGGCACTGGACTTCCACAATGCAGCTAAAGACACCACCTGACAGGGATGGAAGGACCTGAGGGGTTTAGGACCATGAGGGAGGCAAAGGAGAAGACAGTGTCATCCAAATCTCGGCCAAACATGGGCAGATGTAGATCAATTAGAGGAGAAACTTACTCCTGGAGGAATTCTGTGCCATTACACAATGCAGAATTTCCTTCCCCCACCCTGCAGAAATGAGCTGCAATGCTAATAGCCACCACTAGGGGCCACTGGACTCTGCAGAGCCCAGCTCACACATAGAAGACACTGTTAGAGGGCAGGAGAGGGAGCTAGAGGGTTCCTGGCAGCTGCAGTTCCCAGCATGCCGTGGGAAGAAGAGGGCAGCACGTAGGAAGCATTGTACAAACCTGGGACCGAGCATCAGGCTGTTTCTCCCTCTGGATCCCTGGGCTTGGGGAGGCATGATTATGTAGTGTTATTTTGACAAATAAAATGTGTAGAATTTTAAAAGATTGTGTGCAGAATTTTTAGTTTTATACTAGGAGATTTTTTACAATTTAAAACCCATAAGAACTTGATTTGTTTTGCTAGGTTTTAGGTAGCAAGGGTCTTCGTAATGTTAGTTAGTAACCCTTCCAAAGGCGCCACTTTGACAGGGCAGCTCCAGCCCAAATTGAAAATTTCTGAACCAGGTCAGAGCAGGTGTCTGGGAGCTCACTTCATAGGCCTTTGGTTCCACGTCTTTCACTTCAGCCAGTCAACCCCTTCAAGTGTCCATCAGTTTTCCCCCTCCTATCGGCTTTTTTGTGTCTTGTGTTTTTGCCATCTTTGTTCTCCTCCAGCCAGGAGGGAGCGAGAGATTAACACAAGTGCATAAGAATGACTGGACTGGGACAGGCCAATGGTCCATAGCCCACTAGCGACCGGCAGCAGAGGGAGTGAACAGAACAGGGCTATTTATTGAGCAAACCATCCCAGCTTCTAGCAATCAGAGGTTTATGGACACCCAGAGCTTGGGGTTGTCAGCACCAGCCAGTCACAGACAGGAAACAAGGATTAGATCAGACCAGACCACAACCAGCAGGGTGGCCTCTAATAATGCTTTTCTGCCCCTCACAAGGCTGCATGAGGCTGTAAATCAGCATCACCTGTGATCCAGTCTGGCACCCCCCAGCAAATAGCGCTGGGTTGTCCTGGGCCCAGAGACCACTCAGAACAGGAACACGCATGCCTTAGGGGTGAGAGCGCCAGGGCATTACAAGGGCAGGAGGAAGCCTTCTGTAGCTGGTTTCTACTTCTCTATCAGATTTGTATCGATTTTCAACAGAGGGTTTAACTGGGCTCCCTTTCTGAGTTAGCCCTTAACAGAGTTCTGCCTGGGACCCTTCTCCTCCTCAGTCACAAACTGCTCTGTCACAGGACTAGAGAGCTGAGGCGAAGAGGGGAGTTCCACAGGAGAGGCAGAAGTGACAGAGCAGCAGCACACGTATAGGAGCAGGAAAAGGTAGTTGAAAGAGCCTGGGAGGTCACAGTCCCCCAGTGCGATCGTCTGATAAAGGGGTGAAGGAAAATCTTGTATCAATACATCAGAGGGAGAACCAGGTAACGGTTCATTAAAGAGATGGAGCAAAGAAGTACCCTGTGTAGGCAGGAGAGTTCCACAGAAACATCTCCGCAGTACCAAGGATCAAGGAGGGTGAACCAACATCCATCCAGGGAACATTTTGGATGTATTCACTGCTGAGTCTAAGTTCTACTTCCCACTGGTTGGGAAAAGCATTAACCCACAGCAAACAAAGGGATACAGAGATGATTTAATCAAAAATCTGATTTAATTTAAATCATCAATCCACTTGTCGCAAAGCAGCTATTCCCGGGGTAATGACACCTGGGATACGGCAAATTCTGCGGATGTCCAGGTTCTGCTAGGGAGTGAAGATGTACTTTGAAATGTCTTTACCATGTGTTTTACAAGTCAATTTGCTTCACAGCCTCTCTGCGAAATGCTGTAGGCCAATGTAATCGCTCCAACACCCCACCCCAGCAGAGATCCTGAGCATTCATCCTATTCTTTCGAAGTGGAAGTTAGTACCCAACTGCACCAAAGCCTAAACTTCTCTCCAAGCACAAAGACTCATCTGGGTGTGGAAGCAGAGGTGAGAGAAAAGCCAGGGCCTCGCTGAATGAGGAAAGCAGTTAGTTACCTTTATCATTTCTGGATCTGCTTCCGTCTCCCCCGTCAGAAGATTCTTGGTTTTCTGGAACCGTCGACGTTTATATTTATTTATCACTAGAAGGATAGAGACAGGCAGGCAGACGTGAGTAACGCTGAATTCTTCCACTTATCAGTAACACACTCTGCAGGAGGCAGCCGCCCAAAACAGATCCACTTCAAGCAGCATCTCCCTGCTTCTCCTGACCTCATGAATTGGGACATAAAGTGGACCACTGACCAGGTGAATGAAAAGCATCAGTTCTTGGCACTTCCTGAACATCCTTCGTTCAAACTGGACATCTCGTGACCCCCATGTAATAACCTTGTGACCTCCTGCGGGGTCATGACACCCAGTTTGAGAACACCTGCTTTAGATTTATACAAATATTAAAAAACCCTATTCAAAGCTCACAGTAAATTAATATAAGAAAAGCATCCAATGGGGACATAATACCTTCTTAAGAACATGAGAATGGGCATACTGCATCAGACTAAAGGTTCATCTAGACCAGAATCCTGTCTTCCAACAGTGGCCAATGCCAGGTGCCCAAGAGGAAATGAACAGAACAGGTAATCATCAAGTGACCCTGTCATCTATTCCCAGCTTCTGGCAAACAGAGGCTAGGGACACCATCCCCGCCCATCCTGGCTAATAGCCATTTGAACCGTGTTATAGTCCTGGCCTTCACAACATCCTCCAGGGAAGAGTTCCACAAACTGACCGTAGATTGTGTGAAAAAATACTTCCTTTTTTGTTTGTTTTAAACCTGCTGCCTATTAATTTCATTAGGTGACCCCTGTCTCTTGTGTTATGAGAAAGAGTAAATAACACTTCCTTATTTACTTTCTCCGCACCAATCATGATTTTATAGACCTGAATCATATCCCCCCTTAGTCGTCTCTTTTCCAAGCTGAAAAGTGCCAGTCTTATTAATCTCTCCTCATACGGAAATCCTCTGACTCCCTGTATTACACAGGACTTCACCTAGTTACTCCGGCATCGAGCCCAACGGTTTGTTTGGCTAAAGCAGACCATCCAGAAAGGCGGTCAGCTGGAGAATCTGCCCCTTCCCTTGGCAGTCTGCACCCATGGTTAAAAGTGTCTGGCTTTACGTCAGTAGCAGCCTTGCATATTTCAAAAGATAGTCTCTGCAAAAGCCACATTGGGGAGATTTCTCTAGACCTCACTGAGATTATGCTCAGATGACATTCTACCTAGCTTCATGTTACATGACAAAAGACAGCCACATTCCCATCCTACGCAGCACAACACACTCCCTTTCCAACACAAAATTGCACCCACTCACTTCTGATTCATAGCGCATCGCTTTTCGGTAATCCTCGAGGATCATCCCAACTTCTTGGAAATAAGTTTCACTTACCATTCTCCAGAAGCCAACTCCTAGATCTGTTGATGCCCATCTGTGTGTTCTTTTTTTTTTTTTTTTTTTAACACACAAACAGGTCCCTTTCCAAAGGGCATTTATTCAAATTTGTATAATAAAGATAGAGACTACGTTTAAAGCCAGAAAGGATCAATGATCTCTAGTCAGACCATAACAGGCCCTTGAATTAATTCCAATCTTGATTTTAAGAGAGTCAGTGATGGAGAATCCATGAAAACCTTGTGACTTAACTAAAAGTAACTGGGGGAAAGGGGGGGGGGAGGAGAGTGCACGGAGGAATGACCGCTGGAGCCCCATGGGGGAGCACCCCTCCACCACAGGGAGGCACAGAGCCCCTGCTCCAGCCCACAACCGTGGTGCACAGTCCTGGCTCCAACTCCAGCTGTAGCCATGGCAGGGGGTGGGAGGGAGGCACATGACCTGGATGCAGCCCTGGAGGGTGGGGGCACACACAACCTGGAGCACATAGCCGCGGCGGGGGGCCAGCAGGGCCACAGCCAATGGGGCGGGAGGCGCATGCCCCAGCTGTAGCCATGGCCTGGGGGTGGGGATGTGTGTGGTATGTGCACAGCCCCGGCAGGTGATGGGGTGGCATGTGCAGAGCCCCCGCTGCAGCCGGGGGTAGGGGAGGCCACAACCCCGGCAGGTGGGGGAGAGGGGTAATGCTGAGAGCTGAAGAGCCATGGAATCTGTGACCTCCATTACTAAATCATATCCTTACTTATAAACTGCGTTCAAGTCACCCATTAATCTTTGCTTCAAGCTCAACAACTCATTGACTATCCTGATGCTTAAATTAATGAAAACAATCACTAACCCAGTCAGTTTAATGGCTATCGATAGAGTAATGGCCGACAAGCAGGACACTTCCAGTGTGAGGGCATTACCAGTGGGGAGGCACATGACCAGTGGAAGCACCTACACAAAGAAGATTCCAGACCCCTCTGGTCCCATGGCAATAACCAGATGGAGCGAGTCATTCAGAGGAGAAGCAGATTGAGGAAAATGCAGGGTAGCTGGAACGGTGACCCCTTTGTGTGCATTCAGTCCATAGACAAGTACAAACAATTTGCAGATAGTTGTGTTCAACAGACCACAACAAAATGAAAGTGAACAGCCTATCTTACCAGCTGCGACCTTACGGGAATTCTGCAGTGACTCTTGTTGCAGGGATGATCTGACAACAAAAGATCAAGCGGGTGGTTTAAAATAGCAATTCTAGTTTTAAACTCCCTCTACCGAGAGAGAGAGACAGAGAGACTGATTCAGTCCTTTGCACCTCGATGAAAGGACAGAATCCCAATTATTTTATTGCCATTAATGAAGCAACCCATTTAAAAAGCATCTTAGGGCTTTTCTACATGGCAAGTCAGGGTGTGAGCCTACAGCTCACTAGTTTGTGACACAGTAACTCGAAGTGTGGGCCCTCTTAGAGGGCACTAAAAATTCCCCCATGTGCTTTAATGTGCTCCTGTTTAACAGCAGTATGCCATAGCGCACTATGGACCTTTCCGTGCAGGGCCAACCTGGCTTAGAGAGGAAGTGAAAGCAGCTATAAAAATATGGAAGAAAAGGGAACTCAATAGTAATGAACATAAATCAGAATCTAAGAATTGTAGAAAACGGATAAGGGAAGCAAAGGGACACAAGGAGAAATCTATGGTCAGTAGAGTTAAGGGCAATAAGAAGGAGCTTTTAAAAATTATCAAGACCAAAAAGAATCCTAACAATGGTACTGGTCCATTACTAGATGGAAATGGTAGAATTATCAATATAATGCAGAAAAGGCAGAAGTGTTCAATAAAGATTTCAGGCTTTTTCCCAAATAAAGAACAGATGTAGTTATGTTATATGATGACACTCTTTCCATTCCAATAGTAAATTATGAGGATGTTGAAAAAACAGTTACCTCCTTTTTCATAAAATGTTGTTCTTCGAGATGTGTTACTCATGTCCATTTCACGTCCAAGCTTGCAGCATCCAGCAGGCATAACTGGACACTGCAAGACTGAGGTTCCTAGGGTTGTGTCTGGGACAGGAGATATTGGCTAGTGTCATTCGGTTGCAAGTAACTGGGAGCAGCTTACATGCCAGAGGCTGTGCGTGAACAGCCCAGAAGTGGGGGTTCTCACAGCAAAGCAGGGGAAGGCTGGCTCCCAGAGTCAAGGATTGGAGTGGCCTAGCCGATCACCGGTCCAGATAACACCAGAGGGGAACGTCACAGTAGGTAACCATTTTTCTTTGAGTGCTTGCTCATGTTGATTCCATTCTAGGTGACTCACAAGCAGTATCCTTGGAGACAGGCTCGCAGTTCAGTCTTGCAGCTTGTAACACTGCTCTACTGAAGTCAGCATTGTCCTGGGCCACTCTGCCTTTCTCCACTAAGGCGGCGAACTCCTGGGCTCGGTCCCATGGAAGGGCATCCTTGAACTTGCTGATGGAGTCCCACAGACTGAAGTTGTACCTGCCTAGGAGGGCCGGATGGTTAGACACCCAAAATTGAAGGCTGGCTGTCCAATACATTTTCCTGCCAAACAAGTCCAGCCTCTTGGCGTCTAATTTTTGGTGTGCCATTGGGCTGGCAGCGAGTGTCCCGCTCAATTGATAGCGAACACGACCAACGATGCTGCTGGAGGGTGGGTGTACAGGTATTCAAATCCCTTTTCAGGGACCCAGTACTTCTTTTCTGCCTCTTCGGAGGTAGGCAGAATGGAAGAGGGAGTTTGCCATACTGATTTGGCAATTTTAAGGACCTCCGGGTAGACGGGCAGCACAACGCGAGCCGGGGTGATAGAAGATATAACGTTAAAGAGGTCATCAGACTCCTTCGCTAGCTCCCCGACCTCCGAGTTCAGATTGGCAGCTGCCCTTTTGAGGAGGGCCTGGTGCTCCTTGAAGTCGTCGGGGGTGTTGCTTGTTTGGGATGGGCCCACCACCATTTCATCCGGAGAGGACGACACTGCATCGCAGTGGGAGGGGCGGCTTCCCCTTCCTTGTCTGGGAAGGGCTCCTTGGGTGTTGGAGCCTGCTGTGTTGCCCCCACCTCAGATTCGGCACCATGCTCCAATTCCGGTGATGCCGGAGGCAGCTTGTCCGATGTGGCCAGGGAGGAACGGCGGGAGTACAGGACCGGCATACAAGTATGCCCCACAGGTTCCAGTACTGCCACTGAGCGGGCCACTCTCTTTGCTGCCACACCACCACTGCAGGAGCTGTGCCAGTCTTGTGGGTTGGTGGTGACTCACCTTTCCTTGGTGAGGGGCTGAACTCCCCCTCTAACTCAGACCGTTGCCCGACCAGAGCTGTAGAGGCTTTAGTCTGCTGACTGACCCTCGTTGGTGACCGGTAAGGAGAGGGCGAGGATCAGTGTCTGCTCGAAGAGCTGTACTAGGGAGTCTGAGAGCAGTGCCGCGATTGGGAACCGGAGGGGATCGATGCCCAGGAGACCACCTAGGCGATGGTGACGTGTGCCATGGTGATCTCTGGCGGGAAGTCCAACGATACCGTGGGTTTGGGGATCTGCACCTTAACTCAGGTGTCCCACGTCTCATAGGTGGAGATTGTGGCATGAGGAACCTGGGTCTTCTAAACGGGGACCGGGACTGTGGTGGTGAGATCCAAGGCCACGGCGATGGGGATTGGCACCTGCGGTCCAGGGACCAGAGATGTTCCACTGATTTAGAGGGCAGTCCCATACCCGGCTTGCCCTTGGATGCCGCAGGCCTTAGCCGGGCCCGTTGCCTGGCTTGGTGTCTGCAGTGCCAGCCGGCCTATTTGATCTGTGGCCACCAGGGCCGCTTTGGGCACCGAAGGTCCTACGAGGAGCTGGGGTCCCTTGCCGCTCCCAGGAAACGGATCCCTGGGTGGGCTGGGGGGGAGGGTCGGACCATAATGGAAGCTCCAGGGCGGGCACATGGCCTGACAGGTCCTTTTCCTGAAGCTCCCTTCCCCTCTGGTGCTGGCGGGCCCTTGGTCTGCGGCCGCTTCTTAGGCACCGGTGGGGGGGGGGGGGGGGGGGGGGGGGGGGGGGGGGGAACGGTGGTGGGCGGATTCCGGTGTCAGTGTTGCGCTCTGCATCGATATCAAGGTACTAGGCGTAGAGTCCAATTGGGAGGGCTCCGAGGCAGGACAAAGCGTAGCCTCCATGAGGAAGGGCCCTCAACTGGAGAGCCTGCTCCTTTTGAATCTGAGAGTGAAAGTTCTTGCAGATTCCTGCTCTTGTCCCCCAAACACTTTAAACAACTATTGTGGGGGTCGCTAATGGGCATTGGCCTGCCGCACAATGAACATGGCTTAGACTTGGAGCGGGGCATGTCCCGTTCCCCAGGCTCTAAGGCGAAGCCCCAGCCAGGACTCTTAACTACTAAACTATACTAACACTTAGACCATTAAGTTAAGTACACCTCTACCCCGATATAACGCGACCCGATATAACATGAACTCGGATATAACGCGGTAAAGCAGTGCTCCGGGGGGGCGGGGCTGCGCACTCCGGCGGATCAAAGCAAGTTCGATATACCACGGTTTCACCTATAACGCAGTAAGATTTTTTTGGCTCCCGAGGACAGCGTTATATCGGGGTAGAGGAGTACCTATAAACTAATACAAAGGAGACAGAACAATGGGTTGTAAGAACCTCTAACACTTACGCAATGCAAGACAAGGCACTCCGACCAGCTGTCACTAGCCGTAAGAAAGAAATGAGAGCGCGTAGGGCTGACAGCGCCTAAGATACCGATGCACGAGCACGGCACTCAAGCGGGTGCCACAGTTGACCCTACGGATACCACTAAGGCAAAAATCTTCGACACTGCATGTGGGCGCGCACACACACCCACCCACCCAGAATGGACATGAGCAAGAACTCACAGAAGAACAGCAGCTGATACGGGTTACTTGCATCCAAGAGTTTAAAAAGAGCTGGAGGAGAAGCTTACTGGACCATCAATACTCATTTTTCAATAAGTCCTGTAACTTCCACGGTGTTTCCAAAGAATGGAAGAAAGCAAATGTGCCAATATTTAAAAATGGTAAATGTGATGACCTTGGTAATTGTAGGCCTGACGCTGATCCTCGGCAAGATAATGGAATGCCTGATATGGGACTCGATTAAGAAAGAATAAAAGTAGAGTAATACTATTCATGCCAATCTACACAGGTTTATGGAAAATAGATCCTAACTTGATTGTTATGAGATTATCAGCAAAATTTGTAAAGATAATATTTGTAATATACTAAGACTTCTGTAAGGCATTTAATTTAGTATCGCACACCATTTTGATTAGAACCTAGGAAGATACTAAATTAACATGATACAATTACTTTGAGACCTATCAATTTAAAGTAAGGGGGGCCTCATCAAGCAGGTGTGTTTTTAGCAGGGCTCTGCAAGGGGCAAGTTGCTGATTTAAAGACCTGGATTGCTCGGTAAAGTGGGTGTCAGCAAACGGTATTATTTTAATACAGGTAAATGTATACACCTAGAGAAAAAAGAATGTAGGGCACAACTATAGGATGGGGGACTCTAGCCTGGGAAGCAGCAACTCTGAAAAAGATTAGGGGGTCATAGTGGATAATCAGCTGACCATGAGCTCCCAGTGTGATGCTGTGGCCAAAAGGACTAATGCGATTGATCCTGGGATGCACAAACAAGGGAAAGTACAAGTACAAGTAGAGAGGTTTTTACCTCTGTATTGGCACTGGTGCGACCGCTGCTGGAATAGTGTGTCCAGTTCTGGTGTCCACAATTCAAGAAGGACATTAATCATTTTCATGGCTCTTCTCTGACCTCTCTCCAAATTATCAAAGTATTAGAAAACCTGCCTTTTAGTGAGACTCAAGGAGCTCACTATTTAGCTTAATAAAGAAAAGGTTAAGGGATGACTGGATTACAGTACCTACCTGGGAAACAAATATTTGATAATGGGCTTTTCAGTCTAGCAGAGAACAGTTTAACATGATCCAATATCTGGAAGTTGAAGCTAGAAAAATTCGAATTGGAAAGAAGGTATACATTTTAACGGTGAGGATAATTATCCATTGGAACAACTAACAAAGGGTCATGGTAGATTCTCCATCACTGGGAATTTTTAAATCAAGGTTGAATTTGTTTAAACTAAGATGTTCTACTTCAAAAGGAATAATGTTGAGAAAGTTTTCTGGCCTGTACAGGACATAACAGTAGTGGTCCTACTACAGACAAAAAGAAGGGGGCGCGATCAATTAAGTTTGAGAGCCACTGCTGTAGAATCACACCATGGCTTGCCATCCACTAACTCACCATGTAGACAAGCCCTTAGTTAGAAAGCGCAAGACACACAAAGGGTACATGTCACCAACACAGCACTATGGTAGCCTCTCAGTTAGTTCTTCTAGTATTAGAACACTTCTGTACTATGACACCAGTTATCACACACCGCTCAAGCACTATATACCTAATCAGACAGTCATGGAGTTTAAGGCCAGAAGTAGGGTGACCAGATGTCTCGATTTGACAGGGACAGTCCCGATATTTGGGCTTTTTTCTTATATAGGCTCCTGTTACCCCCCACCCCATCCTGATTTTTCACACTTGCTATTTGGTCACCCTAGCCAGAAGGGAGCACCCGTATTCCCTGTAAGCTGCGCACTTGGGCGGCTGCACAGGAGAGATTCAAGTGCCGCCCAGCTGATTAGCAGAGTCCCCACAGCCAGCAGGATGTGTTCAGGTGCCACTCCCCCAACGTTGATTTCCCCAGCAGCCAGCTCACACAGTCTCTCTCTCTCTCTCTCACACACACACTCTCTCTCTCTCTCTCCCCCCCTCCCCATGTACCCCATCTCTGCAGAGCTGGGGAGGGGAGACAACAGGGCTCAGGACAGAGCAGGAGAGCTTTCCATGTGTGTCTTAAAGAGATAGTGCATGGTTTTCCCCAGCAGCCAACACACACACACACACCTCCCAACACATACTTGTATTATTGCTGCTGTTACTCCTTGGTACTTCCTGCAATGTACATATATTCTCTGTAATTTTATTCTTTCAAAGTGTGATATTTTAGTGTTTTGACTGGTTTATGCATTTCATAATTTTTATTTCTCTTTAAATTTGATTCTTTGAGTAGTGAGTTCTAAAATGCGTAGCCTGTCCCGGTGGAGTAACTATCCTTATGGCAACTTTTTAAAAATATATACAGATTGTCTCTAGGTTTTTTGTTTTTACTGGTGGTGCACAGCCGCACATACCTTGGTACACATAACGTTTATTCCGCACATGGATAGAAAAAGTTAGAGGGAACATTGGGGACCACCATCTCAGAGTCTGACCTCCTGTCTAACACAGGCCACCAACAGTACACAGTAAACTCAACAACCAACATTAGACCTAAGCATTACAGCTCACAGGAGCCTAGACTATTACGTGACACAGGCAGAGAACAGAAGGGACAGAGAGGCACCAGTGCCCAAGATCCCCACAATTGCACGGAAATGATTACGTGAGATACACCCAGATAATCTTGGCAAGTGACCAGCACCCACCGCTGCAGAGGAAGGAGAAAAATCCCAAGGTCCCTGCCACGCTGACCTGGGGGAAAATTCCTTCCCAACCCCATGTATGGCAACCAATTCAACCCTGAGCATGTGAGCAAAAACCAGCCAGCCCAGCACCTAAGAATGCTCGGTGCCACCTCAGAGCCCTGGCCCACCCCAGCCAATGTCCCATCTCTAGCCATGATCATCCCTGATGCTTCAGGAGAAGGAAAAAACACTGTTGAACCCCACCACTCATGCCTGCAGGAGCTGTCTTACTTCGTGATGTGTGAACCGTAGCAAGTCTTCTGTACAAGTTCTTCTGTTTGGGATCGGGATGGAAGCCACTCTTCGTAAAAAACACATGGACGTACATGGAGCCGTTATGCTGCACGCTCTGAAATCACACACACCAACAGGACGGTTAGCCAGCTCATTCCCTGCACTGGAAAACCAGGAATGACATTGCCTAGGCCATGCAGAGCAGTATGCATCAAGAAGTGTACTGTGCCTGTCATGATCACTTCAAGACACACTGCCTTCCTCTTCTGGATGCACTAATAGCATCCATTATGCTCCAGTGAGTCCACTGGCCAATCCAAAGTGATATGGCTATTCCCTGTGTAATGAAAAGGCTTAATACATAGAGCCTGTACGAGGGGAACATCACAACACTGGTTTTATAACTAGTTTTACAGATCTCTACAATTCTAAACAAAGCTTCATCACCACACGACCGTTGCTCTTTCCATGTAAGTACCACGCTTCCCTTATTTCAGTCTGATGTTTATTTATACTGCCATAGGGCCGAGGAGCCCCAGTCATGGACCAGGACCCTGTTGCGCAAGGTGCTGTACAAACCTGGAACAAAAGACAGCCTTGCCCATAAATTAGCTCTGTGCAGAATACGTATGAACAGTGGGAATGGTTGCTCTTGGAATGCTATTTGTCTAATCATGAATGGATAAAGAAGGTTTCCCACGCACCGTCTGGCCATAAGAAAGGCAGGAGCCCACTCTTAACCATACAGAGGCTGCCAAGTATTAAAGCTTTTGGGTTACTCAAGAGATGAACCCCTGTGACGGATGAATAAGGCTGCTCCAAAGACACTTTTTTATCACGGTAATACCATGGGGCCTGAGGGAGATGAAGCCCCATTGCGTGAGAGCCGTTCAGACATGGATGGTTTGGAAAAACGTGCAGCTTAATAGCAGACAAGACCAAGTGGGCATAAAAGAAAGAATGTGGGTGAGAAGTTGAGAACACCGATGGGATCATGTGGCCCCACCACCTCAATGGCTCCACTCGCAACCTGGCCCCACCCCATCTTATCTTTGGCTCTACCCACAGCCCAGCCCCCTCAGCGGCACCGAGTAACTTTTTTTTTTTTTTTTTAATGTTTATAAGATTAAAAACTAAAAGACAACCAAGCCAGGCCTCGGTAATCCCCAAGGGCCATCTGTCTGCCATTGCAGTGGTCAGTGTCCTGCAGCAGCAGATTTTCAGGAGGGGTTTGGAGAAAGCTTGGGTAGTGGCTTTACAGACCAATTTCGAGATGATGATCCATGCCTACTTACAGCCCAGAAGCAAGCACTAAGGGAGCTACAGGCAAGCAGGCTGTTGAGGGAGACACTGCAGGAGGAGTAGCAGGAGACCACTTGCTAGCAAACAGTAACAGCTAGGAGGAGGGCCCTGAAGAGTGATCGCATGCAGCTGAGGTCTGACCCAGGGGAAAGGGGGAGCTAGCGGAGCAAACGGAAGAGGGAGAGTACAGGAACACTATCTCAGCAGTGGCATTTTGAACAGGCCAGAGGTAGCAAGGAGCCAGAATCAGGATGGGACATGAGGGGCCTGGGTGAAAGTTTTAGTCATATGGGCAGCGAGAGATGGCTGGGTCTGAATAAAAGGAGATGTTCTAGACATCACCCTAACTGGCAGAGCAGCAGCTCGCCACCACCCGAAGACAACCCTCCTTTGCAAACAAAGAAAAGGGGCTGGTTTTGCAAGCTGACCAATGCCTTGTTCCGGGACTCCTGCTCTGGAACACAAGGCCAGAAAGGACATTGCAGGCAGGGCGGTTTATTGCTGGCCAAATCAGGAGAGAGAAACTCAGGCTTGCGATAGAATGCCAGCTACACCTTACTTATGGAAAGATCAGTCACTCCGCAAGATCCCTGAAGGCTGCAGAGGGAAAGCC
The DNA here is from genome assembly GCF_011386835.1 of Chrysemys picta bellii. NCBI lineage: Eukaryota > Metazoa > Chordata > Testudines > Emydidae > Chrysemys > Chrysemys picta. Next base: position 7,596,497 of record NC_088807.1, read on the forward strand.
TGCAATGCCTTAGCGTTTCATCTGAGGCTTTAAAAGGAGGAGGACACAGAGCAAAAAAAGGGAGAAAACAACTCATCTCCAAGTCAGTGCTCCATTCTATGGCCCATTATCCAGCGTCAGGAGAAAAACCACCTAGGAAGAGAGAAATCACAGTTATGTACTAACCTCAGGAACGTCTAACTCTGCATAGCGTTCATAGCACCCATCTGCATTCTCACCACTGGTCCAGTCACCATAGACAAGGTCCCGTTGCTCCCAAAACAGTGCTGATGTGACATTAAAATCTGTAAAGTGCTCATGCTCTGAGATATACACGTGAAGATCCTGCAGGGAGAAGAGAGGAGGGTTGCTTCTGGCAGACAGCTCAGCGTGATGGTGACATCAAAATACTGAAGGGAGGGTGGGTGAAAGGGGATACTCCCAGGAGCAGATAGCCACCCCTGGATGGAACTCCAACTGAAATGCTGTTTTACTTACTTGTGAAGTGCGGTTCTGCTCTGACAAGCGGCCCCTTTTGACTTAGCAGATGGCTCACAAGAGAACAGAGTTAGCACTGCTGGCTAATGTAAGTTTCTCCTGCTTTTGACTCCTGTTAACCATGCAGAGGCAACACAGGAATGAGAGGAGAACTGGGAGTCTGTTGTGGCTCATGTGTCATCAGGATCTTTAGCTGCATGCCAACTGCCAAGTCCTGCCCTCTGTCAGACATGTGATCCACGCAGGGCAACAGGGTTGCAAAAGTTTACATGACTGTACAATCTTTATTGCTGTGCCAGAAAGACCCCAGCTTGACTCTCAGATCCCATGATGGGTTTGCAAGGAAAACAGCTCTATATCTGTAAGCTGAGCAGGTTAGCTATGCAATCACTAAGGGCTTGTCTGCATGGGAAAGTTATACCAATATAAGCTAAGGTCTGAATCTAAACAGCTACAGTTATACCAGTATAACTCCCTGTGCAGACACATTCATATTCCCATAGAACAGGGCCTTTTAAAATTTAGCTTATGTTGCTTGGGAAGGGGGTTTAAACTAAACTGAAAAAACCCCACTCTTATTCCAGAATAAGAGTGTCTGCACAGGAGTTACACAGGTATACTTATACAGGTTTAATTATACCTGTACAACTGCAAACACTTTCCTATGTAGATAAGCCTTAAGGGCGTCTACGTAAAGCACTTCAGTGTAGACACTACCTTCACTGACAGGAGGGATTCCCCCATCGGTGTACGTAATCCACCTCCCCCCAAGAGATGGGATCTAGGCTAGAATTCTTCCATCGACCTGGCACTGTCTACACTGGGGTTAGGCTACGTCTACACAGCGCACCTTACAATGGCACAGCTGTGCTGCTGCAGCTGTGCCGTTGTCAGATGCACTGTGTGGCCGTTCTTTATCACCGTGAGAGCGCTCTCCTGGTGACAAAATAAAACCACCCCCAACGAGGGGCAGCAGTTTCGTCGCTGGGAATAGCGCTGTCCACACCAGCTCTTTTTGTCGTTAAAACTTTTGTTCTTTGGGGGTGTTTTTTCACAACCCGAGCAACAAAAGTTTTAGCAACAATGAGAGTGCCAGTGTAGACATAGCCTTATGTCGGTATAGCTATGCCTTTCAGGGTGTGGATTTTTTACACCCCCAAGACACACAGCCACACCGATGTAAAATTCTAGTGTAGACCAGGCCTAAGACAGAGAATGTGGAATAAGTTCTGTGATGTGACAAATCCATCTATGCTCTGAGGCCACAGAGCCACTCAGAAGAACTGCTGTAAATCTACATGCTTATGACACTGTCAAACAACAGACTTCAAAACGCGAGCAAGCCAACCTACAGCGGGAAATGCACTAGTGTTACCTGGTCCCTTTTAAAGTTAAGAAAACGGAGACAATGAATGAGCACCTTGCTTCAGCTGCACCATGGAGTAGAGGGTTAGGGGCAGGGCACCACATATTTGATATCAAACTGGGACAACCCCCATGGCATCCACCCCCCTTCAGGCAGAAGGGGACAGAGCTAGCTTCAGTGGCTCATCTCCCTGGGTCTCAGCTGCTGCACCATTCTCCAGACAGCCCTGGTCAACACCTGCACTTCCAGCTTCCCTGCTGCCAACTAGCCCCCAACTCTGGCACCTGACCCCTACAGCTTGGTTCCGTGGAGCAGTGCAGGGAACACGTGCTGGAATCCAACCAGCTCTCCACTCATGGGGAATGCTGCAGAGCAAGAGGTGGGTGCAGACAGGATCCAACAGGACAGGGAGACAAGACAAACATCAGCACTCAGCCACAGCAAAACACAACTGCACAACATCTTGGAAACATGCCAAGTTTGCAGCTGCAGAACCGTGGAGTCCACAGGGTCCTGACTGAATGGGGGTTCGCACCTTAGAGCTAATTTGTTGGCTCTCTGCAGCCTTGCACCAGCAGCACAGCGGCAGTTTCTGTTTGTCTCACAGTTTTAAGGTTATAGGACTAGAAACATACATTTAAAAAAAAATTGAGAGCTGAGATTCTGAGCCCAATTCTGCAGCAAGAGGCAAATACTTGGGGCCGTGGTTAGAGGTACAGGCCTAGGAGACCAAAGACTGCAGTTTGACACTGGTCTGCCACAAGTTTCCCACGTGACTTTTGACAAGTCCTCTTGATGTTTTGGTTACCCAGTGTGAAAATGGGGGAGGAGGGGATGATGTGTGGGCAGGAAGTGAGTGCAGCTGCACAAAACCGGGGTGACATGCATGGTCAGTCAGTGGAAGAGAACGGTGAACCTGCAGCGTCCCAGCCCCACAGCAGAGCCTGTTGGCGCGGACCCATCTGGGAAGCGCTGAGCCGTGAGAACCACGGAGCGGACAGGGAGCAAAGTCAGCTGGTGAACGCTTTACAAACTTCGCTGGACACGCTCAGCGTGTGATGTCCAAACCCAGTGTACTCTGGAAAGAGGCAAGACGCTGCTCCCTAGCAAGGGCTAGCCCAGCTTTCAAACCTCCACTAGTTCGGCTCCAGGGCTGCTCGAATAAAGGCCACAGGACACATGCTGGACAGTGGCAGGTTAGGGTTCATTTCCCAGAATTCTATTTTCACTTCCCTCCCCCTCAAGCTGCTCAAACTTCAGAGCTCGAGCCCCCAAGTCTCCTAACCAGCACCTGGCTGACTGCTGGGGGAAGAATGTTTCCCTACCACATCCTTCTCTGCGTCCCACCATGGATGGGAACTGGAAAGAACTCTTTCAGACTCCTATCCTTTAATGGAAGGAAGTTATTTCAGAGCTCAAAACCACTAGCCAGGAAACCATGGTTTGGGGACCATGGTGTCCCTTGCACACACAGGACAAGATTTCTCCACTGGCTCCCATTAAACCTCTCACTCATTTCCCCCATCCCCACATGTTCTCACTCTTCCCCACCCGTCTCTTCTCATTCCCACTTTACTCCTGGGGGAATTCTGCGCCACTGCACATGTGCAAAATTCATGTCCCACAATGACTTGAATTCCCTTTGCTTTCTGACGGGGAGGCAAAGGGAATCCACAAGAGCGGTCATGCAACCCTCCCCAGCAGTATGTTTTGGGTGCCCAGGGCAGCCAGCAGAGGTAAATCACTGTGGGGCAGAGGGCAGGACTGGGGAAGACCCAGCTGGTGGCTCCCACCCTGTGCTGGGCTCAGCTTCTAGTCTCGGCTGGGCTGGGGAGGATGGGACTTCCTCTTCCCCGGCACAGCCTCCAGGGCGGGGTCAGACCCACCCCCAGATTTCTCCCCAGTCTTCAAGAAGCTCTGCAAACACCTCCCCCCCACCCTTTTTGCGCCCACCGCTCGTCAGCTACAGGAGGAGGGATCACTGTACAAGAAATCTGCTCCCCCATCCACCCAACCCCCATGCATCCAGACTCCCTCATACCCAGACCCTCCCTCCGAGCCTCACCCCCCCACACACACACCTAGATCCCCACCCCACTGAGCCGCACTCCCCCAGCATCTGGACACCCCACTGAACCCCTTACACCCAGATCCCCCTGCTGAGCTCTATTCCACACACACCCAGACCCCTCACCCCCACTGAGCTCCAACTACCTTCACCTGGACCCCCCTGCAGAGTCCCTTTACCCTTGCACCCAGATCTCCCACTGAGCTGCCCACACCCAGATTGCCCTACACAGAATCCTCTCAACCCACACCAGGATCCCTCCATGCTAAGCCCCTCCACACTTGGATCCTGCCGAGCTGAGCCTGCCTGCCCACACCTGGTACACCTGGCACAGAGGGGCAGGCATGGTCCTTGCGCTGTAACAGTCGGGTGCAGCCTCACCACTGAGTCCATGTCACGGTGGGAGCTGCAGAGTGATCGCCCACCTCTATGCAGCCAGTGGCCTGTGCTCCCCAATGCCATGCTGGAGCCGCCACATTTATTTGACAAATAAAATTTGCAGAATTTTAAAATACTGTGTGCAGAATTTTTTTTGGCACAGAATGCCCTCAGGAGTACCACTTCAATTCCCCATCTGAGAGCCAGGCCTGGGTTTTCCCAATCCCTAGCTGCTGCCTGCAAGTGCTGCTCCCTTCAACTCATCATTTAGCCCTGTGCAGCAGCTGCACTGCTTGCCCCGTTGGCTACCTGCCCACCTCTCAGGTGCATTGATACTCAAACTGCCCTGCCCTCACAGGGACGATCCCAGTAGTTGCAGCAGCTCCCACCTGGCCATGCCCAAGAGAGACAGGAAGGTATCTGGGCTAGTTTATATGCAGGAGAGGAAGAGGTTGCTAGCTTCCCTCTATGCCAACCTTCAGCACCAAGGAAAACGGCTGCTCAGGAAGGGGCCCTTGCCCCGGGAGAAGTCCAATACGGAGAGAGAGGAGCAATGACTATGTAGCAGGCTGGGAACTGGAGACACCCTTGGGAGCAGAAGAAAGGGAAATGAACTCCCCACCCCTAGATTCTATCTATGGCAAAATCCCAGTGGGACCTGGAACTAGGCCCACATAACTCAGCCCGAGTTCATCCAATCAGAATACACTGAAAAAAAATGCCCTTGCCTTTGGAATTCATCAGCTGCACAAAGTTAAATGTACCAAAGCATGACCTCCCCCCCTCCAAAAAAAACCTTCCCAGAAACAAACACTCTCCCTACCGTGTCCCCCTTCCCAGAATTAGTCCTCTCCTCTCCATTGCATCGTTCGCTTTTTCAAGGTTATTTTCACAACCACAAGCGCTAGAAATTTTTTTAAGGAAAGCTGAGATTCTGGAACAAGTCTATGATACAGGGTGGATTCTGCAATTCTGGGCAACATAAGAGACCCATGTTGCCCTTCTAGAGCATCTTGAGGATTTTGGCCTGTGTCATGAACACATTGACCCATTCAGTCCTCCCATCCCTGGGAGATGGTATCATTTTCCAAGGTCACACAGTGGCAGTGTAGGGTTCATTTCCCAGAGTCCTAGTCTCAGTGCGCTGCCCCAAGCACTAATTACTATCCTTCTGGGACAGGATGATACAGACACCTGGACCACAGGCCATATTTGCCCTACCTCTGAGACTGGCCGTCACAACTGTCTGATACCCATGCAGTTGCAGTGGCTACCCCTACTCAGAACCTGGGTCAGCTAACAGGCCTGCTCCTTTCATCATTACCATTAAAGTGTCTTTAGGGAAAAGGTTGCGGCTCGGAACGCGGGGTGCTCCGCCAGCGCTAATCTGATCCTGTGGTGCCGGCCCACGACGGAACCAACTGCTGATGGCCCAGATGATAAAGATCCTATGGAAGAAAGAGGGGGAGTGAATTAACACTGACATTTTACCCAATCCTTTCTGCCACAGCCACGTGCCCCCCATAATCACATAACAGAAGCCCCGTGCCCCAAGCCTTCAACTGAAGCGATGGCAGATGTGTTAAGACGACTGTGCTCGCTGTATGGCCAGGCAGCTCTGTAAGGAAGCAGCTTTCACTGGTTTCTCTCAGTCACATCGCTTTCCCAGACTTGCAGCCTGTGGTCATGAGGCCCAGCCAGGGCGAACTGGTTCTGTGCCAGTTCACGGTTACAGACTCCTGCTGAGCAACTCTATGAAAAACTGACTAGGTCTGTGCTGGAAACTAAAACCAGGTACGCTCAGTACGTGCCATCAAGCCAAAGAGCTGAGAGAACACCCAGGGAGATGAATGGGCCATTTCACACCCTTGCAAGCCTCATATAGGGGTCCATGTTCTGCACACCTATGTCAGGCTCCAATATGGGGTCCCAAGTGTCTCCTCCCACTCGTTGTCTCTAGCTGGTAGATGTACTCTTCATAGCCCCTCTACCACACCACCTTCCCTCCTCCCTCTGGCCCTTCTAGGTCTACCATGGAGAGGCTGGGCAGCGTTGGTAGCTGAGAAGCAGCAAGATGTGCCCAGCAGAAGGCTCCCATATGCCCCACCCTCGCAGGTGCCCCATAGTCATAGCCTCTTCACGGTCACCATCACTTCAAGATAAGACCAAGGGAAATTCACTGTAAAACAACTTAAAAGCTGAACAGTTTCCTCATGCCCTACAAGACCCTGAACGAGGGGCTACATTTGTAGCTCCTGGTTTTCAGAAGTTTTAAGTTTAGCTTTCCTCCACATTCTGGAAGGGTACAAGGCAGCATTCACCAGGCAACCTGAGCTCTGCGTTAACAAACCTCTTCGGCCGTCCAAATAGTCCATGAAAAAGCCACGTACGTGAGAGGTGCCCAAAGAATTCTCACACCGTTCGACAGGGCAAGGCGATAGAGTAAGTGAGAATTTACTGGGATACACAGACCACAGAAGTTGGCAGTGAAGTCAGCTTTGAGTTAAGTACCCCAAACCTAAATGCACCTATGGAAGGCTGTGCTGACGCTTGAAAATAAACCATAGCAATACCAGGGACTGAGAGAAGCCCTAATCACACAGCGAAACCTGCAGTACTGGATCCCCACATAGTAGATTCCCAGATTCCAAGGCCAGAGGAGACCAATGTGATCAACGAGTCTGACCTCCTGTATAACATAAGCCAGAGAATTGCCCCCAGATAATTCCTTTTGAACTACAGTCTATCAAACAAACGCTATTCAGCCCTTTGAGCTAAGAGAGGGCATGCCCAGGGCTGGCGCAACTCATTAGGCGACCTAGGTGGTCGCCTAGGGCACTGCAATTTGGGGGGGGGCGACCGCGGCGGTATTTCCACCGCCTCTGGGGGGGGGGGCGGCATTTCGGGGCGGAACCTTCTGCCGCCTATGGCGGCGGAAAAGATGGCGGCGCTCCTGGGCATGCCAAGTAGATATTACAATGGATTTTGTACATTTAACACGGAAACAGCTAACTATGTGTTGCACATTTCCAAGTGGACAGTTCTTACTGCCAGCCCTTCTGCAAGCTAATTTGCCTTAAGTTGAAAAGTTCAAAGTTCCAATCCTTTCAAGGTTCAGTACCGCAGAGGTATGCCAGTTACAATACTAAGTGCCATAGCCAATAGTTACACCGAAGACTACACAGGCAGGAATATTCTAGAGCAGTTAGCCACAAAAAACTTGTTAAAAATGTGTTAAGGACACAGAACCAAGAGCGGCAGGACATTTCAGGCACTGAAGATGCGTGCTGAAATCTGTGTCCTGCAAGTCTCGCATCTACACGGAGTGCCACATTCCAAGCTCAACTTCTTTATCTGACCAGCCCAAGTCAGCCCCCTCCGAGTCACTGGGCTGAATTCCCACATCTGCTCTGTTGAATATAAGCTTTCACCCTTGCCCCTCTAAGCCTCTGCTCTACTCTCACCTCACCTGCTGTCCCCACCCTCACTGCAACAGCGCAAGCCCCAGAGTACACCTCCACCCTGATAAAAAAAACAACACCACCAAGTCTCAGAGCTCAGGTCAGTGGGCTCAGGCTCATGGTCTCAGGCTGTGGGACTAAAAATAGTGTAGGTACACAGGCTGGAGCTTGGGCTCTGAGACCCTCTCCCCTTTTGGAGTTTTATAGCCCTGCAGCCCAAGTCCCTGAGCCTAAGTCAGCTGATGTGCCAGTGGAGGATGTGCCATGGGTCTTTTATTGCAGTGTAGACATACCCTCAGAGCCCTTACTGTTCCACATGCCAGCCTGGCCCATGCATGGAACAACCCTCCAGCTCTACTACCCCTGCGACTAGATAGGTTTGTTCGAACCCCGGGATTTTTCAGGAAAGCAAAGGGGCCAAAGTTTTAGTTCTCTCTCCTGGCTCAGTGAATCTTTTCCCTGGCCCACGGGCAGGAATCGGAGTTGTGATCACTCCCGAGAAGAGTCTGCCAGAGCGGACGAGAGTCAGAGCACCCCATGAAAGAGGAAGAACATGATCCTGTCAGGGCAAAAAATAAATTCCTCCTATTTGAGAAAGTGGCATGGGAAGATGGCTTATTTTGACGAGGCTGGGTGCTTTGTAGAGGGAAGGCCAGGGCATGAAGGGCCTATGAGACTAAAAAAGGATGAGGGTGGGGCAGATGGGGGAGAGCTCCTTAGAAAGTGGTGGGCAATGGAAGCCACAGGGGAGTTTGGATTCTGCCACCTCTGGTGGAGATCCTTAGTCTGCTGTCCACTATAGCCATGTCATAGTCACCTTAAGGTGGCTGAGAGGGGAGCATAACGCTGCCATGCGCTGGATATACAGAGACTCGAGGGCAGGGTGGAGAGCAAGTGAAGTCCTCAAGCCTGTGGGTTGTAGCAGGACAAGTCAAAGCACAAAGGAAATGCGTACAAGACGAAAAACAACAGCTGTGTCCACTCCTCATCCTGCTGATCAGAATTGTCTCTCTGGTCCCTCATGCTTCTCCATCAGTTTCTGGAATCCACCATGTTGTATCATGTCTGTCTTTGATTGTAACCTCTTTGGGGGCAGGAAGATGAATCGATTCCAAGGCCAGAAGGGACCATTGTGATCGTCCAGTCTGACCTTCTGTATACCACAGGCCAGAGAACTGCCCCAAAACCATTGCTAGAACAGAGTTTTTAGAAAAACATCCTGATTTTAAAATGGTCAGTGATGGAGATCCCCAACCCTTGGTAAATTGTTCCAATGGCTAATTACTCTCACTGGCCCAATCTGAAAGTGTCTAGCTTCAACTTCCGGTTATTGAATCACATTAGACCTTTCACTGATAAACTGAAGAGCCCATTATTAAATATTTGTTCCCCATGTAGGTATTTATAGACTAATCAAATTGCCCCTTAAGTCTCTCTTTATTAAGCTAAATAGATTCAGCTCGAGTCTCATTACAAGACACGTATTCTAATCCTTGAATCATTCTTATGGCTCTTCTCTGACCCCTCTGATTTATCAACATCCTTCTTGAATTATAGACAACAGAACTGGACACAGGGTTCCAGCAGCAGTCACACCAGTGTCAAATAGAGACATAAAAGAATCTCTACTCTGCTTGAGATTCCCATTTATGCATCCCAGGATTGCATTAGCTCTCCTGGACACAGTATCATACTAGGAGCTTACGGCAGCTGATTCTCCACAATCCCCAAACCTTTTTCAGAGTCAGCGCTTCCCAGGATTGAGTCCCCCATCCTGTAAGTATGGCCTAAGACTCAGTATCTTTTCCAATTCTAATATCTCTTTTTAGTGATGGGGCGACCAGATTGGCAAACAGTATTCAAAACATGGGCATACCATAGATTAATATAGAGGCATTATAATATTTTGTTTTATTTTCTATCCCTTTACTAATAGTTCCTAACATGGTTAATTTTTTTTGACTGCAGCCATACACTGAGCAGATGTTTTCAGAGAACCAGCCACAATATCGCCAAGATCTTTCTTGAATGGTAACAGCTAATTTAGATCCCATCATTTTGCATGTATAGTTGGGATTATATTTTCCAATGTGCATTACTTTGCACTTAACACTGAATTTTACCTGCCATTTTGTTGCCTGGTCATTCAGTTTAGTGAGAACCCTTTGTAACTCTTTGCAGTCTGCTTTGAACTGACGTATTTTGAGTAATTTTGTATCATCTGCAAATTTTACCACCTCACTGTTTACCCCTTTTTCCAGATCATTTATGAATATGTTGAACAGGACTGGTCGCTGTACAGACCCTGCAGGACATTGCTATTTACCACTCTCCATTCTCAAAACTGACCATTTATTCCTACCCTTTGTTTCCTATCTTTTAACCAGTTACTGATCCATTGGAGGACCTTCCCTCTTATCCCATGACAGCTTACTTTGCCTAAGAGCCTTTGGTGAGGTCTCTTGTCAAAGGCTTTCTGGAAGTCTAAATACACTGTATCCATCGGATCCCCCATATCAACATGTTTGTTGATCTCCCTCAAAGAATTCTAATAGATTAGTGAGGCATGATTTCCATTTATAAAAGCCATGTTGACTTTTCCCCCAACAAAGCACGTTCACCTATATGTCTGATAATTCTGGTTGAAACTATAGTGAAGAACAATCTGCCTGGTACAGAAGTTAGGTTTTACTGGCTGTAATTACCAGGATCGCCTCTCCAGCTTGGAGTTTAATTTAAGAAGACTGTTAGCCTGGGAACCTGTCTTAAATAGAGGCCAGTTCCAGTCTTGAATGAATGAAGTTAACTTAGAAGCATGGCAGGGGGCTACGCCAGCCTGGAAAGCTTGTCTAGTCTGTAAAAGACTTGTTCTAATTCTGGGGGCTGGGAGCTAAACAGCATCAAGCTGTATGGGAATCTTTAACCTAAGTTATTTCAGTTCCTATGGGACTTTTATTTTATTTTTTCCCTGTATTACCAATGCTCCTGACTCTCCACATCTTTCCTCTTCACAATATTAGAGCCCACGACTCTCAATTCACACCTATTAAACTGCTCTCATCACCATCACCACCACCAGTGGTAGAAATCTCATCTGAAGCTGATCATGTATGTCAATTTAAAAAAAAAAAAAAAAAAAATTTCACATGGGCCGTGCAAATGTTAAAGAAATTTTTTTTGACTCTACCACATCTGCAAAACCTCCACCAGCAATTTCTTTCGGGTTAACAATTAACTGATTAATCCACATTCTTTCCACACACTGGCTGCTGTGAAGCCTTCCTGTTGCCAAGAAAACTGAGCAGATTTAGCTAGATCTGTCTGCAGCCATAGAAGCAGGACAATCTCTGAAGGAAACGGACTCTTGGCTCTCTCCAGTCACATTTTGACCAGCGTTGTTCACTCAGATTCTGGATGTCCTGGGAGGACACTCTACTCAATCCATACTTTATCTCCTCCTTCAGTGCTGCTGAAGGCTAGTTGAGAACATTAACATCTACTTAGAGAAGAGCATGATGCTCACTGCTCTAGTGGAAGCATCTCTTCAAACTCTGCTCAAAAGCTCTCACTTGATGCTGATAGTCTCTCCAGTGATGAACTAATACCTACATTTCCATTTTTGGTTATGGCAATGGAAAAGCTGTGATGAGACATTCTGAAGTATCTCGATGCCTCGCACTTCCCACTGACAACCAGGGCTGTGATCTGGGTATGTCACAGAGACTAGGCTGACTATCTCCTTTCAGTAATGGATACAGATAAGGTGCCTGTGCCAATACTAGATCATGAGGCATTAGTCTCTCAACTGCAGTGCATGGTAGAGTGAAAAAGCTGAGCTCAGGTGGCTTTGTTCTTCTCCCTCCCACCTGGAGGAGTCCCAGAGGTTAGTGTTAGGCAATGCTCAATAGGTGACCCAAGAGATCTCGGATGTGGGGGACCGCAGCATTCTGTGTGATATGAGACTGGTGGCAGAGCTGATGGGTGAAGCGCTGAACTGTGGGTGAAGTGCTGTCAGTATGCAGATGACCCCAACTTTCTCTCTTTGTCTCAGCCCGGAACATGTCTTGCTCTTACAGCGGTGGCTGCGCTGTGGGGTTTCTCAGGAGAACAGAGGAGTGGGAGTTTTTAGATGTCAATGTTTCCTTGCTGAACGGCACTTTTTAATATAGGGTGGGATCTGTTGAGGTTTTGTTATTAAATGTATTTGTAATAACGGTCAGAGCACCTACAGCCAAGGGCAAGGGACTCAGAGGCCAAATTGAAATTAACATCAGGTTTTTAATACGTGATGAAAAGAGGGCAGCTGGGGAATCAGCCAGGGCTCACCTGAACAACACTCCTTTGATGACCTGCCAGGCATTGGGAGCTGGCTGCTGCGGCTGGTTCTGCTGCTGCGTCTCTGCAGTCGGGGCCCCTGCCACGGTTCCATTACTTGTTACCTGCTTTGGAGGGAGGAGCAGAGACGGGCTGGTAAGTAGTGCACAGGGCAGCAGGTTACCTGGTATTGCTGGTGGGAAATGGCCCCACGTTGGGCAGTGCCAGGTGGTTCCCCCAGCTGGCTACGCAGGACAAGCCCCCATCCAGGGCCGCTGGGGGAGCCCAGAGCCCCAGTCTGGAAATAACACGAGGGCTCCCATGGATCCCAGGACTGAAGGACCCGGGCCATACCAGAAGGGAGGGGGCAGTCCAGGGAGACGAGGCAGCCTGGCCCCGGCGAGGAAGGGGCCTGAGGGAGCGGAGCACGAGGGGAAAGGGAGGAGGCGGGGAGCTGAGCTGGGACCGGCCTAGGGACGAGTGAGGGTAAGGGGGGCCCGGCTGAGCGGAGCCGAGCGGCTCGGGAAGCCGAACCCGGCCAGGGCAGGGGAGCTGAGGCGGCCGGGGAGAGCAGTTGAGGGGCCGGGGAACCGACACCGGCCCAGGAAGGGGAGGCTCGAGGGTCCCCGCGACACGCCACAGCGCCGCTACCTGCTCCGGGCTGGAACCAGGAAGCGCCGCCTCCGTCTCCGGCGCCGCCATCTTGCTGCGCCGATAGCTGCGTTGCTCTCGCGAGAAGCGGCTCCCGGCCCCGCCCCTTTTGCGGGTCACATGATGCTCTGGTCATGTGACTGGCGCTCGCGGCAGGCGCCACGCCCACTTCCTGCCGCGGGCCTGAGCTGCGGCCGTGACGTAGGGGGGGGGAGGAGCCGAGCTGCGGGGAGTGCTGCTGAGCCAGAGGGGCAGCTGACGGGGGGGCATAGTGGATCCTCGGGGGACAGTTGAGCCGGGGGGAGTAGTGGGGGGAGCTGGAGCTGAGGGGGAGCTGAGCCGGGGGAGTAGTGGGGTGGGGGGAGCTGAGCCGGGGGGGGTAGTGGGGGGAGCTGGGGCTGATGGGGAGCTGAGCCGGGGGGAGTAGTGGGGTGGGGGGAGCTGGGGCTGAGGGGGAGCTGAGCCGGGGGGAGTGTAGTTAGTGGGGGAGCTGAGCCAGAGGGCGAGTAGTGGGGCTGGAGGGAGCTGAGCCGGGGGGAGTAGTGATGGGAGCTGGGGCTGGGGGGGAGCTGGGGCTGGGGGGGAGCTGAGCCGGGGGGAGTACTGGGGTGGTGGGAGCTGGGGCTGAGGGGGAGCTGAGCCGGGGGGAGTAGTGGGGTGGGGGGAGCTGAGCCGGGGGGAGTAGTGGGGCTGAGGGGGAGCTGAGCCAGAGGGGGAGTAGTGGGGTGGGGTGGGGGGAGCTGAGCCAGAGGGGGAGTAGTGGGGTGGGGTGGAGCTGAGGGGGAGCTGAGCTGGGGGGAGTAGTGGAGTGGGGGGAGCTGAGCCGGGGGGAGTAGTGGGGTGGGGGGAGCTGGGGCTGAGGGGGAGCTGAGCCGGGGGAGGGTAGTGGGGGGAGCTGGGGCTGAGGGGGAGCTGGGGCTGAGGGGGAGCTGAGCCAGGGGGAATAGTGGGGTGGGGGGAGCTGAGATGGGGGGAGTAGTGGGGGGAGCTGTGGCTGAGGGGGAGCTGAGCCGGGGGGAATAGTGGGGTGGGGGGAGCTGGGGGGAGTAGTGGGGTGGGGGGAGCTGGGGGGAGTAGTGGGGTGGGGGGAGCTGGGGCTGAGGGGGAGCTGAGCCGGGGGGAGTAGTGGGGTGGGGGGAGCTGGGGCTGAGGGGGAGCTGAGCCGGGGGAGTGTAGTTAGTGGGGGAGCTGAGCCAGAGGAGGCATAAAGGGGCAGGAGGGGTTGGGGAGCTGAACTAGTGGAGGGGGTGGTGAGGTGGGGGAGGAGAGAGTTTTAATCTCTTATTTTATGTGCCATTAAATGTGTCTCTGCTGCTACAGCTAAAACCTGCAGTGTGGGGCCCCTAATGCTGGATGCTCAATCCAGAGCATCCTGTTCACAGTCTCTGCACCTTGGATCCCCATCCCCACACTGTGGATATAGCACTTCCCTATCTCACAATGCCCTTGTGAGGCTCCATGCAGAGGTGCTGATATTATAGTGCTGTGGGTCAGATAAGGACCTTAGGTAAACAGGTTACATTGTTTTAAATCAAAGCCATTTAAATCACTGATTATAACCATGATTTACATCAGCAAGCAGGAAATCTTTATTTGAATAATCAATTTTAATCTTATTTTGCATTCATACTGTTCAGTTCTTTTCTTAAGGATAGGTTGAATCTCATAGGCTGCTAATCATTAAAACATGTTGATTTGCAACTAAGTATAGTTTTTACACTAAAATTGGTATTACTTGTTGCTTTCCAGGGAGATGTACTATATTACTCATAGACTTTAAGATACACATTTGTGCAATTAGATAGCTTAACATATATTTATTCCATTTCTTAATTTTTAAATTTTTGTTTTGTGAGAAAATGGTGAATGACACATTTTACTAGATTAGTTTTTTATTTGTGATATGTTTCCAGCTGCATGTGGATGGAAATTAGAATTAAATTCAAAAATCATAAAACAGCATTTTAAAAAGTTTAAGAATATAAGAACGGCAATACTGGTTCAGACCAAAGGTCCATCTAACCCAGTATCCTGTCTTCCGACAGTGGCCAATGCCAGGTGCCCCAGAGGGAATGAACAGAACAAGTAATCATCAAGTGATCCATCCTCTATCACCCATTCCTAGCTTCTGGCAAACAGAGGCTAGGGACGCCATTCCTGTTAATCCTGGCTAATAGCCATTGATGGACCTATCCTCCATGAATTTATCTAGTTCTTTTTTGAACCCTGTTCTAGTCTTGGCCTTCACAACATCTTCTGGCAAGGAGTTCCATAGGTTGACTGTGCATTTTGTGAAAAAATACTTCCTTTTGTTTGTTTTAAACCTGCTGCCTATTAATTTCATTTAGTGACCCCTAATTCTTGTTTTATGAGAAGGAGTAAATAACACTTCCTTATTTACTTTTTCCATATCAATCATGATTTTATAGACCGCTATTATATCTCCCTGTCATAGACTAAGGGTAGCATAAAATCCCTCTTTACCCTGTAAAGGTTAATTCCTCTTTTACCTGTAAAGGGTTAAGAAGCTCAGATAACCTGGGGGCACCTGACCAAAAGGACCAATAAGGGGAAAAGATACTTTCAAATCTGTGGGGGAAGGTTTTTTGTTTGTCTCTCTCAGAGCCAGCCAGGAAACAGGGCAGGGGAAAATACATCTCCCTAGCTATATCTGAACTAAGCAAAGAGGGAGGTTTGTTCCTGTTTTTGTAACTTTAAAGTTTTGCCTAGAGGGGAAATTCTCTGTGTTTTTGAGTCTTTTGTTATTCTGTAAAGTACTTACCATCCTGATTTTACAGAGGTGATTTTTGTTACCTTTTCTTTACTTAATTTTTTTTTAAGAACCCAATTGATTTTTCATTGTTCTTAAGATCCAATGGTTTGGGTCTGTGTTCACCTGTACCAATTGGTGAGGATATTATTCTCAAGCCTCCCCAGGAAAGGGGGTGTAGGGACTTGGGGGGAAATTTGGGGAATGTAGGGCTCCAAGTGGCCCTCCCTGAATGTTTGGTTAAATCACTTGGTGGTGGCAGCGATACTAAGGCAAGGAAGGAATTTGTGCTTTGGGGAAGTTTTAACCTAAGCTGGTAAAAATAAGCTTAGGGGGTCTTTCATGCGGGTCCCCACATCTGTACCCCAGCGTTCAGAGTGGGGAGGGAACCCTGACATGGTGGCAGCGCAGTGGGATCATTTCGAACCAAAAGCCCAGTAGGATTTTAAAAGGACAATTTTTTTTTCCTTTTTGGCTGCTTAGAAAGCAGAGAGGGTTTTTTTTTTTTTTTTAAAGCTGTGAGCAGCTGGAGATTTTTTTTTCTCTGCCTGAGGGCAGGGTAGTTAACTTCCTGCAAAGGAATTCACAAGTGTTTTTTTTTTTTTCTTTCTAACTCTCGCTAGGATGAAAGAAAGTGACGTCCAGAAAAAAATGGAATTAGCCAGATTTGAAGCTGAGGAAAGAATAAAAGAACATAATAAACAGGTGGCCAGGGAAGAAGCTGCTCATAAGAGAGCTATGGAGACCAAAAAAGTCAGGGAAGAAACTGCTCACAACAGAGCTGTGGAGGCAAAAAAAGCCAGGATGGAGGCAGAAAAAGCCAGGGAAGACACTGCCCACCAGAGGGCTATGGAGGCCCAGAGGGAGGCCCAAAAGCATGATTTTATAGATCTCTATTATATCCCCCCCTTAGTTGTCTTTTTTCCAAGCTGAAAAGTCCCAGTCTTATTAATCTCTCTTCATATGGCAGATGCTCCATACCCCTAATAATTTTTGTTGCCCTTTTCTGAACCTTTTCCAAGTCCAATATATCTTTTTTGAGATGGGGCGACCACATCTGCACGCAGTATTGAAGATGTGGGTGTACAATGGATTTATAGAGAGGCAATATGATATTTTCTGTTTTATTATCTATCCCTTTCTTAATGATTCCCAACATTCTGTTCGCTTTTTTGACTGCTGCTGCACATTGAGTGGATGTTTTCAGAGAACTATCCACAATGACTCCAAGATCTCTTTCTTGAGCGGTGTGACAGGGTCTGCTTACCCCGCACTAGCCCAGACAGGGTTAAGGCCATATTATTGATAGGGGAAGTCCCGCCTCCCTGGTGAGACTGGGCATGCGCCAAATGCTCTAGCAGTATAAAGGGAGGGAGCCCAGCTCATTCTGGGCTGGAGGCCGCAGGGGAAGGACCTGTCTAGGAAGCTCCTGTGGAGGGCCAGCCACAGTCCCTGACTGTGCCAGGAATCAGAGCCGCCCTGGGCCCCCCTACCGGGGCTGCTACACCCCTTAGTGGGTGCCCCAACTTCACAGACTTTGGCCGCTAGGCCATGCTGCCCTGCACCAAAGCATGGCTCTATAGACTCTGGCCGCTAGGCCACGCCGCCCTGCACCGAAGGGCTGCTTCATAGACTGTGACCGATAGGCCATGCTGCCCTGACCCTAGGGGCGTGGACCGTCACAAGTGGCAACAGCTAATTTAGACCCCATCATTTTATATGTATAGTTGGGATTATGTTTTCCAATGTGCCTTACTTTGAATTTATCAACACTGAATTTCATCTGCCATTTTGTTGCCCAGTCACCCAGTTTTGAGACATCCTTTTGTAGCTCTTTGCAGTCTGCATGGGACTTAACTATCTTGAGTAGTTTTGTATCATCTGCAAATTTGGCCATCTCACTGTTTACCTCTTTTTCCAGATCATTGATGAATATGTTGAATAGGACTAGAGCCAGTATACACCTCTGGGGGACACCACAATTTACCTCTCTCCATTCCGAAAACTGACCATTTATTCCTACCCTTTGTTTCCTATCTTTTAACCGGTTACCAATCCATGAGAGAACCTTCCCTCTTATCCCATGACTGTTTATTTTGCTTAAGAGCCTTTGGTGAGGGACCTTGTCAAAGGCTTTTTTTTAAATCTAAATACACTATATCCACTGGATCCCCCTTGTCCACATGCTTGTTGACCCCCTCAATTCTAGTAGATTGGTGAGGCATGATTTCCCTTTACAAAAGACATGTTGACTCTTATCCAACAAATTATGTTCATCTATGCGTCTGACAATTTTGTTCTTTACTGTAGTTTCAACCAGTTTTCCCAGTACTGAAGTCAGGCTTACCAGCCTGTAATTGCCAGGGTTACCTCTGGAGCCCTTTTTAAAAATTGGCATCCTCCAGTCAGTTGGTACAGAAGCTGATTTAAATGATAGGTTACAGACTACAGTTAGTCCTGCAATTTCACATTTGAGTTCCTTCAGAACTCTTGAGTGATACCATCTGGTCCTAGTGACTTATTACTGTTTAGTTTATCAATTTGTTTCAAAACCTCCTCTAATGACACCTCAATCTGGGACAGTTCCTCAGATTTGTCACCTAAAAAGAATGGCTCAGGTTTCAGAATCACATCCTCAACCACGAAGACGGATGCAAAGAATTCATTTAGTTTCTCTGCAATAGCCTTATCGTCCTTGAGTGCTCCTTTAGCATCTTGATCGTCCAGTGGCCCCACTAGCTGTTTAGCAGGCTTCCTGCTTCTGATGTACTTTAAAAAAAAATTGCTATTACTTTTTGAGTCTTTGGCTAGCTGTTCTTCAAATTCTTTTTTGGCCTTCCTAATGATATTTTTATACTTCACTTGCCAGAGTTCATGCTCCTTTCTGTTTTCTTCACTAGGATTTAACTTCCACTTTTTAAAGGATGCCTTTTTGCCTCTTACTGCTTCTTGTACTTTGGTGTTTAGCCACAGTGGTTCTTTTTTGGTTTTCTTACTGTGTTTTTTAATTTGGGGTAAGTTGAGTCATTTAAGTTAAGCCTCTATTATGATGTCTTTAAAAAGTTTCCATGCAGCTTGCAGAGATTTCACTTTTGCTGCTGTTCCTTTTAATTACTGTTTAACTAACCTCCTCATTTTTGTGTAGTTCCCCTTTCTGAAATTAAATGCTGCAGTGTTGGGCCACTGTGGTATTTTCCCCCACCACAGGGATGTTATATTTAATTATATTATGGTCACTATTACCAAGCGGTCCAGCTATATTCACCTTTTGGACCTGATCCTGTGCTCCACTTAGGACTAAATCAAGAATTGCCTCTCCTCTTGTGGGTTCCAGGATTAGCTTCTCCAAGAAGCAGTCACTTAAGGTGTCAAGAAACTTTATCTCTGCGTCCCATCCTGAGGTGATATGTACCCAGTCATTATGGGGATAGTTGAAATCCCCCATTATTATTGAGTTTTTTATTTTAATAGCCTCTCTAATCTCCCTGAGTGTTTCACAGCCACTATCACCATCCTGGTCAGGTACTCAGTAATATATCCCTACTGCTATATTCTTATTATTGGATGAATTAAATGTATTAATTAAATAAAACTGCCTTAAATGTTCTGGATACATAAGAAAAAAATAAATGTATCAAAACATGTCTTGCATTTAAAATTAACTGATTTATTCACCAGAGGAAGTATTATCTGTTGTTAGTGAATTGAACTGATTGTTTTTGGTCACCATGTCTTTCAAGATTTTAGATCTAGATTTCATCTCCTCATATCTCATTTTTATCTGGGAGAGGAAAACAAGCTTTCCTGTTTTTTTTAAGTCCCAGTCAGTTTCTCGACTTTGAATGAACTAGTCATTAAACTGAACTAGTTGAATAAAGTAAAGTGAGGAAAATATTCTCCGTGCACTGCAGAGGAGGCTACTGCTGTCCAAAGCTGGTTTAGCATATCAACAAACTTTGTTCCAAGTGTAGGCGCCAACTTTCCCAGCGCTGGTGGGTGCTCGCGCCACCCCTAGCCCCGCCCCCTTTCCCTGCCCCGCCCCATTCCAACCCCTTCCCCAAAGTCTCCACCCCTCCCTGCCCCTATTGGACCCCTTCCCCAAATCCCCGCCCCAGCCCCACCTCTTCCCCGAGCACGCAGTGTTCCTCCTCCTTCCCCTCCCCACTCCCTCCCAGCACTTGCCGCGCGAATCAGCTATTTTGCGGCACAAGCGCTGGGAGCCGGGGGAAAAAGCGGGCCCGCGGTGCGCCCAGGGGAGGAGGCGGAGGCAGAGATGAGGAGGAGGTGAGCTGGGACAGTGGGGCCAGGAGCTGCCAGTGGGTGCTAAGCACCCACCAATTTTTCCCCGTGGATGCTCCAGCGCCGTAGCACCCACAGAGTCGGCGCCTATGATTCCAAGTACTTAGCCAGGGACTCCCCCAGTTCAGTGACTAGACTGTCTTTAGGTCTTTGGCAGCAAACTTGTTGCTTGAGTGTTATTTTTTATTTAATTTAAATGATAATAGACCATAGAAAGTTTAGACCTTAATATAGGTTGTCATAATTTCATTTCAAATAGGTTTATTTTAAAAAAGAATAATGTAATTAAATAAAAATCCAATATTTTTCAAAATTTTATTTTTATCCACCCTGACAGATGGCAGTCACTAATTTTTACTAGCTTCTGAACACTACCAAGTCCCCAAAGGTTCCCGTGAGATTAGCAGGTGATTAGCCCCTCTGAATACGGTTCAGGTGCCTAGAGTCTGGTAATTACAGCCTGTGGCTGTGATTTTTGGAGGGGGTGAGGGCTGACGCACCCATTGATTCAAACCAACTGGGGGGTGCTCAGCACCTCTTAGGAAAAGACACAGGATCTGATGTCAGTTTTCACCATCATGTACCACTGCCTTACATAGCATTTTTGTGTGCTGCACGTGTGGGATCAACAAGCAGCCACCCGGGTAAGGCAGACAGTGATTCTCCCCACCGTCAGGCATGGTTGCAAGATGTTTTGGGTTAACCTACCTGCCTTTCAGCTCTGAACAAACAGGTATATACCGTGCAAATAAGAGTCTGAAAATCTGTCTCAAGACCAAAATTTGCAAAAGTGGCCCCCGAGTTTTGGTATTTTAATGTTCGGTGCGAAACTTGAGATGCTAGAATATGATTATAGTCAGGTGGTGGCACCATTATAGAGACTAGTGGAGACTAGTTCACCAGTCAGATTTTCTAAGTGCTCTAAGATTTAGATTTTCTTTACAAAACTTGACATCTTCAGGGGGATCTAGGGTAGCATTAATCAGAGGCGCCAACCCTTTGGCTGGAGCACCCATGGGGAAAAATTTATGGGTGCTCTGCACCCACCGGCAGCTCCCTGCCCCACCCAGCCCCAGCTCACCTCTGCCTCCTCCCCTGAGCTCTTGCCGCCCCGAAACAGCTGTTTCATGGTGGCAAGCAGTGGGAGGGAGGTGGAGGAGGGGGAATACAGCGCACTGGGGAAGAGGTGTGGCTGGGGCAGGAATTTGGGGAAGGAGTCCAATAGGGGCAGGGAGGGGGTGGAGTTGGGGCGGGGACTTTGGGGAAGGGGTTGGAATGGGGGCTGGGCAGGGGTGGAGTCGGGGCGGGGCCAGGGGGGCGCAAGCACTCACCGGCACCGGGAAAAGTTGGCACCTATGGCATTAATGGTCGAAACTTGAGGTAATTTGAGCCAGGGGTTCCTAACATATAGCACCCCTAAAATAATCATGTGACATAAAAATAGTACAGTTCTTATCACTTTTTCTTTGTCCGCACTTGAGGTTCAGGCTCCGGCTCTGATCCTTTGCAAATTGGAAAGTCTCCAATGGAGACTGATCTCAAATAATACACTGCATCTACTGCCCCTCTGAGGAAGCAACAGGCTAAAAGTTGGACTTCCATTGAGGCCCAAGCCATGCTGAGGAGCCAGTGAAAGTCATTTGCATGGGAACCAGAGGATGACGGGGGCTCTAAGCCAGAGGGTTCATGGGCAGTCTGACATCAGAATCAGTGAGCGACTGAAGGTGGCATGCTGTGGCCTTTGAACCTGCCCAGCACCCAGGCACTGTGTGAGTCCTGCCCATCACAGCTCTCTGAGGATGCGTGTTGTGCACATTAGTTGCTCTCTGCCTGTGTTCTGTAGGAGCTCATTTGCTCTGAGAGCAAAACTTCTGGGGTAAGAGATGATGTTTCAAAGTGCTCTAAAGTGCCCCACACACGCCCAGATTTTACATTACACGTTTGGCCAAGGCAAACAGCATTAATTAGAGGGGGGAGGAAAGATTCTAGGAAGCAGAAGCACTCGGGCTGTAATTATGCCTTGTGCGCCTTCCTCATTTCCTGAACAATGGGACTGAGTGTGATCAAAGAAAACCGAGTAGTTGCAGTTCATCAATGTTGGCATGATCACAGGGGTTGCTGAGCAACAGAAAATGTATCCAGAATAGAGAGTCCTATTGTAACGACTGACGCAAGGTCAACATTGACTAATGTGGCACCTGGGTACTCTCCTCAACCCAAAGAGTAACTTATGTTGGTCATGAAAAGTAAACACAACATAATTTGCAGCTTTCTATGATAATTCATCCAATCTACACAAACCAAAGGGTCATGCCTCTGCATGGCCCCTCAAAATGTTGGAGCTTCTGGGAAAAAGGGGAAGAAAGGAGTCTGGCTGTCTATGTTGCATGCAGGGCCCGAAACAAATGGCTGGGAGTGGGGAGAAGCTTTCTCTTGCAATGATTAGCCCAGGGGATGGGTCACTCAGCCAGGATAAAACCCAGTTCAAGTCTCCCCTCCTCCTGAGGTGGAGAAGGGGTTTGAACAAGGGTCTGACCACTAGGCTACAGAATGATTTTAACTCTCTGGCCCAGTTAATATTGATTTATTCAATTTAATTAAAGTGGAACAACTTCAATATGCAAGATTGAGAGAGACCCATATTGGACTACCCCGTAGAGCCGTGTGGGCACTCAGCTGAGGGGGCAGATCACTGCTCAAATCTTTTTGCTTCATCAGGAGCAGGGGGGACTTGCCCTAGGGCAGGGGTCGGCAACCTTTCAGAAGTGGTGTGCCGAGTCTTCATTTATTCACTCTAATTTAAGGTTTCGCGTGCCAGTAATACATTTTAACGTTTTTAGAAGGTCTCTTTCTAGAAGTCTATAATATATATATAACTAAACTATTGTTGTGTGTAAAGGAAATAAGGTTTTTAAAATGTTTAAGAAGCATAATTTAAAATTAAATAAAATGCAGAGCCCCCAGACCGGTGGCCAGGACCTGGGCAGTGTGAGTGCCACTGAAAATTTGCTCCCGTGCCGCCTTTGGCACCTGTGCCATAGGTTGCCTACCCCTGCCCTAGGGTCTTCCACGTGTAGGGTGAGTGTCCTAGCCATTAAGCTAAGGGTTATAAGGAAGGGCCTCCTACAGCAGCCTTGGCCTGCAACCTTAACTCTGCCCTTTCCCTATTAATGACCTTGTCATCACTAGATTTGACCTTGTGTTAGTTACCATGTAGCATTAGTGAACACGACATAAGAGCACCTCCTGTTACCTATATCTGGCCTGCCTGGCCTCGACCACTTCACACTCTGCGCCAAGCTGCCCCGTGTTACCACTCCTTGTCCTAAGGATCCCTCTGGAACATCTGCCCTTCAGTGCACTGGCATGGCTCCCACTGTTACAACACCCCTGGCCACAGACCATTGTGCTCCTCTCTTTGCACAACCCACATAGGTCAGCCCAAACCTGCAGAGGCCAGGCCTTTTGGGTGCAGATGTCCCTCTTCTCACATTGCAACATGGCCACCTGCTGCAGCCATCCCTAGTGCAGCAGGGGGCGTTTGGAACAGCTGCAGAGAGAATATGCTCAGGGCCCCCCACATCAAGGGCACATTTCCTCTGCCTTGTTACAGGGCAGTGCATGCAGAAGCCCACCTGCGGTACATTCCCTGTGGCTC